>NC_141249.1:5493916-5941416 GCF_054856555.1 Leptonotus elevatus
TATTAAATGCATGTTAGCTTTCAGCATCAGATGACACTTTTCAAAATAAACACGCCATTAGCCATGATTTCGAACAAGCCAAGTTAGCCCAGTGGTTAGAGCAAGAGCCTGCCGCTGAGCATCTGGGTTCAAATCCCACTTGGACCACATTTTAGTACTTTAGTAATTTATCTTTCAATTTACTTCATTAGCACAAGCATTCAAATCTTAGCATTCAATTAATAGCATTGAGCTTTTCAGCATTCCCACGCAATTTCTGCAGAAATTGCACTTTGTTTAGTTCTTGTATATAATCGTGATGTTTTAAATTTCTTTCATTTGCCTCTTGCTGTTCTCTTTGTGTGTGCTTGTTTAAATGTCAACAGATGTATGCTCCCAGCTCCATTGTAAATGTCTGGGAGTTTCTTAATTGAATGTTCTTCCTTCTTCTGTCTTTGTCTCAATTGTCTTATTTTCTTTATGCCAAACTGTCCATCATTCAGTGTTTCTCACATCTCTGCTTTCACTCACCTCCTTTCATCAGGCATCGCAAGCCTCCAAGTGTCATGTCCGCCCTCGCTTTTAGGAAGACGTGCAATTAAAAAAATTCTGCATTTGATACCCCCCCCCCCCCTCCCCTCCTTTTGTTAAAGTCAAGTAATAGTTAAGCACATCTTTTGGGAGCTCTTTTGCATTAATTTAACCGGTAAAAAAATGTGTGTTTGACAGAAATCCTAGCTGTGAGGTGCATCAGGAACCAATCAGTTTGAATGTGATCGATCCCAGTCTACAGGACACACTGCCTCAATGTATCAACTCTCGCTGCAGCCAGAGATACAGCAGCAGGTTAATACATGGGAACACATGCACGGAATTAGTCATTCTACATACAAAAAAAAATGTAGGGGTTCCTGTTGACTTGCAAACATTGGGATAATAATAGTACAAGTACTGTATTCTGTTTCAGCGATTGTTTTGGTGTTTTGGATTGCGAGTGGTGCATGGTGGACAGTGATGGCAAGACCCATCTGGACAAGCCATACTGTGCCCTGCAGAAGGAATGCTTTGGGGGTATTGTTGGTGCAAAGAGTCCATATGTGGACACCATGGGCCTCCTTGGTGAGTCATTTAATGATCTTTATAACACTCAAGATGCTTGCAGTAACAACAACATCCTGCTGTTTTTGTAGACCACAGAAAAGCATTACATGACTCTTCCTTTCATTTAGTTTTGACTTTTTTTTTCTTTTTCTTTTTTGCTGTTACATTGGCACTCTCCCTGCAGTTAGATGTTTTTTAGTGAGCAAAATGAATTGTAGGTACAAAGTGTACCTGGAGCCATCATTTGTGTATGCTTCTGGCTTGTTGTTGCAGCAGGTGTCATTTCAAATACTTTCAAACTAACTTCTGGCCACCGCCCTTTTGTCTCCTTCAGATGAGGAGGTGGCATCTCTGAACATGATCAAAAGTGCCCCTGTGGGTCCGGTTGCCGGGGGTATTATGGGATGCATCATGGTGCTGGTATTGGCCGTGTATGCTTACAGACACCAGATCCACAGGCGCTCTCATCAGCACATGTCGCCACTGGCGGCACAAGGTATGAATGTTGGACATTTGTTTGTTGAACTGATTACAAACCAAAATTATGTCTGTGCTTTAAACCAGTTGATCAACAATGTTATTTATTAGTAAAATAGAGTGCTGAGTTTTAATTTTGGCTTTTGAGATCCGATTAAAGTGATTTAACAGAACTTGCTTTTGTTTCTCTTTACTACAAATGAAAACGGAATTGGCAAAGGCTAATTCATCCATAGAGAGATAGAGAAATGTTAGACGACGGCACACTGAAAACTCATAATACATATTGTATTATTGTTATCAATACAAATTGTTCTGGAAGTGAAGTTCTGTAGGTTGGCAGCTCAGGGTTCTTCTGCACCAGGATGCCACAAAACAGCAGCAATTCAATACTACTACACAATTAGCAGAGCAATATTTGTCTTGCTTTGGCTGTGTTGAACACAAAAATAGCGAAATAACAAGAAATAGTGTTGTCGGAATATGTGCCTCTAATGCTATTTGGTTGTCACAATGTTTTTTTTTTTAAACATTCCCAGCTTTTAAATGCAGTGTGATGCGTCACAAATGTTCATGTTAACACAGAATCTCTTACATTCTGACTCAATTTTCTTATCCTCTCGTTGCATCAGAAATGTCAGTGAGAATGTCCAACCTGGACAATGACCGAGATGAGAGGGATGATGACAGTCACGAGGACCGAGGCATAAGTAAGTTGTGTTTGCAGTATCACTTGACGAGGATGTCGGTCATTAAAATTAGTGTGAATAAAACATTGCATCATTAAAAAAGTTCCCAGGTGCCTTAATAAAATATCTCTGACAGTCTTCTGTCAAAATATACACAGGATAAAGAATAACAGTATACTTACCTTATTCACTCCCAGCCATTTTCACTGAAGCAACCCACTTTGCTCCCGGCTGTTTTACTGGATTTTGCAAGGCCCACAGAATGTTGTATTCTATTGCTATAAAAACATGGAACCTCCCAAAAGAAAGATTAGAGTCTCTTCTTTCATCAGGAAAAAAAGTAAATTTGTATCTGTTTCCATTTTGTATCAATTAACATTAGAATATAGCTAAGTTTCATCATTATTCACAAACCTGTTTAAAACACTGGGGAAAAGAGCTTCTTGCAACATGGCACTGGTTGATCTCTTATACTTACACTGGTAACAATTTTAGCTAACGCTCATCTGTGCTAACAGTTGAGCTTTGCTAACATTTTAGCTTTGAAAAATGTTTTCATTGTAGCCTGGCAGTCACTTGAGAGAGGGGCTTCTTCGGTGAGCCTCACTGCCAAGTCATGGGCGGGGTAACTTAGTGCAGGGGTGGTTATTTTGTAAAATAGCCCAATTGTAACGATGAAATTCTAACCGCTCGCATACAGACACATTTTGGGACAAAGGCAGATAACAAAAGATTTACAGTTGATGGCTGTTTCACACTTGATGGGTTGGCAGGCTTTCCCTATTTACTATTTGCATAAAAGCAATTAAAAAGTCTATTTACCAACTATGAGTCAGTCCCCTCTAAAATATGCTCTCCTTACTTTTAGTAAGTAATACTCGATTTATTGCTGCGGTGATCGAGAGGCATACCCACACTCCAGAACGACGACGACGGTACTGGGGAAGATCTGGCACAGAGAGTGACCACGGTAAGACACTTTATTTCATCTCTCAATTTTTGGGGGTTTGTTGTTGTTTTCTTGTTTGTTTGTCTTTTCACTTTTTCACTGGATTTGTACAACCCATGCTGAGTCAGTGAATGGTTAGCACTGGTGCAACCCACAGCAGAAGTCCATATTTGGGTTTTATATCCAAGAAATATACTGGAGAAATGATGGTACTTTACATTTGCGGTTCTGTACTGTTCATTTTGTTTTTGAACATATCTTATTGGGAGTGCGTTAGCAGCATCCAGGCTCTGGCATTCACTGGATGTGGGTGGATGGACAGTTCCTTTCACGTGGGCTCTTCACGCCCACGCAAGGCATCACGCTTCAGAGCATCTCTGCTAGTTGTTGCATAACTGATGACAGAGAACAAATGATAAAGAAGAGTGGGCTAAGAAAATCTTTTGGCGCAGTGTTTTAGAACGTAGCGACGTGCGATGAAGCCATCGAGGCAAACATGTTGGGTAACGCAGGATGAGGTCATGTTGAGTGGAAGCCAAATGGCTTGCATTTATATAGCAAGTCTCTCTTTGGTAAACAGTATGCGCCATATCCGGATTGCTCCACGTACAAAGAATGAAGAGTAGAGTAGGAGATAGTAGTTGAGTGGCTCACTCAAGGACACTTCCACTCGCCACTTTCCCCAAGATGCAAAAGTGATGAAAAATTAGACATCTGAGTGCAACACAAAGGCTACAAGGAAGATGAGTTGGAAATAATCGAGTGAGTGAGGGTGGGTGGGTGTTAGTCCATTAGGGATTCAAAGCAAATGCATTACTAAGTCGACACTTTAAAGTCGCTGCTTCTCTGCGCTTGAGTCAAAGGTGTCCTCCTACAACTGACTACTCTTAAGTATTAAAAGCATGTAGCAGACATTTTAATATCAAATTTCAATTACTATAGCAAATATGCACAATACTCATTCATGATGACAGGATAAATGATGATAAAGGAAGTTTGGGGTGGGGTACTTTTGTGTGTATTTGTGGTTATCAGTATTTATTGTTTGAATGCATCACATTGTCCCCCTGCCAACAATCACATTTATCACTGGTTGTCCTGCTGGCCTAGTTAACTGGCATGCTGGCAAGCCTTTCTATGACCTTAGGCTTGATGTGATGTGCAAGAAAAACTGTTCATGAATAAACATGTATATCCATGTTACTGTTGTATTATTGTGTGGCAACATATGGTGAAAACAAGCCTGGGGAGGGATTCCATTTGGGTGCCAAGAGTGTTACTTCAATGCACATCTATGGTATGTTCTTGTGTTTTACTGCTTCTTAAGTGGTCCCGTTTCTTTTGCAACCACAATCAATTGCACATTTTTGGATCATTAAGGAATTTTTTTTTGCAAGAAAACAAAAAGCACTATTTTGTAAAAAATTTAGTTAAAATAAAAAATCCCTTAATTAGAGCAGTGAGAGGGAACAGACAACGTCTTACAGATAATGTCTACACATAAATTGCTACCATGTCGCTCTGTTTAATCCACTGGTTACATGCAGCATGTCAAACTACTTGTATAGCTGACTGTCAACATTCCACATACAGCGCTGACATTTTGACTGTAATTTGTTCATCAACTGTGTGGCAAATGGTTCAGACAGGACAGCTATTTCATGACAAAAAAAAATTCACCTTTTTATGGAATATTGTTGTCAAGGAACTATGTTGAAGTGGGTTGAAGAGTTTCATTAAAACAAAAACAGTGCTTTGCCATCCATTTATCCATCTTCTACCGCTTATCCGAGGTCGGGTCGCGGGGGCAGCAACTTTAGCAGGGAACAGACTTCCCTCTCCCCAGCCACTACAACCAGCTCCTCCAACAGGATCCCAAAGCGTTCACAGACCAGCCGAGAGACATTGTCTCTCCAGCGTGTCCTGGTCATCCCCGGAGCATCCCGCCGCTGGGACATGCCCGGGAGGCCTCCAGGAGGCATCCGAACCAGATGCCCAAGCCACACCTCAATTGGCTCCTCTCAATGTGGAGGAGCAGCGGCTCTACTCCGTGTCCCTCCCAGATGACAGAGCTTCTCACCCTATCTATAAGGGAGAGCCCGAACACCCTGCAGAGGAAACTAATTTTTGGATCTTGTTCTTTCGGTCACGACCCACAGCTCGTGACCATAGGTGAGGGTAGAAACGTAGATCGACTGGTAAATCGAGAGCTTCGCCTTTCGACTCAGCTCCTTCTTCACCACAACGGACCGATACAGAGTCCGCATCACTGCAGACGCCAAGATACTTGAACTCCTCCACTTGGGGAAGGATCTCATCCCCGACCCGGAGAGGGCACTCCACCCTTGACTGAGGACCATGGTCTCGGATTTGGAGGTACTGACCTACATCCCAACCGCTTCACACTCTGCTGTGAACCGCTCCAGTGAGAATTGGAGATCACAGTTTGATGAAGCCAACAGCACCACATCATCTGCAAAAAGCAGAGATCCAATGCTGAGGCCAAACTGGACCCCCTCATCGCCTCGGCTGCGCCTAGAAATTCGGTCCATAAAAGTTATGAACAAAATCGGTGATAAAGGCCAGCCCTGGCGGAGTCCAACCCTCACTAGAAACAAATTCGACCAAACTCTGACACTGGTTGTACAGGGACCGAACAGCCTGTATCAAGGGGCTCGGCACCCCATACTCCCGAAGCACCCCCCACAGGACTCCGAGAGGGACACTATCGAACGCCCTCTCTAAATCCACAAAACACATGTAGACTGGTTGGGCAAACTCCCATGCACCCTCGAGGACCCTGCCGAGGATGTAGAGCTGGTCCACTGTTCCACGGCTGCGACAAAAACCACACTGCTTGTCCTGAATCCGAGATTCGACTTCCCGACGAACCCTCCTCTTCAGCACCCCCGAATAAACCTTACCAGGGAGGCTGAGGAGTGTGATCCCTCTATAGTTGAAACACACCCTCCTTTTTAAAAAGGGGGACCACCACCCCGGTCTGCCAATCCAGAGGCACTGTCCCCGATGCCCACGCGATGCTGTAGAGGCGTGTCAACCACATCAACATCCAGAGCCTTTAGGAACTCCGGGCGGATCTCAACCACCCCCGGGGCCCTGCCACGGAGGAGCTTTCCAACCACCTCAGTGACTTCAAACCCACAGATGGGAGAGCCCATCTCAGAGTCCCCAGACTCTGCTTCCTCAAAGAAAGATATGTCGGTGGAATTGAGTAGGACTTCGAAGTATTCTACCTACCGACTCATGACGTCCCGTAGTACTACTCATGTAGGCCTCTTAATGATTGGATAGGTGACTTGAGCTTGGCCGTTGTGTCGCTGTCACCCGTCCTGGCTTGGCGTCTTCCTATCTATCTGCACTCTGGCACACTTATCCAGTTGAAGACCATCAGGTCACACATTTTCACATGGGCTAGGCTGAGCCGTCCCCCATGTGGGTGGGCGGCCAAGACAGTATACTAAGAGTAGAAACCAATTTGAATAAATTAAACTTTCTTCCGCATTTAGCAGAAAAGACTCCAAAGCTGTGTACTTAATTGGCATCCAGTAAATAGTTCAAATGAGAATTAGTTTCTATAACTATTATAGCCTTGGGTCACATGGCACAAGAAGGCATGCTCAGTTACTGTCGTATCAACTGATTTTCATTTGATTGTTTTATATTTGTGACCTAGAAATGTCTTTGATACACATTTCCTGTAGAACCAGTCGACACCCAGTAAAGCAACTTGAAAAGTGATGAACCGCGATATAACGGGGGAACACTATAAACACGGTGTACTAAATTTTGCGTTGCTTTCTGCAGGCTACAGCACCATGAGCCCTCAAGAGGACAGCGAGAATCCACCGGGCAACAACGACCCACTTTCGGCGGGCGTCGACGTCGGTAACCACGATGACGACCTTGACCTGGACACCCCCCCTCAGACGGCAGCCTTACTCAGCCACAAATTCTACCCCTACCGACACACGCACACGCACCTTCACCCGCTGCACACGCACCACCTCCAGGCGGCCGTCACCGTTCACAGCGTGGACGCCGAGTGCTGATCCCACCCGAGCTCATCGTTGTTGCCATTCACTTTTTTTCCCACAAAGCTGAACACAAGATGTGTGGGTTTTTTTAACACACTGAAAATGAGCAAACTATTTTTATTGACTTTATTTTCGGAAGGAGTCGGCCCTTCTGGACTCTTTTAAGAGCAACCCTGGAAAAGAAACAAATTGCATTTCGATGAGTTGATTGGAACAGCTGTGAACGAGCGGAGGGCCAACACCAACACAAAGCAGTGGAGCCACCACGTTTTGACTTGTCATCACTACAGGACTCCCAGTAACATCATCTACATTCATAAAGAGGATGAACGTCATTTACACAAATAGAAAATCACTTTAATGGTAAAAGATTTTTAAAAATATATATTTATTCAAGTTTGCCGGACAAATACAAGAGCTGCATCCGGTCATATAATATTTGTTTACACATGCATTGTTGAGACTATTGCCGTTTCTTCACTGTCTCATTGTGTAAACAATGAGCCTTTATTAAAAAATTTGTGTTTGTTCGATATGGCTGATATCAAGCTTAAAGGGGATGTCAACCATAAACATTTCTTTATGTGACTTAACTGGTCTAAACATGACATTGTAATTAATATTACATTTGTGGAATACGAGTTATGAACCAAAATCAAGCTGTTTTTATCTATCTCAGCGGGCGGCCATTTTACCACTTGCTGTCGACTGAAGATGACATCTCGGTTGCTCAGGACTCAGGCAACGACCAATCACAGCTCATCTTTTTTCTGAAGCTGCGCTGTGATTGGTTGTTACCTGAAACCTGAGCAACTGTGATGTCATCTTCAGTCAACAGCAAGTGGAAAAAAGGCCGCCCCCTGAGATAGATAAAAACGGCTGCGATTTTGCTGCTTAACTCATATTCCACTAACGCAATATTAACCAAAATACCATATTTAGACTAGTGGGGCTGCTTAGAACATATTATTGTCAAGCAAAGTTGACTTCCCCTTTCAGGTCCATGTACAAGTCTGCTCTTTGTCCATGAAGCAGGATATCACGGTTATTGAATTAATGCTCAATTAACTTTCCATAATTAAACTGGAACTATTTTCTGTGTACACTTTCTGGGCGGAACATTCTTTCTGTAATACAACAATTACATGAAGGAAGTTGGCTTTCCACCAGCGTCACGACGAGCCGAACACTTGACACCTGCAACGTGTGTACTGGACTTGCAAGTTTCAAAATGGCCAAATTTGAAACGCGTTGTTGAAGAATGCGAAGGAGAGATGCTGCTGTTTTACAGAGGAGAGCTCCTCTGTGGTTAACCACTCAAAGTGTGTGTGTGTGTGTGTGTGTGTGTGTGTGTGTGTGTGTGTGTGTGTGTGTGTGTGTGTGTGTGTGTGTGTGTGTGTGTGTGTGTGTGTGTGTGTGTGTGTGTGTGTGTGTGTGTGTGTGTGTGTATTTTGTCTCTGTCCACACAAGAGAAGTGACGGGAAGAACTTGTTTACTGTGTTTGCGTGCGTTTTCATTGAATGAATTGTATTTTTCCTCAAGATAGTACGATAGAATATAGTTAGTTAATCCACTTATAGTTTTCCTCCTGATGAAGAGTCACAGTGTTGCTCAGTGGCTTTGATTGTTTATGAGGTCAAATTTAGACTTTTTGGTACAAATGTCTATTGTTTTCCAGAGATTCTTTAAGTAGAATCCTAAATAGCTATCACTCGTTTTTCATTGTTGCCAAGTAAGCCTCTGTTGTTGGGCTTGATATGGAAGTGTGTTCATGGTGTCTCGCTATATTGAGAATGCCTTGGATATGTTTTAGGTTTATTTTTCTTTAGGTCCATATTGGATGGAAGTCACTACTTGGAAGAATTCATACTTACTCACTTTTACATGAGACTTATCGTTTTACAAAGTTTTATTGTTTGTTGTCGAAGCTCCCAAATGTGTTATTGTAGATATGGGAAGAGAACGGTACATTTTTTAAATGCAGATAAATAAATAAGCTGAAGTGTGAGCAACACAAGCAAGCGGCCCTTGTAAGAAAATAATTGGCACACATGCTGTGGGTCAGTCAAACTTTGAAGTAGGTGGGGCCACAATGACGAAGAAAAAAAAGCTGAAACGCAATTAAAAGTTGCAAGAATAACATTGTATCTACAGTATATGAAGACAAAAGTGTAACGTAAAGAAATTTAACTTTTACGAGAATATAGCTGCAATATTAAGAGCATAAACTTCTAAATGTGCACTCATTAAATTACAACTTTTCCACCGCTATCACTGTAACAAGATTTCTCTCAATATTAAAATGTTATTCTCGTAACGGTGACCCCAGTACATCTTTAGAATCTTGTTCTAATGTCTGCCTGTTTCCTTATGAGTGCTTTCACAACTTCACGACTTCAGTTTACTCATACGACTCATTACAAGTCGCAATTCCAGTCCAAGCAAACTTCCAGGGCAATTATGTATTTCTTTTATTGTATGTTTTTTTTTTTAAGTAATAATTTTAGATTCTTTTTTGGGCATTTTTGTTTAAATTGTCAAAGGTTTTTAATCAGTATTCAGCAGCTGTTCTTTATGCCATGTGTGTACAGACGTAACATTAAATCATGTACTGAAGGATGTACATCACCCCCCTCCCGTACTGGATCATATCAACTTATCAAATTGAGATTTATTGCAATGTGAATGTGATAAAGTTCATTTTACACTTAAATCTGTGTTGTCTTTCTGTCATTTGTACTTTTTCTAACTACAGTGGAACCTCCAGAGTAGAATTATTCTTCAGTTAATGCTCTTGTTGGCCAGGAACGGCCAGATGCTCAGGTCACTGTGAGGAGGCATTGTCATGGTGAAGCAACCACAAGTTGTTGTTAAATGGGATTCTACATTCCAACACATGTGTACTTAAAGATCATTACCTGATTTATTTCTCAATGTTAATCTGGTTGATCTTTCTCCTGCCACTAGAATGAATATGCACTCAACCAAAGTGAAAACTCTTTTGCCGTGTTTGCACTTCTGGCAGCAGGTGGCAGTAAAATCAGCACAAGAAGCCTGATAGGAGTGGAACAAGTAGTCGACACTATTTTATAAGCAAACGTAAAGACACCAAAATAATTCTTGACATGGAATGTTTGAGCCAAATGTTAGATATATCTCTGTACTATAAGTAGTTATCTCCTGATAGACACATTGTTCGGCAGCTGATTAATAAAAGGCTACAGCAACAAACGCAAATCTAATATGTATTTTTATGTACCTGTACTAGCAGCACAAACGCCATAAAACGGTAACAACGCTTTAATATAGTAATGCTTGTGAATGATACGAGCAAAACAAAAACGTTTTAAAGTATTTATTAAATATAACAATAAATGTGAAGCAGCGTTTTTATGTAACTATATATTAGCAGCGCCCTCCTTATATGCGCTAACATAAAGCACCACAGAACAAATCTAAAGCCCATGAGTAATAACTCACTCACAATAACACTAAATGGAGAGCCGCTGATTGGCCATGGATGGCGCAGCTGGACAGCAAGAACCGGAGACCAACAAACGTACTGGAAGTCCACAGACTCACTTTATTAAAATAATCACACAAAAAACAGTGGGCTTCTCGGCGCCACCACGCGTCACAATAATCGTACACGTCCACCGCGTAAACATTGATAACCAAAACGAAAAAAGTGCTGCATGTGCCCAACAAAAACAAGGAGGCGCCACACTGCGAATTCCAGTTATTTAGTTGTAAATCAAGTTTGAAATAAGATATCCACTTTGTTTCACTTCACGATTGTGTGCTACTGAGTGTTTCACTTTTACATACAATTTCGACGTAATATATTTATGCTTGTGGTCGTACCGTGCCAAAGTTTTGAAAAACCCAAGGGGGATGAATACTTTTGCAAGGCTCTGTACCACATGTTTGTTTTTTTGGGTCTTATTCCTAAGTGTGTATTCGGGTAGAGAACTTGAATTAGGGAAGAAATGCTGTTGGAGTAAAATGTACTAGCATTATGAAGCTCGTGATTTTGAGTGGCACACAACCACAACACGCTCCTCATTTTGTTGTTCCAATACCAATGCAGTCTTCATGAATGAATGTGACGTCCGCATGCATGCACACATCTGCCACTTTGGTCGTGCCAGCATTTTTCCAAAATGTTGACCCAAGTTTAATGTTGTGCAAATTATCTGGCTTCATGTTCAAATGCTCCTGTGTAAACTGTCTCTTCTTCTGCCATTGTAGACCGGATATATTGTTAATTGTCCAAATAGCACATACGGGGGATCAAACCAGCGACTGCACAATAATCCCACAGTATCGCTGACATGCTCACGGAGCCATATTAAAGAATGTTCTTGCCTCCTCTGCTGTCACTAGTGCTTGACTTGACTTTGCCAAGCAAAGCCAGTAAATTAGAGCACAGAGCTCAGTGTCCAAGACCCCTTGGGTCATTTCACTCTCTGCTCTGCCAGCAAGTACAGCAGGCATGCACTCGCAGCATATTTCCAAGCCCTACTTTTCCAAAGTCGTCTGGCAAAAGTAATCATGCAAACAGTCTTTTGCACACCGTGCGTTGATGGGGAGCACTTTCTATTAGGTTTGTCACTTTTGAATATTATTACAACCAATTATTCTATTGATTATTACATTGATTAATTAAATTGGATAACATTTTGTTTTGCATTAAAGGGCAAGTCAACCCAAATACAATAATATGTTCTATGCAGCTCCACTAGTCCAAACACGGCAACACAGGTAACAACCAATCACAGCTTAGCTTCAGAAAACAGGCGAGCTATGATTGGTCGCATTCGTTAAACGAGCCCTGAGCAACAGTGCAAAATGGCCACCCTCTGAGATGGATTAAAAACAGGTGGATTTTGCTGCTTCACTCATATTCAACAAATGCAATATTAATCAGAATGCCGTGTTCAGAAAAGTGGGGTGCACATACAACATATTGTAAAGAAAATATTTTGGGTTTCCTTTTATGGTTGAATTTTAAATTTAAACAATGGCTCTAAAGTTTAGAGCCATAGTAATCGTTTAGAGTCTAAACGATTACTTGATTATGAACGTAGTTCTCAATTAATTTGATAATCGATTAATTTTGACACTCCACTTTTTATTTCATTGTAGTTAATGCTGGAAGCAACTGCTGACAAGAACTAGTGAACTAGATGGGAAGGTTTCAGATATCCGTACTTGAGGATGTATTTTAATTTTACTCTCTACATATGAAAACATACACCATTTATAGAGCTGTCAAAAGATTAATCACATCTTAGAATTTTGATTAATCACGATTAATCACTTGATTAAAAAGGCTTTTTATTAACATTTTCTGCCCGCCAAATTTGAAGAGCACTTGTGTGTTCATTCTTTCCACATTTAATGTTGTGAGGATGTCTTCCACACTTTTTGATCCACTGCACACTTTTTACTTGCATAATTTAAAGCTAACATATATAGTACTGTATACATAAAGCTAGCTAGCTAGCTAGCTAACAAATGAGGGCATTAATTGAACAGGGAACTCTCCATATTATCTTCTCCATGTGTTCAGGTCAACTGTTTTTAATAGGTCAAGCCCAGCATCCATTTTAGAGAACGTGCTACACTAAAGAGGTAGCACTGACACACTCAATTTCCCATCCTAGCTAGTTGGCCAGATTGGACCACAGAGTGAGACGTCTGCAATCACAATGGAGGTCGACACCCGGATCCGTTAGCTGTCAACTCCTACACGCAAGAACCACTTTGACACTCAGGGTTCACTCCGGGCTTTTTTCCTCCACTTCTCTCCCCGCCGACGCCCACCAAGCGCACACCAGGTGCCACTCCGCCACTCGGCTCACCCACGCCTTCATGCTCTCAGTCCCAGCGAGCGTTTTCCTCTCTGTACTCCCACCCACTTCAAAACGCTATGAATCGATGGCTGACAGGCTCAAACACCGACAGGGTTGATCAAATTGGTGAGGGACCAGCAAGCTTTTCAACTTCAATTGTAAAACATAAGCCAATTATACTGCGCAGGTTTTAATTTGTCCCAACATCTTCAGAGATGCAAGTTTGGCTCATGATTTTGAGCAGCTTCAGGTGGTTTTGCTGTTTGCGTTATTTTATGGTTGTGAGTGTGAGTGCCTCAGTGAAATGTGAAAACAATAATGATTGTCTCATAAGAATTATGTTCAACACTTTTAAGGAAGGGATTCATGCATTTCAAAAATGAGCCTGCGTGACAGACAAGTCCTTGGCGTCTTGTCAGAGAACAACTGCTCAATGATTCATGTCCTCCAATCTGTCAGCAGCACTCAGGCAGGATCCTGCCGTTTAATATCATTTTTGGATGCGATTGCAGCATATATGATTCTCGTTAAGAAACAGGAGACCTTAGAAAATGGACTCCATTATGGTTTGTATACAAATAGTTATCTGTGGAGCGCTCGCTCAAGTGTAAAATGAACAGATTAGTGTTAATTGACAGCATTAGCTGTGTGGCGGGAGATGTCGACGTGCTGCTGCTGCTGCTGCTGGGTTTTTCTCTTTTCTCCACATGCAGACTTCAAGCCTCGGAAAATAATTAAATGTTGAAGCCCATTTTAATCATGGTTCCATATATAATATCAATATATAAATATCATTCCTCCAAAAGATATAAATTTTTTATATATATATGGGTTTTTTTTTATGGCTGCAATCTCCATTTATTTATTTTCATTCATCATTATTATTATTATTAATGTATTATGTTTTTTTTTAAAGAATTTATTAATTTATTCATCCACTTTTTGACCATTTGCAGGATAATAACATCACTTTAGCATCACACTTGATATCGATGTGGGTCTCGTGACCAGCTAGCTAAGCTAAGCTAAATTGAAATGCTTCAACATGCGCCAATGTGAGTCTCGCGCACACACGCACACAATTTTGCGCTCAATGAAGTTAGCATTGTAGTCGCACCGCAGAGACTCAGATCAGGGCAAACGTTCCACATCTCCGCTCATTTCCAGGGGGCCAAACTTGTACAAATTGTGAGTTGCATATTCCGTACGTAAGTTCTACATAAAGATTGGTTGATTGAGCATTTCAACCAGATTAAAAAATTTACTTTGACTAGGCCACTCCAAAACCTTCATTTGGCTTCTTTTAAGCCATTGAGAAGTTGACTTGATGTGCTTCAGCTTGAGGTCACAAACAATCTCTCTCAGGATTCTCTAGTAAAGCAGAATTCATGGGTTCATCAATCTCAGCAAGTCATTGAGGTTCTGAAGTAGTAGAGCAGCCCCACCATCATCACACTACCGCCATTGACTGTTGGTATGAAGTTCATTTTCTGAAATGCTGTGTTACATTCCAGTACAGATGTAATAAGACATCACATACTTTCCAAAAAGGTCAGCTTTCATTTTGTCTGTCCGTACAACATTTTGCTAAAAGTCTTGGCAATCACTCAGGTGTGTTTTGCAAAAGTAAGACGAGCCTTTATGTACTTTTTGGCCAGCAGTGGTTTTCGCCTT
Source organism: Leptonotus elevatus (assembly GCF_054856555.1). Classification (NCBI taxonomy): domain Eukaryota; kingdom Metazoa; phylum Chordata; class Actinopteri; order Syngnathiformes; family Syngnathidae; genus Leptonotus; species Leptonotus elevatus. The sequence continues at coordinate 5,508,699 of NC_141249.1, forward strand.
AGAACTTGGCTAAGGATTTTATTTTTGTCCAGTCTCTTTGTCCTTGTTGAGTCATGAACACTGACCTAAACTGAGGTAAGGAAAGTACTTCAGACATCGTCTTGGGTTCCTTTGTGACCTCCTGGATGAATCGTCGCTGTCCTCTTGGGGTAATTTGTGTAGGCTGGTGTCAGGATGGGGTGGAGGACCCAAATGAAGGGAGGCAGGAGAACCGGGGCAAGGTTGAACGGAGTACTGAATATAATTTATTAACAAAAACACTAACAGGGGCACCGGGTAAAACTCAAAATCCACAAAACCCACAAAGCTCTGAAAAGACCAAAAATCAAAGTAACAACAAAACACATGAGTGGTGACAGTGACAATGATCCAACAAAGACTGAACAAACCGGGAAACTAAATACAAGCCAACTGACGAGACAACGAGAGACACCTGGACAAGACACAAGAGGCTGGGGGATATGATTGGATGACACAAGGGAACAGGATGACGAGTACAGGTGCAGACAGAACCTAACAAGTAGGGGTGAGAATCTTTGAATGCCTCACGATTCGATTCGATTCCAATTTTTGGGTCTGCGATTCGATTCAGAATCGATTTTTGATTTAGGAACGATTTTTTTATTCAAAATAATTTGATTGACAATGATTTTTGCTTCAATCTATAGATGTGCAAGGAATTGTAATGTCTGACTCGCTAATGCTAATTATCGCGTTACTCGCTGCACTTTTATCACTCAAAAGAACGGCTCCACGCTGCAAAAAAACACCTTTTATTGTAATAACTTGATAACTTTTTCCTTCGACTCTTTAATGTTGCTACAACTTAACAGTGTATTAGACACCGTGGAACCACACTGCCCCTAAGTGGCCAATTCGGGTACAACATGAACAGCACTCCAAATAAAGGCACACACAGACAAAGGCAAGACAGTATAAAATAATTCAATTTAAATTGATTTTGGGACATTTAAAATCGATTCGGAATCATACTAAATGAGAATCGATTTTTTTGGCACACCCCTACTAACAAGCAAGCCAAAACAACAAACCTAAGCATGATATACGCAAATCATAACAGCTAGCTAGACCTGGGAAGGCTTTCTCAATTTGTGGATAATGGTTCTACTCACTGCTTTAGGAATGAACGTTCCAGAATGTTCTGTTCTTGAATCTCTTTGGATCATGGCATTTGGTTGCAGCTTTTTGAGATGTTTTGGCCAACTTCATTCTGTCAAACAGGTTCTATTTTGTTCAAATAGGAATGTACAAAAGTTTATACAAAGTAGGCGTTTTCTTTATGTTTCTGATTTTCATTGGAGCTGAGAAGTATTTGATAGATGCCGTTGGAAAGTTAGGTTTATATTTTGTTGATTATTTTCTACTTTCTTTTCTTCCTCGGTTCTTTTATTTACGGCAAAATAAAAACAATAAAAAAAAAAGAAGACGTGTGTTTCTTGAGTGAACACTGAACAGATCTGGAGACATTCACGCTTGGGTGTGGTCAGTGAAAATGTGATCATTATATTGGTCGATTAATACATGTATGCGTTTGTTGTGGTTCGTCTTCCGCATTGGTTGATAGAGAATTGTTCTACAATGAAATGTGCAAATGGGATAGGAGGAAAATAAAATCAACAATTAAAAAAACAAAACAAGTGTAATTGTGATTGTTTGCTGATGTCAGAATATATCCCTGTATGTTACATTTCTCTCACTTTGTTCATTGGTGAGTAACATGCATTCAGTTATCCTTATTCTGCCTACGCACTGTGCCATGGAAACGAAAGCCAGATCAGTGTTTACTGTTACAGAGCGTACTGTGGTGAAAAGAACTGATCTGTCCCTCGTTATGGAAACGTGCCTTGTGTCATCTCTGTGTGTTGACCATTGCTCACTGGATTTTACTGGGCCCCATCTTCTTCCAGCCCCTTCATGCATACAGTCCGGATACAGTTCAGTTAGTTGGCAATGTGAGATAATTTTCACCCACCAACAACTGTGATTGTCTGGACCTTGAACTGCCAAGAAACACTTCACACAGATGGCAAGAGAGAACATGGGGGTTGGAAGATGGGGTTTGATTTCAATATCTCTTGACAGACCAGGGTATAATTGTGCTGGAGATATTTTGTAAGTGGGTTGAAGTGCTTCCTACGTGAGTGTGACTGTATGATTATACCGTGTTTTTGTGTCTGTCAGACTGTAAGTCATGCAGCCTGCAGAAGCTACACAGGCATTGTGAGGGCTCTGCGGGGAAGCAGTGTTCCCAGTGTTTGCCAGGAGCAGCTTTCCACCCTCCGTGGGCAGGCATGCTCAGTTGGCTGTTAGGTTGGCATTCACTTCCTGACATGGATGGAGAGCAGGGAAGCACACAACCATTCATAGTCACAAGGGAAACAGGAGCCTCTAGTGGTTTCCAAATATGTGGAGAACACATTGTTAATTTGGTGTCTCCACAGGAATATCTCTTTTGTTTTGTTTTTATCTCCAATATTATATAAAACGTACATGTATGTTTTTATTGTAAATTGGTCCAAAGGATTGTGAAGACCTCAACTCTATTTAAATATTGTGGCATCACAAGGGGACGTGTAGTGGAGGGACGCTACATTCCTTTTCAGAAGCCAGGGACTTGCACCAAAATGGCCGCCCATCTGGACACTTCATCATCCAGGATGCCTCAAAACACCACCAGGTGTGGTCACTTAGGCCCCTTGATTAAAGCAGATCTGACTGATTGGAATAAAAAGAGAACAACGAAGCAGAAGAAGACTGAGGTGTTGATTGAGAAGGATTTCATCCAGTGTTTATAAAATGTTTATTTCTAGGTTGGCGACCCTTTTACTACACTAGACCTATTTCGGTGTGTCACGTTGAGCATAATCATGCTTCATAAAACCAGTTATTTATTCACTTCTCTTTTACAATGTTTTTGTATTTACACTTTGCAAAACAGCGCTACAGTTGGACAGTTGGACCGAATTAAAAAACACATTTTGTTGTGTTCATTGTTGTTGCCAACTGTATAGGACGTTGAAATTTTGCAATAAAATATTGTTTATCAAGTTTGTCGAGTCGCGTTTTTCCGTCTCACTATCACGCACACTCAGCCGCGCACTTCATTCACTTCCCACCTGCTCGCTGCCTCTCGCTCTTCCCGCTCACTCTGCTCTCAGACATCCAAAATGGCGGCAGCGTCATCCATCCGGCCGCCGAATGTCCACTCCTCTCTCGCCCGGGAGAGTGCACTTTTCCCGCGGATGAACAGGCCCAAGAGCCGGCAGCAGCCAGAGGATGAAGAGGCGGCGGCGGCTGCGGGAGCGCAGCCCTCGGAGCAATGGACAAACCTCCGTGACTTGCCGGAGCTGGAGTCGGAGGAGATAGAGAAGAGGCTCGCTAAAACTCGCCAAGAGCTTAGCAACAGGCGGAAAATACTCATTAAGAACCTCCCGCCCGACACGACTAACCAGGTAGAGTTCTTTTTAAAGTTACGGCTGACAAAGTCAGAGTATAGAGCGGTGCGTTTCGAGTTGAAGAAGCGCCATGTGTTTTATATGCGTCCATGGTGCGTGCGTAAAATAGTTTACCTGACGCGTCTCGTCCTGCAACTGATAAATGGGAGTAACGTGATGTCAATGTAGATCAGTTATGTTTACATTTTGTTAGTGGGATTGCGTGTAATTAGGCTGCCTGCCTGGCAGTGACAGTGAAGTGCTAAAACGGTTAGTTTGTACATCCAAAAAGTCATTTATGGATGCTTGTGACATTCATCCATCAATTTCGTATAACAATAATGTGCGTAGAGTTCGATTTACGTTTCTCATATGAGGCAGGGTCTTGTCAATTTTGTAAAGAGCAACTCCAACAATGGTGACCTAAGCCTGGATTGGACATTTTTTGTGCTTATATGGACACTTTTGATTTTTGAAATGGACATATGGGGCCAGTTCATATAAAGATGAGGTGTAAAAATTGTAAATAATACACAGTAATAGTAAATCATTTTTATCATTTTTCATTAACCAACTATTTGATTAAATAATGTTAAATGTAGCCTACATATAACCTGTAAAAATATATTTTCAAATATTTACAATTAATTAACCGTGCAAATATTTATTGAGATTAATGAATAAGAATGAATAAATACATGTCATTAACCAATTTTAGGACTAAAAGACTGTTAAATAAAAGCAGCAAATATTACAAGAGTGTAATACTACTAATGTATATGGCCAGTGGGTTGGATTAAAAATCAAAGCGGATCGTATGTGGCTCCAGGGCTATGCTTTTTTATTTTAACAATTTTGATGTGAAATAAATGTCTGAAATTTCTCTTAGGCATTGCTATGCAAGAAATACATTTGATCTCTGAGCTTTGATTTGATTAGATTTTTCATTTACTGTTTTTTTCTGTTGGATGTTGTCCTCATGCAAACCTTGCTGAGGCAGTGTAAAGGGATTTGTGCTGAACCATGCAGGACTGTTTTAACTGCATGAGGAGAAAAGGTGTTGTGATAAAAAAAAAAGGAATTAAATGAAGTAGAATGTCTTTCTCTGCATTCTCCACTATGTCAGTGTGTCACAGCCATTGTGTTATGTGTCGGTAGCCTGAGCAAAGCGGCATGATGACTGCCCTGCTGAATGTGCACATACTGTCCAAATATTTAAAGGAATATGTCTGTTTTGTTTTTGATATTGGATGCTGTGACTTACTGACTGGCTGCAGTACTGTTAATTGGCACGAAGCTCTTATCGTCTTTCTCTGTCTCTGTCTCTCTCTATCTGTCTCTCTCTCATTTAAAAAAAAAAATCAGTTCTTTTCAGCTGCTTGGTCATCAAGTAATGCATCTGTATGCCATTTTATGCCGGAACAGATTTGCTGTTAGGGAGTTTGATATACTCCTTCTGCGGTTATTTGTATTGTGATGTATATTTATTGGAAATGCAGTCAGACAGAATAAGGTTTGAGAGGAGACAAAGAGAATGGAGCAATAAACAACAGAAAACAGTAACAACTATTTATGACAACAGTACATTACATAAGAGTTGGATTCTGTTTAAAGGTCTCTCAACTTTTCAACATACTAAAATAGTTCTCAAATGTGTAAAAGACATGTCTGTGACATACATTTGTCAAAATTTACTTTGGATCTAATATTTTTGCTGTCCCGAAATCAGCCCAAAAACGCTTTGTTCAAAACAGCCTGTTTTAGGGGTGTGTCAATTTTATGTAAATAGCTGCACCAGACCATGCCTTCTCTTTCGAAGGGGCAGTGATTTCAGTCATGGTAGCCATGTGCTAATGTTGTGAATGGAAATGACTGGCCATGGCAGCAGAAGAAAGGAAAAATACAGACATGTCTTTTACACATTTGAGAACTATTTTAATATGTGGAAAAGTGGCATAACGTTTTACCATAAGAAAAAGTAGCATAACGTTACTACAGAGACTATGTTGTAGCGTTAGTTTGTGATTGTTTAGGCAATGGGTATTTTGCAGTAACCGGCAAATCTCCCGCAAATGTTATTTTGCTGTGAATGTCTCCAATTTGCCGGGAATGCTTGTAGACATTTACAAGCGGTTATGAATAAGACAAATGTGCACATTTAGGCCATTGCACGGTCGCAACGTGCAAGTCGTCTTGTCGAGACCACTTAGCGGCCCGTTAGCATCACAATGTCATGTCAATTAGGTGGTGAGTTGCCAGTCAAGGCAAATTAATCACCGCGGATTGTATCTTGACAAAACAATACGCAACTGCTTCATATTATCCAATCCAATCCATCTGCTTTATCATATCTGACTTCTTGTAACCAAACAACCTCCACAAGACAAATGTAGCTCCCACTTTAGGCACTATAAATACACCAGTAATATGGTTGAAGGTGCACATATCTTATTAGAAAGAATAGGAAGGAAGACTAAATCAAAAATGTTAAACTTACATCTTTCCCGTTTGCAGTCGTGTCACACTGTTGGGACCGATCCATTTTGTTTAAACGTGTTGCAAATCCAACTCTGAACAGGCTTTCACTAACAAAACAGTCCTTTGAGAAATAATGTCGGTACTTCAAAAATATAAGTAATCCACTGTCTTCTCAAAGACTTGGGACGAAGGAAGCAACCACTTTTTCCTGATCATTGTTTCCCCTCTCCACGGAGCATTTGCGAACAGTTGAGAAAAAGAAAGGAGCATCCAGCTTCTCGAATTTCAGTGGGCGTGACAAACCTTTACCAGAGGTGGTGCCACTAACCCAAGGGGGCTGGGTCGAGTGCACTTCCGTGTCTTTTTGACGTCACTAAGTCACGGAAGTTTAATCTGCCCGTTTGAAGCACACATTTTAGAAAGGAGGAGAAAGCAAAATAAGTCGCGGATGGACTTTTTTCATACCTGGTTGGATTGTAGACAGGCCGGGGATGCATATTATTGATAGAAAACCCCACTAAAGTGCATTTTCATACTGTGGGACCTTTAAAGTGGACGAGCAAGGCAGTAGTATGCAACAAGTAGCAAAAAAGACAGGATGGGACAGGACAGAGGTAGTGAGCTCGGTAGTACGGGTGTATGGTGTGAGAGTCAACTTTAAAGAATTTGAGTGTTATCTTAGTTTTGCCATCACATACTATATGTTAATTAGCTCTGCTTGTTTTAGCGGCTGAGATTGTCCTCATTAGATGCATGTTTACTGTTGCTGTTTTGTACTTACCACAGTTGTTCATGAGAAAATTACATTTTACAACTTTTGGAAAGGCCAGTATATATTGCAGTTCATATAAGTATAATTAGGAATTACAAACATTAAAAACATTAGTCAGGAATGACAACCTAAGCATTATCAAAACTTGTTTTGACTGACAATATTGAGGGGTCTATTTGGTCGTAAAATGCAAAACAAAATCAGCATTATTAACAGAATTTTCCATGGGATTATTGATTTATGGAAGGATGTCATCATGGTCCTATATTCAACTGTAAGTTGTCTGATGGATCCTCTGTCTGACTCGATCTACTATCCACTTACAGTACCTGCTGCCCCATTAATGAAAGCTTTAATGCATTTACTGTTCATGTGTTTGGGCTTGAGCTTATTGTAAGATACATCTTGTGCTGTCACTAACGACTTTAAAAAAAAATTTAGTCTCCTATCGATTATTCCATTGATTATTCGACTAATTATAATTTTTTTAAATCTATTTTTATTATTCATTTTTTGAAGTCCACTAAGGTTGAACGTGAGTTAAATTTAGTGGATATAAATACTACACACATATGCACATATTACACAAACACCAACAAAATTAGCCTATGCTAAACGATTAACAATCGCAATTAGCATTAGACCTGAATAAACTCGAATCACTTACTTATTGTACTTTTCCTGAAAATCACTTCATAGTCCAACATATAAAAAATCCAATTTGATGAAAATATTAAATGGTAAATAGAGTGCAGTTAAATAGCGCTTTATCTTCATCATATGTTTAAAGCCTGACGTATTTGCTTGTCTTGTTCAAACATATTGAGTTGTCGAAGCCTACAATGGCCATTGATGCAGCATACTAACTGCAGAGAAAGGTTTTTCAAATAACTTATTTTATGCTCCAGGATCCTGCGCAGTCATCCTGATGTTTTTCTTTGGTTCCATCCCATTTTAATTCCATAAACATCATGAGTACTCGCTTAATGTAGCTTCGTACTTGATAATGCTACTAGCAAATGCTAACCTAGCCAATGGTATTGCGAAGTGAGTTCATTTCTAAGGTCTGCCAGCATCCGCGTTTGCAAACTCCCTTGCATCTGGGTCAATTTGGCTCGGTTATTGCACATTTGGCGTAAAACCGTAGTAATAGTCCTTACGGCAAATGCTGGATGGCTTAGCCTGTACACTACTTGGAAGACTGAAAAAAAAAAGGTAATGGAAAAAAACAAAAAAGCAAACAAAAATTTGGAGGTAAGGGAGGAGTTGCAGTATTGGGAGGAGTGAGTCTTGCTCTATGCTATAATAGATACCGCCTTTCTGTTGCTGACTCACGTAGGGCAGCCATCTTACATGTGTTTAGCTCTAACTAATTCATTAGAACTCTTTTATTTATTTAGAAATTTTGACGCAGATTGTTTTGTTACAAACTTAAAACATGTAGTGATGCTAATTTTCTCCCTTTTCAGTCTAAAGAGACCACAAACAAACCCTAAGAAGCATCTTAGTTAGTACTGGTGAATGCCGGTCAGAGTACATCGGCAATAAGTGTCCGTGTCGAAACACAAAATATTGGCTTCTGGCAACTTACCGGTCCGGTCATTGTTTTCCAAAGTAAAAACAGATGTTTGCAAATGTCCTATTTTGATTAAACAGAAGATAATCAGTCTTCTTTCATCACGGACTACAGAAATCAGTGTACAATTACTTCAGGGGATTTGGACAATTTTAAAATAAATCGATTCATTTTGACAGCGCTACATTATGCACTCGCCGAAAGGTGGCCATCGTCAACGACGGGATGCGAAGGGAGAGTGGCAAGTGCCCAGCTCTGGTGACTATTATCAATTTGCATCAACAATGTTAAGGAGTAGTTTATGTGTACACATGTGCACAATGAGCAGTGGCAGCAGTGGAACATGATAAATGCTTATCACTCTGAGGTGACTTATGACTTGCCTACGATGGATCTTGGACCAACAAATTCACATTCTCTAGTAGCGAGCATTATCACCAGTATTTATTACTGCATAAACAGTTGGCATTCAAATTGAGGAGGTGCAAAATTACAATAAATTGCAAAATAATTGTCCATTGCATTCATATAGTGTATTTCCATTCCAACCATTACAATGACAACTTTATTACATTAGCCACAGATATTTGTTTTAATATAGCTACAGGAACTGCTTTGCAAACAATGCTGCACCATATTTTCATATGAAGTGACCATTTACAAGCAAGAACACTTTAGCTTGACATTTTAGTCATGTGTGTATGTAATGCTTCTTTATTATAAACCACCAATCATCTAAAATGGTTCTAATGGATGTTGAATTGTACTTGTGCTGCTACCATTGTTGCATTGGTGTTCATGAAGTAGTACAAGAGTCTAAATAGCTCGTATGCTGTGGAGTTTCACTGCCAGTCTGTTACTTTCGTTGAGCCACAACAACGGTATGTCATTGACTGTATATTGTTTGCTAAACCGTTCTTATCTATGAAACAGCCCAAGTCTTTTCAGAATTAAATACTGCTCCAAATGTAAATACTTACTACAAAATTAGAATCAAAACCAAATCAAATAAAAGATGATGTAAAACAGAGTAATACCATGTCATTTGTGAAGTCCTGCTCTCTTTACAAATCAGCTGGTTTACAAACATTTGTATGCCACTTGTTACGGGTGTGGCTGGTGTTAAGACCCAGAAGCGGACACTGCCGTGAAGGTAACAAACTATATTGAACAAAGTAACAAACAGCAATGTAGCAAACAAACAAAGAAGCAAACAAACGGATGACTGGGCATGACAGCTCTCAACACATTGAGGAGTCAAAGTTCAACCAAGAAAAGTAACAAACACTTGGAACAAAGGACTAGTAAAAAAACTAACTTGGAATAATTAGTAATGAAAGTGATGGGATGTTCAGGCAAGGAGTGGAAGTCAGACGAGAGCTTAATCTAGAGGGCGATTGATGATAAGTAGCTGTGTGGGGAGCCCCAGCACACCTGGCTACCCCCAGCACTGAAAACAAAGAGAGGCAAACACAAACAGAACTGCAATGATTTCAAAATAATGCCCTGTCCACACAAAAGGCAGTTTTAATGTATACTCACAAGTTTCTTACCATTTAGGCCGTCCGTCCACACGATGGCGCGGTCTCGGAGCTCGAAACCGATCACTTTTGAAACCGGGCTCCAGAGTGGAAAGATTTTAAAGCGCGGCCCGTACGCGTCCGTCTGGACACCATATGCAGGATACTCCTCCAGTGATGACGTAATGGTCGCAGCTTGATGACGACGCATTGTCGCAGATTGATGACGTTTGCGCCAAATCTCGCATGACTACCGTTTGTCTGTCAACAACAATGGCGGATAGCCGTGTCGTAGTCATTTTGTGCAGCCTCTTTATGCTTTTGCAGCAAAATATTTTGCTCCTTTATTCCCATGTTCAACAAGCGGTGTTGTACTTGAATCACCCGCAATCGTCACTTCTCCTGTGTTCGTCCTTTTCATGTTGTTTTGATACATGCAAAGCCATGTTTGTTCTGTAGATTGCAATAAAGTTAGTTGTTCGTCTTCTTCGCTGATTCTTCTTCTACGCTTTCCTTCCAGAACTCCCTGTGGCTGCGCTACAGCGCCACTCCAGACTAGGCATATACATTAGAGCCGTTAAACGTCCTCAGCGGCTTCTTTTGGACACATGCAAGTCTTGAAATGATTCTGAGTGTACGAGATTTGTTTGAGGAACGAAGCCGGCCTTGCTTGCGTCTGGACGGGGCCTAAGAAGGTACCAAAATGACTCAAAACATCACTGGTGGAAAGAAAAAATATTGCAAAACATTCATCCTATAGATGAATGGATCCTTGGTTATAGTTCCTCTGTGGAGTATCCTCAGATCTCGCTCTTCTTGATTAGGAATTAGAGAGGAAGATCACATTTTATTTAGGCTACTGCACATTCGCACTGCAGAGCATGATGCCCAATTTAGATTTTTTTGTGAATTCTGATCTTTTTGTGTTGTCTAATATTTTACATTGCAAAAACAATAGTGACTTCTAATGTGAACGGAATGTGTCTATGAAGTGACACGCATGTGCATAAAACAGGACATCAAAAGATACGCATGCGCAAAAAACACAATGCCACGTGGTGCAGTGTTTACGGAAATAAATAGGGTCCCACTTGTCAGTCTCAGTCCTGCAGCATTTGTGGCAATTTCAAGGATTTTGTGCTTGAACTAACAGGTCAGTTCTATTTGTATTTTTGTATAACAGTGTTACTCTTTCAACCAAGTTAAACCAAAACCGACGCACACGCTCAGTTCATATATGATTATTGATGACGTACAGTATAAGGCAGTAGTCCGACCAGAAATATAGTTCAGCACTCTTCAAACCCCTCTGTCGACAAATGGTTGCCAGTCCGTGAAATATCCTACCATGAATTGGTCCTTGACAGAAAAAAAAGGTGGTGAAAAAGTGGTTGCTGTTTGTAGTTTGAGCCTTCAGTTATAAAGCAGGCACATGGACTACCATGTGCACCTACTACTGCTGCTACAACTACCAGGAGTCCAAATCCCCCATTGGTTTGAATGGCGGGGCTACCAGGTGTCGGTTCCCCCTATTTGTTTGAATGGGCTGGGCAACAGGACTTTGTCGTTTGACTTCTACCTGGTACACATCCATCTATCCATCCATCCATCCATCCATCCATCCATCCATCCATCCATCCATCCATTTATTATTCCACTTGACCTGATTAGGATTGAAGGTGACCTGCAACCTATCTCAGCTGAAATGTGTCAAATGGTGGGCTATATCTGGTTGCCAGAAAGTTGCAGGGTATGGCTTATAGCAAACAGAAATTGTTTGCCACGGTCTAGTAAGAAATACTGTAGATTGTGATTAGAAGTGTGATGAAATTGTCTTGATTAATTAACCATTACAATTACAATTAAAGCACATGTACATGATTTTGAAAATATTGGTCCTCCTTCCATAATTTTTTTTTACTATATCACTTACCAGTGCAGTCACAGGATAGGGTGGACAACAACCTAGCCTAAGTGATTTGTAGGGGACATATTATTAAAAAATAAATGTTTAAATTAGACAACTATGTCAAGTTTTTATGAATTGCCTATTTCTGAAAATGTGTCTGTGAGCATCACAGTTCTGTAATACAACACTGTGAATATTTGTAACAATGAGTGCAGTAGCTGTATGTAATCGTGCAAGCTTTCCTGTCTGGGCGGTAGACCTGGGACTCATCTTGTATTTTCTCTCTGTAGCATGTCACACTATCAGTGGGTCAAGGACACCGTCACTGCTGCTAAAGAGGCCAAGGAGTGTGTAAAGCCCCCGTCCCCCCATCTTTAACACACTTACTTACTTACTTACTTTGTTTATTAGCCACCCCATTTATGACATCCCAACTAAGAGTAGTTGTGTGAAGACTACAATTTTCAGTGTGAGCATATTAGTAAGAGGACAAAAGAAACTACAGGTTACAGTTATACTTCATCTGAGTTCTATTTTTTCCTACCCCCTGTCAAAATTCCCTCTACACCAGGGCTCGAGTCTGCGACTAAATTAGTTGCAAATGTAACCAGTTTCTCAACATGTGCGAGTAAGAACTTCATCTGGTAGTCTTCATGCGAGTGCATACAGTACATGTTAATGTTCCCACCAGCACAGGCATTGTATTTAAAATCATTCTGAATAATATTGCATTTGTCGAATATGAATTAAGCAGAAAAATGCACCAGTTTTTTGTCCATTTAAGGGCGTGGCTATTTTACCACTTGCTGTCAACTGAAAATGACAGCACAGTTGCTCAGGGCTCAGGTAACAACCAACCACAGCTCACGTGTTTTCTGAGTTTGGTCATGTGACGTTCTCAAGTTGAGCCCTGAGCAACTGTGACGTAATTTTCACTTGACAGCAAGTGGCAAAATGGCCGCCCACTATGCACTAAATTTTAATGCTTAATGGGGTATATGCCACGGAGGAGGTGGGACTTACGACTTCCTGGTTTTCACACATCAGCTTTGTTTCCGTTTCCTGTTGGAGACGGGTGGGCTGCGTCCCAGTTCTTGCGCTTCCGCCTTTGTGCCCCTCGTTTGCGCGTTGCCGTTGACGGGTGCGAGTGTGTAGTGTGTCTGTCTCAGGTGTCCAAAGCATTTCAGAGAGTTGAGACGCCCTGGTTGGTGGGCGCAGGGGTGGGGGTGCGAGTGTTGGAACGCAGCTATCAGTGGCCGGAAACGACGCTGATGTGTGAAACCCGGAAGTTGAAAGTCCGTGGCATCTACCCCATTCATGTTCCACATTAACACAATATTAATTTGAATGCTGTAGGAATGGGATCAGATCTTATGATCTCACATGATTAGTACACCACAAGATTTCTCGTCTTTGTAAAGCACTAGATGTATTTTTTTCTTCTTTTTTTCAAGGCATTTTTTATGCCTTGCGTATCCGGTTATTTAGTGTACACTGTTGAGTAAAACGCCCCCCTTTGAGTGCTGTTTTCAATATTAGTGAGGGGTGGAGCAAGAGTATGGTAGGGGGTTGAGTTACACTTTAAGAATAAGTGCCAGGTACAATTTGGTAACAGTAACAAGTGACATCACAACAAGCAGATCAAAGCAACCTTTTTGCATTAAGATTCGTATTGCCTCTCAAAAAAGCAGCATTTCTTGAAATGTTGCTTAAGTTGTAAAGAGTAACAGTGTTGATATTTAAGTTTAATTTGACCCCACTTGAAACACAAAGTGGACATTTGTTGTGATATGTGTCATTTTGGAGATAGCGCCACTCAAGCAATGGAAAGGAACGTCTATTGTCAAGGCTTGTCGTCGATGAAATTTTTTTGTCATATTTTTCGTCACTGAAGTTTTTTTTCAGACGAAAATGAAACGAAAACTAAAATAGAAGCTATTCATTGTGACGATAACGATAACTAAAATTGACTGACAATTTCGTCAATGACTATAACAAAAATAAAAACGACACAGTGACAAAAAATCACACAATCCAATCAGAAGGAATGAAACGCGGGTGGGAGAACAGAACCACTCAGAAACTGTTCACTGCACTTTAATGTTTAAACATGTTTACATTCATTGTACAGCTGTAAGATTAATCTCAAGCAATTATGCACTTTCTTTTAATTAAGGTGAAAACTAAGTCAAGTTGTGTTATTGTCAGTTCAACATGTTTCATTGAAACAATTAATAAAGACACCGGTGTATTAAATGTGTCTTGCGTGTTAAACTACAGTTACGAATAGGTATGTTATTTTCTGTATAAAAGTTGAAATGTATGCTGAAGGAAATTTTTGACTAAACTGTTAATTTACTCGACTAAAATTGCTCTTTTAGATGACTAAATTATGACTGAAACTGTAATTAATTTTAGTCAAAAACTATAACGAAAACTAAATAAAAAATTTTTGTAAAAAATAACACTGGTCCACGGACCGGTCGCAGACCGTTGGTTGGCAACCACTGTTGTAAATGATGTCATTGCTAGATGGGAAAAGAGGTTCAGCAACTTTTGGATGTTGAAGGCGATGTATACCTTTTATAGCGGAAAAGTTTGAGTTGGCATCGGGTAAATGTAGAGAAAAATGCCCTGTACGCATTTCAGCTTTTTGTTTTGCATAGCCTGCATGACAATTGTTTGATATGATGACCACATTGAAGAAAAAAAAAATCACAATTCAGTTTCTGTTCATATAGTTCACCTTGAGGGAATAATCATTGAACCAGATTGCTAGAATCAAGTGCAGCCAAAGTTCATCAAAATGGAGCACTGTAGAACAGCATGTCATTGTTTCATTTGCTAAGTATAATAGTGTAATTAATCCATCGTTTTCATCAACTGTAACCTGAATTTGAAACCTTTAAACAGAAACCTCACAAAATTAAACTGATCTTGTTTTAGAAATTTGTGACTGTGTGTCAGAAAGATCCTGACTTCTCCCAATCTCTCTCTTTTTTTTCTTTCCTCGTTGTCAGCACTCTGATTTTCAAGAGCCAGTGAGCTGGTCTGTGTGGGCTGCCTTACATGGCCATTTTTTATGTGGAACATGCCTGCTGTTTGCTGTGAGTGGGCTGGATTGTGCTTCGTGGGCTTGAAAAGAGAAACATATTAGAAAGCTCTCAAATGGTGTGAGGCAGTTGCTTTGTCCCTTTGCGAATGATATGATGTGTAACTGAGTGTTTTTTTCCCTTCATTAAAGCAGCCATGATACAGGTTTTCTACTGTTCCAGACTTCATTTCTTTGTTTTAAATTTTTAGTTGAAGCCCAGCAACATTGTGGCATACTATACGAGAGCTTGTTTTCAATGGGTGACAACAGAGTAGAACATACAGTACTGTAGAACAGATGCAAAAAAAAACTATTATTTTGTAATGGTCATTTTGTTTTATTTGCTGTACTATTTATTACATGCAATGAATACATCAATCTCACAAAAAGAATATTGCATCTTGTAGTATTGGTTTAGTGAAATGGGGTGACAACCTTCAATTTAGGTTAATGGATGGATGGATGGATAGACAATTAACTAAAGTTCAATTAACACAAAAAAACAATTAGCAACATTTTGAGAAAATACATTTTATCATTATTCATTGGCAGGTTCAACTACTTTTTGTTCCATTTTTCATCTTTTCCAGCAGAGCTAAATGTTTTAAATGCCTAATTATATTTTAATTGTAATCTATGACTTCTTGCTTGGCTCATTGTGGTGTGGCTAATGTTCTCTCTCCTGTTTCAGGAGGTCCATGAAATCCTGAGAGAATATGAACTGAAGTACTGCTTTGTTGATCGCAATAAAGGCACAGGTAAAACTCACGCACAACGCACACATTTATTGCTTATAAACATACTTTATATCTTAGAGCACATTCCCAGAACAACACCGTGAGCGCATCATTTTTATTTTTGCTCCCGTTTAATGGTCTGAATTGTATTAAAATACTGTATTAAAAATTGCCTCTACACAATCGTGAACCAAAATTTGACAGGCCTTTGCATAATTTTTTGGCAGCCTTTAGTTCAACAAAAACAAGTGTTCAATCTATAATTTTGTTGAGTGTACAGTATGTGTATAAGAGAATACATTGCTGCCAAAAATATCTTTATGATTTAAAGTTAATCAGCGGGGTGTACTCAAGCTCAGAGTCTTAAAACCAAGTGTGGCTGCCTATTAGCTGATGCTATGTTTAGTGTGTATTCAGACCCCTCTCGGAAAACCCCTCTTCTTCCAAAAAGCAACTTGCAATAAATATAGTGACTTTATCTTTGGGGGGTGGTATGGCTCAGTGGTAACCCAGAGGTTGTGGGTTCGATCCCATGTCATTGTGACCACGTCGAAGTATCTTTGCGCAATATACTGAACCCCCAGTTTCTCCTGATGCTGCTTCATCAGAAGGTGAATGAGTTGTCGAATGTAAAGCGCTTTAAGGGCTTTGTAAATTGGAAAAGCGCTCTATAAATGAAGTACCATTTACCATTTCTCTGTTGTTACTGTAAACTTTGGGAGACCCTGAGATTCTCTCCCAGTTGCAGTCAGAGCAGGAGATACTCCCCCTGTCAACACAATTGACCGTTGGCTTGTTGTCCTTGTTGTACTTCATCACCAAATCACTGAATTTCTCTTGTCAATTTAGGGTGTAGAACAGTTACAGTTTATGTGGTGACTTTCTACAGAAACAAACAAAACCTTTGGGAATGACTAAGAGAAGAGTGGGACCATTGCTCTAGTTGTCATGATTGGGGTCAGCTGTTTCTGTTTGGGATGAATCCCTTGTAACGGGACAGAGACTTATCCCCTCCTGCTTCCATCAAGACCTTTCCGCACACCCAGGACAGGTACTTGTACTGGGTTGACCGCACGGCACGTAGATCAGATCTGTAACCATACCATTGGTTGTTCCCCACGGCAACAATCGCAGCCCGCGCAGCAACCCACTCCTCCGAATACAGACGCCTGATCATGTGCCAAGGGAAGTGTGGGTGCTCCGCGACGGCTCGGGCGATCACATCCAGGCTAGTAAGGCCTGAACCTGATGCTTGTTCAAGGGACACCCTGAGACGAATAGCACTCACAGGGAGGAACTCCGCCCACCTCTCCAGAACAGGCCCGATGGTGCCATCATTGATCAGGTGACCGAAGTTAGCCCATGTGACCGAGATGTCCTCAGCCCGCAGCATCTCCATGACCACTCCGAGAGACGGGCGCAGCTCTTGTACCGTGCGTTGAAGCCGTCTCTCTGAGATCTGCCCTCGTGTGGCGTACGCCACTAGAATCAGGAGGACAGGGTAGAGTGCCCGACTCGCCTGGCGCTCATCCGTTAGATTAGACAGAGCGTCAAGGAAAGCCAAGCGGACTTCTATGCCTGCACCAGCAACCCAGGAATGAGTGGTGTGATTCCAGGCTTGACTCAAGATGACCTCAGCAGCCGCAGTAGTGGTCCTCGTTGATGGACCAGGCCTGGCGGCGTCGATGCTCTCTTGCTCCCTACTCATCTCCTGAGTGCGGTCCGCAAACCAGGTGAGATCCCTCAAGTCTGCGGTGTTGTCCAAGAGGCGCATGATCTCTGCCTTGCTCTCGTCCTTGGATAAAACGCGATCCTGGGGCCAATGTGGGGCAAGGCACTCGGCAATGACTTGCTGGACCCGAAGGAGGTTGTTCTTCACACGGATCCCACTAAGGATGGACGCAACTCGCAGGCCTCTGCAGTTAGCGGGGAGTTCCAAGAAGCTGGGGCCTCGGTTTGTCGGCCCATTTGAAGTCGACTCCGTGATCAACCCGGTGGCAGTTCGGCTCAACCTGCCACCCACACTCAAGGTGCACCCAGTCTTCCACACGTCCTTGCTCAAGCCTGTCTCTGCCAGCCCATTGTGCCCGCCGGCCGCGCCCCCACCGCCACCCCGGGTCGTCAGCGGGCAGCCTGTCTACACGGTTAGGGCCATATTGGACTCTCGAAAGCGCGGCAGGGGGATGCAGTATCTGGTCGACTGGGAGGGGTACGGTCCCGAGGACCGCCAGTGGATCCCCCGCTCCTGGATTCTGGACCAGTCACTTGTCCGTGACTTCCATTCGTCGCACCCTTCTCTGCCAGGTGGTCCGCCTGGGGGCGTTCGTTAGTGGGGGGGTATGATTGGGGTCAGCTGTTTCTGTTTTCCCTTGCAGTTGCTGGGGAAACAGCTGGAGGGTGGATCCCGCCAAACACACCTGCTGCCCATTAGCTCATCAGGCCAAGATAAAAGCCTGACAGAAGCAGCAAGGAGTGTCGGGTTATTACTCCGCGACGCTACTCTGTATCCCACACTACTCGCTGTTTTAGCCGCCCTCGGGCGTGATCTTGTGTTTCCTTGTTTTTGATTAAAACTAAGTATCAGCATCCCTGCCGTGGCTCTCCTACCTTCCTGCATTTGGGTCCTCCACTCCGTGACCGTAACACTAGTGCCTTCTGTCAGTATCGATTGCATTGAAATACAAATTTCATACATAAGTATTATGTTTTATAATCTGTTTTATGATCTTATTTTATTTTGTAAGAGGAAGATTTACATGCCTGAAGTAGAAAACGAGCATTAAAGGTCCCATAGTATGAAAATGCACTTAATGTTAAAAAAAAAAAAATATATCAATAATATGCATCTCCGGCCTGTCTACAATCCAACCAGGCATGAAAAAAGTCCGTCCGCGACTTCTCCTTTCTAAAATGTGTGTTTCAAACAGGCAGATTATTATTATTATTATTATTTTTTTCCTGAGAGAGTTCAGTATTGTTCATTCGGTAATTTTACCGATTCAACATTTCATCATAATTGCTCTCTCTCTTTTTTATTTTGTATGTGCGTGAGTATGTGCATGTGCGCGTGTGTGTGCATGTGTGCGTGCGTGTGAGTGTGTACTCATTAATTCACTTAAAACCTATTAAAAATCCCATACCGCTCACCGAAACCGAATACTTCAGAATCCAGCTAGAGTCGTGAGGTTGTCAGGAGACCCGAGGAAGGATCAAAGAAAAGGAAGGAAAGTGAAATCCAGCACCGACCAGACATCACCTACTACCCACCGGGTTACCAACCAGAGTATTTCACCAACCCCAGAAACATCTAAATTCCAACAAATTAGGGAGACCTCAAGAGACCAAAGGAGACTGAGGAAAGGAAGGAAGGATAGATGAAGCAGAGTGAGATCCACAGACATCAGCTTCCACCAATTCAACAACCAGAGGAAGAAGCAGATTGTGTTTGAATTTTGATAGATGCTGGTGTGGTGGATCTGGCATGCATGAAAACCTCCCCCAAAGAGGGGAGCCATCGACCCTGGCCAGGACAGAGCAAGCACAACCCCCCAAGGCCCCCCAGACCATGGCAGCGCCAAGGCACAACCCCCGGGACCCGCAGGGGCCACCGGCCGGAGAGCAAACCCAGTAGCCAGGAGCGCCCCCAACACGGCCCGCACCAGGCACTCCAACGGCCCACAGCCCCCTCTCCCGCCACCCACCACAACCCAGCCCAGGCCCCCAAACCCCCAGACGCACCCCCCCAACCAAGCCGCCCAAACCCCGACCCCCAAACCCTGGGGACCCCCCGTACCCAGGCATCGGTGCCGGAGAGGGGCCAGACAGCGGAGCGGCGAGGGCACCCGCGCCCACCCCACCTCCAGCTGCGTGGTAAGACGGAACGCTGAGGGCGGAAGAGGAGATGGGAGCACCAGGGGACGGGCGGCACCCCCGAACCCCAGGCCCCGGTCATCACGCCAGCGTACTTCGTGAACAGGCAGATTAAACTTCCGTGACTTAGTGACGTCAAAAAGACACGGAAGTGCACCCATCCAGCCCCTTCGGGTTAGTGGCACCACCTTTGGTAAAGGTTTGTCACGCCCACTGAAATTTGAGAAGCTGGCTGCTATAAGCATTCACGGCTAATCGGAGACATTCACGGCAAAATGACGTTTGCGGGAGATTTGCCGGTTACAGCAAAATAACCATTGCCTAAACAATCACAAACTAACGCTACAACTTAGTCTCTGTAGTAACGTTATGCTACTTTTTCTTGTGGTAAAACGTTATGCCACTTTTCCACATATTGAAATAGTTCTCAAATGTGTAAAAGACATGTCTGTATTTTTCTTTTCTTCTGCTGCCATGGCCAGTCGTTTCCATTCACAACATTAGCACATGGCTACGATGACCGAAATCACCGCCCCTTCGAGAGAGAAGGGTCTGGCCTAGGCGTGGCCTGGTGCAGCTATTCACATAAAAGTGACACACCCCTAAAACAGGCTGTTTTGAACAGAGCGTTTTTTGGGCTAATTTAGAGACATAAAAAATGTTAGATCCAAAGTCAATTTTGACAAATGCATGTCACAGACATGTCTTTTACACATTTGAGAACTATTTTAGTATGTCCAAAAGTTGAATAATATGAGACCTTTAAGTCAGCTGAGTTTGCTAATCACATAAATCTATTTTGCCCAGTTTGTTAGTAGATAATAGGTCATTTATTTCTCAAAATGTTCACTAAATCAAAATAACATTTCTTACCAGGATTTTCCCTTTTCCTCTAATGCCAAAATAACCCAAATGCACGCATGAACGCGTGCGCGCACGTGTGCATGCACACACGCACGGTCGCAGAGCAGACCCCTGCCCTTAAAAAGAGTTTTCCTTTCCAGGGAATTCTTGCAGAGCAACTATTTTTAGTCAGCACAGCCAGTCCAGCAACACCAATACAACACATATTAGGAGACGTAGGCTATTAACAGCTGAGCTGTCTTAACAACGCCTAATACATCACACAAGCTCATTGGGCCAACAACTTGTGCTTATCCTAAATTCGCTTTTGTTTCTTTTCTCGTCTTGTTGAACTTAAATGAAGTACCGCTCACTTTAACACACTTTGTGGGCATAAACGTGCTTGTGTTTCTGTGGCTCCTTTCACACTGGCAGATTTTTTTCTGCCCTTTTCCAGGCTCGCTGTCCTGTATGAACGGTACCGAAGGGGAATGGGGGACTGAAGTTGACCCAAGAGTTTGTCGGTGTTAACAAGGCAGAACGCTGCTCGTCGTGACTAGAGTTCAACACCCTAGACTTACTTCCCAAGTTGCTATAGTGTTGAAAGCATTTGTAGCTTTTGCAGCGACGTTACCTTGCATCTCGTTATCATAATGGGACATGTCCCAACTGCTTTGTAAAGGCGTACTTTGGCAAGTTCTCTTAGGCCATGTATACACATAGCCATTTTTTGGGGGGGGGGGGGGGGGGGATATTTTTCTGCGGCTTGCCCTGTCATCCACATGTCCGCGGGGACAAGAAGGTTTCTAAAAACTCCGGCCAAAGTGAAGATTTGTATATTTCTTTGGCTCCACGGTCGCGTGTGTCCGTCAGTAAACAAAGTTTTACATCGTCCTCTACACACCTTTGTATGTGTGTGTGGTGAGTGACTGAGTGAGTGGGAAAAAAAGTTGTTCAAAAAATAAGTGAAGCTTTTTTAGATTTTGTATTTATCCTCTTTTTTCCCCTCTATGCTCCGTTTATGATGTACTCATTGACTGTTTACAAGTATTTTTTTAATTAATTAAAAAAAAAAAAAGTATTGTGTGTGCTGACAGAACTGATCAGCATATATACAGATTGGCGGCTGACAGACCGTGCTTGTGTGACGTATGGTGAAGTGACGTCAAGAGACGTATTTGGCCTGCAGTGCCCCGTCCTGCTGCGTTGGGTCGGGGGCGCGGGCCGTGTTGGGGTGGGGGCGCTCCTGCTCCTGGGTTTGCTCTCCGGCCGGTGGCCCTGGCGGGGCCCGGGGGTCGTCCTTTGGCGCTGCCGCGGCCTGGGGGGCCCTGAGGTGTTGCGCTTGCTCTGTCCTGTCAGGGGTCGATGGCTCCCCTCTTTGGTGGAGATTTTCATGCATGCCAGATCCACCACACCAGCATCTATCGAAACTCAGACACAATCTGCTTCCTCCTCAGGTCATTGAATCGGTGGAGGCTGGTGTCTGTGGATCTCACTCGGCTTCGTCTGTCCTTCCTTCCTTTCCTCAGTCTCTCCTTCGGTCTCTTGAGGTCTCCCTGATTTTTTTTTTTTTTGGGATTTGTTGGAATTTAGATTTTTCTTGGGTTAGTTTCTTGGGTTGGGGAAGAATTCTGGTGGGTGGCCCGGTGGGTGGTGTCTGGTCGGTGCTGGATTTCACCTTCCTTGGTTTTCTTTGGTCTCCTCGGGTCTCCTGACGGCGGTGTTCGGTTTAGGTGAACGGTATGGGATTTTTTCTAATAGGTTTTTGGTGAGCTAACAAATACACGCACGCACGCACGCACATACACATACTCACCCACATACAAAAAAAAAAAAATATATATATATATATAGATATGTATATATATATATATATATATATATATATATATATATATATTAAAAAAAATTAATAAAAATAAAAATAAAGAGCAATGATGATGACATTTCCGAATGAACAATACTTCTAAAAGAAAAAGAAAAAAAAAGAGACTTATTTGACGAAGGCGTACTCTGATTGGATAGCATTTGGGGAACTGTTGCCACCTTAAGGTCTGGCATTGTTATAAACGTACTTAGAAACACATTAATGCAGTTAGCTGTGGATGTTTTCTTTTCTACAAACGTGGTGGTGTGGACACTATTTTTTTCTACACCCAGGGGAAGGAAATATCAGTTTTTAAAAATACCCTGCTACGCCTCAGAATGACACAGCCAAATAAATGCCGGCTCTACTGTTAAACTTATGTTGCGGCAATTTACCAAGAATGCAGAGAAAGTGGCTTGTATGAGAATGAGAACATGTGAGAGTTCTCTCATGGGCCTTTGGATAAAAATGTAATAGGCAAAAGGCTTCTAGGTAATATTGTCATGAATTTTTAATTACCCCTAAAATAGTACATTATAGCAAGGATGTGGTTTTGCTATAATGAGCGCACCAAAATAAGATCTTCACTTTCTACTTATTTAGTAGGTAATAGGCAGTACAAACTAAAATGCCTGTAATTTGTGTTCATTCATTAGCACGAGGTATGTTCTTTCCATGAATGAGCTACTCCCATTACTTCCAGTGGGAAATTTGGATTCTAAATATTAACAAATTGATGATTGACTAATGTGTCGATATAAGTAAATCTTTGACAAATTCAGAGGCTCCACTGTATCTTATTACCAAGGTTGGGAGGGTTACTTTTAAAATGTATTCCGTTACAGTTACAAGTTACCTGCTCCAAGTACCATAATATTAAAGTAATGTAACTTGATTACTTTGGATTACTTTTGGATTACTTCAATACAGAGTACGCTCATAAAGACAAAATAAAAATAACCACAATATATATTCTATACAATGTGCCCTTGCTATTTGCGGGGGTGATAGGGATGATTGAAGAAGCTACATCGCGTAGCATGCCGCTGGACTCTCAACTTTCGCTCCGAGTAAGTTCCAGTGAATACCGGTCACCATTTCCTCCTCCCGTCCGTGACGCTCTTTCAAACTGCCCGCGTGTGGAGGACACGACTCGTCAGTTCATTCGTCCCCACTTTCCCGACATGTAGCAACGGTGTCTCTCTCTCTCTCTCTCTCTCTCTCTCTCTCTCTCTCTCTCTCTCTCTCTCTCTCTCTCTCTCTCTCTCTCTCTCTCTCTCTCTCTCTCTCTCTCTCTCTCTCTCTCTCTCTCTCTCTCTCTCTCTCTCTCTCTCTCTCTCTCTCTCTCTCTCTCTCTCTCTCTCTCTCTCTCTCTCTCTCTCTCTCTCTCTCTCTCTCTCTCTCTCTCTCTCTCTCTCTCTCGAAATTGTAATCCCTCAAAGTAATCCCTATTTTTAATAAATGTACCTGTAATCTGATTACATGTTTTTCCTGTAACTGTTAGGAAATAGTTTTTTTATATTCTGATTACGTAACGGCGGTAGATGTATTCCGTTACTCCCCAAGCCTGCTTATTACTCTGTTGTTATATTGGTGTACAGTAAGAATATGTACAGTAAATGATTCAGTAGGCTGCAGCACACCCACAACCTTTATGAGGATAAGCAGTAGGTGTGGGTAAAAATGTTGATTTATCAATGCATTGCAATACTAGTTCTCACAATTGAATATCGATTCAGCAGATTAGCTGAATCAATTCGCCTACCGGCTGTCAAGAGGGTAAAGTTTGGTGGAGGACCCAGTCGCAGGAAAGCAGGGCAAGAAGGCAGAGGTGATGGACAAAAAAGGAATTTAATTATTCAAAACAAAAGCGAACTCCAAATGGCAGTAAAACAAAACGTGGGGGGGAACAACAAGGCAAAAACGGGCAGCATGACATGAGGAAAAGACAAGGCAAAAACGGGCAGCATGACATGGGGAAAAACAATGAACCGACCCAGACAGAGGGGAGACAGCAGACTAAATACACAGACACTAACGACACAAGAAGACACACCTGGGGCAAGACACAAGTGGCTGAGGGCACTGATTGGATCACACGAGGAAGGGCAGGATCACACTCAAACAAGACCAAGGGAGACACACAAGGAAAACAGAAGCCAAAACATGACACTGGCCATTGGGGGCGCTTTGCATGTGATTTGCAGTGTATGGGCGAAAGCAGCGTTTGGCCAAAAAACAACATGGCGATAAAAAGCAGCAACAGCAGCCTGAAACAAACAATTTCTACTTTTAAGTCTAACCTTTAAGGTTGTTTTGTTGAAAAATTGTATTAACGTGGGATGCAACATCTCGTTTACAAGGGGGTCCCACACAAAAAATATAAGACAATCTATAATGACACACCAGACAAAAAAGAAAAAAATCCTATAAAAATACAATACAATAATACTTAACAGTGACAACCATATACATCTCAACACAATACAAGTCTAATTATTTCATAATAATTAAATATAAAAATAAAATAAGAATGAACATTTTTGAATTCCACTTAAAAAACTGCCACCAAGCTCTGTTTGCACACAGAAGGTACAGAGTCTCTAGCCGCATTCAAATGCAAGGTCCAGCGAGAGTTGTGGGAAATCCTGAGGTTAAGAACATGATACAGACACTCCACTCAAACCACAATACGCAATACCAACACGAAAACATGCCAGAAGTTGCTGTCCTGAATAGGGCTGTTAAAAATGAATCTAATTTGTAATCGATTAACCTCTCAATTATTCCATCGATTAAATGAGTAATCGCATCGGTTCCTGAAACTTCCGGGTGCCAAAATGTTTTTTTAAATGATTAAAATAGCTTTGACGGATGCATTTTTGCACCGACCAATTTTTGTGGATTTTTTATGTCTGCAGAGAGTGCCCTTTCTACATGTGACTCTTGGACTTCCAGACTGACCCCTAACTTAACTATCACTTCTCATTTCATTGAGAGTAAATAATAAATTTAGATGCACGTTAAAGAATATGAGCGTGATTTAATATTCAGAAGTTTCGATGTTAGTTCATTCCACAATTTGGCACTTTTTATTGAAAAGCAGTATGTTTTTAATGTTGCTCTTACATGCACTCGCTGGAACTGATTAACTTGCCTGGTAGAATATTTCATTTCACAGTGAAAAGTTTTTAATGTTGCTCTTACATGCACTCGCTGGAACTGATTAACTTGCCTGGTAGAATATTTCATTTCACAGTGAAAACATTCAATGCATTAAGAGACACGTTTTAAATTCAACAATATCCAGAAATTTTTGAAGTCTCAATTTATCAAATAATCTTCTTGTGTGCTCATATTAGTCAGTCTTAAATTATTCTGCCTATTGTTTTGTAAGAGATGTATGTAGATATATATGTTACCCCAAATTTCAGAATGATTTTTATAATTGTTAAATATATTTATAATACTTAATATTGTAGAAATAAACTACGAATTTTGAGTGTCTTGATCGAGACAGTTTCTAGACTTTACTTTTTCAATATAGAGCTGTCATGTTTTTTGTTTACTTTTGTGCTCCATATGCACAAACAAGTTAGTGCATTTTTTTCTTATTTTCACATGTTTTAAATCCCTGCAAAAATGTAACATGACAATGTTTCAAAAGCTACTCATATTTGTGTGTTTTTACTCATTACTAAATCAATATTGGAACAATTTATCAATATTGAATCAAATTCAACTTGGAGAATTGAAATCAAATTCAACTTGGAGAATTGAAATCAAATTCAACTTGGAGAATTGAAATCAAATTGCAATTGTATTGCAATGTAGATCATCTAAATTGAAATAAATTGTGAGGTTCTTAACAATGACTAACCCTAATAAGTGGTATAAAATGTATGGTGAGGTGAATATGAAGGAATTTTCCTGTTGTAGTTTGCAATGAAAACACTGCTGACAAGAAGGTATCAAATTGTAATGGCATCCTTCCTCTTGAGGAAACTGCATGTTCTATGTGTGCTCATGAGACTGAGACTATTTTATAATTGGTGTGAAGTCCCCACAGCCCCATCTTATTTCACAAATGCAGACACGAAAGCACACTGAAGCAAGAACAAGGACAATGTTTTCAATGCTAAGTTATTGGGTGACGTTTAAAGGGTAAAGTACATTGGAGCCTTAAATGCCAAACAATCTGAACCGAGATCCACCTCAAGTTTGTTCATATTTCAAAAATGTTTCCCATCGGACATTTTGTAAGTTCAAATATTTTCTCGAATCGTATGTATGTTTTGGTTATGTGTATGTGATACTTAATATGATATGATTAACTGGCCACCATTGTAGTGTACATTCACTTATCCCACACCCACCAAAAGTCAGCTTGGTTTTTAATCATTTTTATTGGATAAGTTATTTTATGACCCTTCACAATAGAGCATAAATCTCTTACGCGTTTCACACTGCTTGCATTGAAACGAGTGAGTGTACCTTTACTCTCACTATAATGTAGTTCTCAGAGAAGCTTCTTCACCTCATTGACCATATCAGTTCCCACTCGGCCTCTGCAGTTGGACTTATTAGGTCATAATGATCAGAGTGTTTATGTCTGTCATTTTGAAAGTGTCCTGCAGTGCTCCTGTCATTGCTAATGTGCATGTTTCAGCATGCCATGCTGTGAGTGTGTACATATCCCCGCATTTCCATTTGTGTTTCTCCTCCAGGCTGTTGCGGCTGTTTTGCAACACCCACATTGCAATATACACGCGACTCAGTTTTACAGTTTTACTGTTTTGTCAGTCATATTCTCCCTTCCATGCTTTAATACTTTATGCTCTCTGGTCTTACATTCAAACTATCTTACCGGCACTATTTTTGTCCTCATCTACGTTCTTTCCATCCTTTCCACACCATACTGTAAGCAAATATGTTTTTAGTCGTAAAATATGACTTTGCTGCAAATGTACTGACATGGATGTAGCTCTTCGACATATAACAAATTCCGTTGTTGCAAGCAACCTTTAAGTGAAAATCCAGTCAGTCGGATGTAATACTGTCATATAGAGCAAATGCACATCTAACCGTAATGTCTAATGAGTTTTAACTTTAGTCATTAATTTCTAATGACTATCAAGAAGAAGTGGGACACTGAGAGGACTGAGAAGAGAAGGCAAAAATATAGGGAAATGATACGTAAACTGAAAGTAGAGATAGAAAAGGCCAAACAGGAGGTACAGTGCCATGAATAGGTCTTTGCCCTCTTCTCAAATTATATCCTTGTTAAATAATGAATAAATGGCTAATCACATTTTTTGGTAAGCTGAATCCATTTTCATTGACCACATTCCAGCCTGATTACCTCCAGACTTGTTCAATTAAGTAATCATTTACACACAAAGCCTGGTGGTAAGAAGTTCACCAGCAGCCCACAATGTTTTTCATAAAAAATAAAATAAAACCTTAAATGTTGACAGGAATTTTTAAAATCGTGACCATTAAGTGCAGAGTTTACGTTCCATTCATTCAGGAGCGACGGCCTGCCATTCCTAAACCATAGCCGCCACTCCTTCGAATTTCCAATTAAAGCAGTTAGAGGTTGGAGGCTGGCGACGTTACAATGCATGGATAGTGAAAAAGACGACCAGACATCATCAGCAGCTTCGTGAATGGTTTCTGTCAGCACCCACCTCCACCCATCGACAAATGTTAATCGGCACATGTCGGCGGTCACCGTGCACAGTACACATGACATCGAACGAGAATAGTAATTGCTGAAAGCCGACATGCACTTGACATGTTTAAATATTGAGGGCTCGACACACGGCGACTAATTTAACTTAAAAAATAAATAAATACAAATTCATCTGGTCGCAAAGCACTGGTGCACGTTTTAATTAGTGGTGCAAATGGATAGAGACATTCAGATCAAGTGCGAGGACGACTCAAACTAACCGCCAGGCACCCACGCGCTGCAAAGGTCGACTTCAAAATAAAAGCCTAACAAATAATACATGGGCATCAATGCAGTAGCCTTTGTAGGTTTGAATTTTGACTTTACTTCTTCGCAGCGCATGGTGACCTGGCACCGCGGCTAGCTTGAATCGCCCTCTCTCGACAACCAACATCAACACAACGCCATCCCGAAATCCTATTCAATTGCTAATTAAGGATGGCAAGAAACCGCTAGTTAATTACGCTGTCATTGTATGATATGGCACAAGTCTCCGGCTTAGCAGCTAGCCGCTAATGGGAGTGTAAACATCTTGACAACATTGAAAAACTTGGTAGCGCCAGTAATACCAGTGCAAATGTTAGTGTAGAGCCCTGATCCGTCAGCACCGCCCAACCATTTCTTGTATTTCATTAGGTCTTAAAAATAAAAGGTATTTAAAAAAGCACAACCGGTTGTGGCAGCTGTAGAAGTCCAGTAGGCTACTGGGATGAGTCGAGTCGTTGATGTGTAGTCCACTAGGCATTGTTATTTTGCTGGTGTGTTGAGGCTGGCAGCTGGAAAAGCCAGCTGAAGGTGCTAGCAGCAGTTGATAATTTCTGGACACCACCTTGACCAAGGCTCAGTTCTAGTAGAAAAAAAAACTAGCCAAAAGCATTATCACCAAAATGCTTCACTGTAGGAATAGTGTTATTTTGGTGTTAAGCTGCATTGTATATGTGTATTTCATTAATGTTTAAACCCTAGCCTGTCCCTGCTTGTAAGATTTGAATTAAAAACTCAAAGATGGACGAATACACATATTTGCATTTTTAGTTAGTAGTTTTAAGATGTTAGCCAGCCTGTACACGTGACAGACCCACCCCACAGTGTGACTTACTTGCCACAGCACAGCACAAGTGCAGAGGTATGTGTAGTTATTGGACAACACTGTGGAACGGATATGAGAGTACAATGGTCAGGGTGATCCTGGCAGTCCCAGCAGTTCAATGGAAACCTTTGTGTTCGTCACTGCACTATTCACTGAAGAAGACTGCACATGCCAGCAAAAATCTCATTGGTTTATCTTGTGTACTCAATGAAGGGTAGCTTTTCTGTTCTCCTTTAGATTTCTTTTTTTTCTTTCCACTGCTATTCAGGTTTTAAAAGGGTTATTGCAATAATCTAAAACCTGAATATTGGCAATATTCAAGTTTTTTTAGGCCATGTAAACCCGTGCAATAACCTGAATATGCTCTTATTCAGGTTTTTAAAAACTCGAATAAGAATTTTACAAGGTTTTATAAGTTTTTTAAAAACCTGAACAAGACCCCTGGGTTACTCCTTGCATAACTGGAATTCTTGCTCATATAAACGCATTTGGATTTGGTTTGTTTTTCGCTGTGCGCATGCCCTCTATTTTATTCTATTCTTA
This sequence comes from Leptonotus elevatus, assembly GCF_054856555.1. Lineage (NCBI taxonomy): Eukaryota > Metazoa > Chordata > Actinopteri > Syngnathiformes > Syngnathidae > Leptonotus > Leptonotus elevatus. The sequence continues at coordinate 5,538,187 of NC_141249.1, forward strand.
TTCTTTATGGGTTACTACTTTCAGGATGCAAAAGTAGCTTTTATTTTTTTCTAGATTAGACTGGTTGGTACAGCCATAATCAGCACAAAACTTCGACATTTTCTAAGCTTTTTCCAATGGACAAATTGCTTCCTGCCCCCCCATCTGGGGTTGGGCCGCTTGTCGTGACATCAAATGAAACCCACTTTTACAAGATTTCTTTGAGGAACGAAACCGGCTTTGCTTCCGTGTGAACAGGGCCTAAATTCCCTCCTTCCCTGCAGCCTTTGTTGGATCATTAGTTTATGTTTCTCAGTCTTTGTCAGTTGTCCTGTCTTTGCCCTTGTTAGCCTTGTGTGTTTTGTCTGTTACTTTGTAGCTACCTTTTGGTCTTTTGTCAGTATTCCTAGTTCACCTTTTAGTTTTTCTTTTGGAAATAAATCCACCTTTTCACGACAGAAATAAGAATGTGAAAAGAATGCAAATACATTTTCATGGCATTATAAGTTAGTACAGGCTACACATGCAAAATTTTATTTTTCATTGTTTCCGCTCAAGCTTCCCATTTGTGTGTTTTTCAATTCAGTGGGCCACTTGTGCTCTGGCTGTCAAGGAAAGTAAATAATTCTAATACACACCAAAAAAACTTCTCATTATTATCACTGTGACAGCTTTGTTTCTATTGCCAATTCTTTCTTGCCTTTGTTAATGTAGCTAATTGACTGTCAAAACTGGGACCAAAATGTCATAGTTCTGCCGAGTACTGAATGTGATCAACAACACTAGTCCCAATAGAAACAGCCTACTTCCCCATGTCATGCTTAATGTCCGAAAACTGATCAGTCATGACCAAAATTTATCTCTACCTACATATGTGCATATCAACCTCTGTTAGAACAATCACCCAATATTACCTATTTTATAGCTATAGCATTTTCCTCCATAGAGGCGCTATAGAAGCTACTCGCTTAATGGGTAAAGTGCTTCGTCCATAAAATATTTTTTTTAGATCGATCATTGTGATATTTTTAGACGTTAATGTGGGTATAGCTAGTAGAGATGTCCACACACATTTTGGTGACAACTTAAATTATTGCAGTTTTTTAACATATTAAGCGACATAAGATGTTTTTATGCTTATGTTCAGTTTTACACTGTCCCATGTGCCATTCTACCGCTATTTCCTTGGCTCTCTTTATTTCAAAATACATCCATATTTTACAGTAATGCCACATTACAAAATGCCGCGCAAAAAAAAGAGTTAATTTCAATTAGGCTGTGATGTGCTGAGCATACTCAAAATTGTTGCCTAAATATATATATATTTTTTTAAACCCATATGGTTTCCAAGAAATAAAGTACTGTTCTTGATTTGGTTCCAGTCTACATGTCTGTGCAATGACAGATGACAATGGTGCAAACAAGTGTGAAGACAATCAAGAGAAAGTGGTGGCTATAAAGAGAGGAGTGGGGGAGGTCCAACGTATTTAAAGACAAAAGGCTCCAAGGATGAGAGGAGGATACAGTTCTTCTCAAGTGTTTACGTTTGTGCTTACTGCGGTGCTGAAGTAGGGCTGAGAGAAATAAATGTGCAGATAAGGGAAACAAGATGAGGGTCTCTGAAGCGCTGCAATTCAAAGAAGCACCATCAAGGCTGCAGCTCACGTTTTAATGAGTCTTATACAGTATAGGCTATCAGCTTAGTTTTGAAGGTGTTTTACCACAAATGAGGGACTTGTGATTTATTCTCTGGTTTATTTGAGTAATAGCATGCCTTTTAAAAAGTTAAGTGCCTCAGTAACCCTTACTAATAGAGAAGTTTACAATTACGTCCAAACTACTATTTTTAGAACAATGCATGGGCGTGGCCAGTTGATTTTCGGACTAGGAACACAGGCAGGCGAATGAGGAAGTGTATTCGTACTAGGCAAAACATGTGAACACCATAAATATACTTAACAGACGTATTATAGTTACAACAAACCTCTGCTGCTTTGGTGTCTGCCGATATGGGACTGGGAATGGGAATGAAGGAGTTTCCAGAGGAATGTCTCCGGCCGATGGGTTCAAGCATGTACAATTAAACGGCAGTGATTTACACAAAAAAAAATCACCGAAGACACCTATATGTGCTCTCTACATTTTGTCTGTGCAAATGGGCCAGCAGCTAAAAATCCAGAACCAATCGATTGCAGGTATATTTATCATCTGCTTTCTCAGCGTTAGCCTTGCTAGTTGCCTGCTACAACATGCTAGCTACTATAGTGTAAATGCACCAAAAATACCTCGAGTTTACCTTACGGAAGCCACTGCTGCTTAGATGTGAAAATTAATATAAAGTATCAGCGCTATAGAACACTATGCCTACAACAACATGCTAGTTGATCAGTGTAAGATGTGAGTGGTCACTGTGTCACCACGGCATTTTAACCAAAGTAACTAGACAGAAGTAACAACCCAAATTGTGACTTTAATGTGTTTCGTTTTCGTTAAAATTACCGACCAACACGATATTAGCAGTCATCTAGACCGCACCGGAGTGGCAGCAACGATCATACAGTAAATCTTACGTTCTACGAAAACTGCTTTCTTTCCGCCCATTTTGAGGTCTCTGCATGTCAACCACCGTTTAAGCTGTTCCAAAGCGTGTTTGTCGATGTTGAAATTTCACGCCTGGGACGTCGTTCCCTTCCAAAATGATGTGTACGTGTGTGTCCTACGCTATTATTTTGTCCGACTCATGTATATTAATGAGGAAAACGTGACATAATTTGAGATAAACCCTATTAAAGGTGATTCACTTGAAAACAGACATGGGGTCCAATTACCTACAGTACTTACTTTGATCCCTATGTTTGATGTTGCTGATTGCCACCTTTGGCCGATGAGTGCTGGCAAGTATTACCATAAACAATATTTATAGTACATATATAGATCCTACCTTGAGAGAGAACTGAGAAGGATGGTAGCCTTGAGTTAAGATGCCACAACCGTATTGGATATGGCAAATTTTAAGCAATTTGTGAAGATGCCTTCACTTGCTCCTTTAGGATGTATCATTAATTGCGAACTCATTGGATTAATATCAAATCATTACTTTTAATTGTCATTGTAACTCAATTTTATGAATATTTTTTGTCGATTTTATGGCTAAAATGGCCACATCCTATATGGTGGGGATATCACTTTGAACGGCCCACCTCGTTCACCTGGAAATAAAAAGAAAAATAGGAAATTAATATCAATCTTCTTTTTAGATATCCAACAGGTCTGTGGCTCCTGTGGTTTCTTTTATGAATAAAGGTTCAAATGGCTCCTTAGTTGCCAACCCAAGTGTAATATCTCCCTCCCCACTTGCTGTACTGTGATTATGCCAGGGACAGTCAAAACGTGTAATGCATGAAAGCTAAATATTGCTTAATGTCCGAAAACTGATCAGTCATGACCAAAATTTATCTCTACCTACATATGTGCATATCAACCTCTGTTAGAACAATCACCCAATATTACCTATTTTATAGCTATAGCATTTTCCTCCATAGAGGCGATATAGAAGCTACTCGCTTAATGGGTAAAGTGCTTCGTCCATAAAATATTTTTTTTAGATCGATCATTGTGATATTTTTAGACGTTAATGTGGGTATAGCTAGTAGAGATGTCCACACACATTTTGGTGACAACTTAAATTATTGCATTTTTTTTAACATATTAAGCGACATAAGATGTTTTTATGCTTATGTTCAGTTTTACACTGTCCCATGTGCCATTCTACCGCTATTTCCTTGGCTCTCTTTATTTCAAAATACATCCATATTTTACAGTAATGCCACATTACAAAATGCCGCACAAAAAAAAGAGTTAATTTCAATTAGGCTGTGATAGGCTGTTGTAGATAAGACAGGCCATCAATCAAACAAATCACACTATATTTTTAATATTTTAGTGATAAACAACTCAAGGTTAATATTTCACAACACTAAAATAGCTAGTATGATATAAATAAATGAATGAATAAATAAATAAATAAACAAATGTATTTATTTATAGAGATCCGTGCCTCAAATGTGGGAGACTCAATGGCCTAGGCGGGTCTGCATGAAGATTGTGCTTACTGTGATCTCAGGACAATTTGCATTTCAGCCAAAAACATCCTCATGAGCTTCTTTGTTAGATGATTCATGACATTGTGTGTCTGCGTTTTTGTGGGCATGGGAGACTGTTAAGGAACAAACTCATAGAATGTATCCTTTCAGTCCTGTCGCACCTGGTTCAATAGGACACTTCAAAAAGGGTCAGGCTGACATTTTTATGATATGAAAGTTTCTAAACCCCGTATCTGGCCTCCTGCTGTCTGCATGCCGATTCAGCTCTGAATCGCAATTAGAAGCAATTTTTCACCTTTTGCTAATAAGATGATCTGTTAAAAGGTTATCATTATGTTTGGCACAATGTTTATGCATGTAACAGTAAGTTTAGTAAGTTAGTGAATTTCATAATTTTGTAAAATGTATTATTTTAAAACTCTTTGACTGCCAGACGTTTTCAGAAAAGGGATGCTGTGAGTGCCAGCCGATTTAAGCATTTTGACTGATCTTTCAAGGTCCACAGAAAATTTTCTGTTTGGACTATGGAAACACACATACTACCAAATGAAAGATTGAACCTTCATCTTTCATCAGAAAAAAAAGTTTGTTTCTACCTTATTCCGTTCTTTAGTAATCAACAATAGAAAATGGTTAGTTTCACCCAAATGCGCTTGTTTTGGACCAAAATACGGAGAAATCAAGCTTTTAGTGAAACGATATTATTTCATGCACTCTAGTGAATTTTACACTTCTTTTTGTCCATGAATGATGCCACAAACACCTAAATAGTGCTTTACTTCTATAAAACACTACCACCAAGAATGAAAAAGTGTTTTTTGATAGCAAAATACGTTTATTTACATTCAACAGTGTAACAATTTGACAACAATTTGGCAAACTATTTACAAATGTGTGCAACTGTGGTACTATTTACAATTATGTGGATGTTTCAACGACAGTTTTTCTTTTTGTGTAACACTCCCCTGCGTGCAAGGAGACGCAACAGGATTTGCACAACAGATTCACTTTTTTTTTTTTTCTAGATTGGCAATCAGTTAAATTTCTCAAAACCAACTCAATGGAACAAAACAATGTGTTGTCCTCCAACATGACTGCTGCGGGTGTTTTGTTGCTAGTCAGAAGTTAGTGCCGGCAGTTATCGCCACTGCCTGAAATTCACCGCCTCATCCTTGAAATTTCTTGTGCTGCTGTTTCTGGAAGAAGCCTCAGGCTTCCTCTCGTAACTTATTGTAATACAGTTATGGGCAAGCTGTGTTTGCAAATGATATTTTAATGGGATATAAATAATAATAAATAAATAATAAATATAGTTACCATATTAAAAAAGTTTTGTAAAACATAGAAGATAAAGATAATGTGATGACATGGTATTAAAGTTTATTCACATTAGTTTCCTTCCTTATTAGCCCAATCACATGTTATTCCAATGAGATTCCTGACTCCACATGAAACCTATCCTAACCTTTGGGCTAACATGAGGGGTAATTATCATTAGGGCCACCTTGCATAAAACAAGAAGAGTAGTCTCTTGAGGCTTTAGGGGGCTAACACATTGTTTGAAACTCCCCTAATTTTAATTAGTTTCTTCAACAGGGAACATACTGTAACTTTGGAAATGCCACCGTCGAGAGGATTTTAACATTTGACTTCATTCCCTTCCCAATGCCCAAATCACTCCACAGAGAAACTTAGATGTGCTTAAAAGCAAGTCCATATTAACATTCTGCAAAATGTTCCATTTTTTGTCTCATGTTTTGTTGTTTTTACTTGCTGCCCACTCACTAATTGGAATTCTATTTTTTTTACAAGGTTGTTTCTAAGATATTTTGTAGTCTGACGTCCACTTTTCACTGTTGGAAAAAGTATTGTGCTGAATTTTACACCATCCTACGCTTCTCATGCTACATTCCAATTATAGTCAAACGAGAGAGAAAACAGTTCCATCCCCTCATAATGCTTAATGTCAGCTCGTACACTCTGTTAAAAGAAGATTGGACTTTTAGTGTAAGACATCCAGTCTTTAAAGGGGACACTTGAATGAGCTGAACATGGGAACTTATATGAAAGATCTCTATGTAAAAAAAGACACCCCCACCCTAAAAAAATATTTAGTGATTTACACTTTTTGGGCGTGGAATACTTTTTTCTGCATCACACCCTGTCAACGTCTCAAGAGGAAGCAAGCATCGTAATATTGTCTGAAAACGGTAACTAATGGTCCCCAAAATTCATATGCACATTCCTACTCTTGTCACCTTAAATCTGTGAAAACTTAAAGCAATCGGCACAATATTTGGGACATAATGTGAGCTCCTATGAGAAAAAAAACGCCATCATCATCATCATCACCGCCACAAAAACGAAAATATTGTGCTTGTGCTGAAGGTTTTTTTTTCTTTTTCTTTTTTTTTACTTTTACAGGTTGGCGTGGATAAGAGAAGGAATGTGCGTATTAATTTTGTTGTCGATTGCTCTCCGTTTTTAGACATTTAATGGCACAATTTTTGCTGGACTCCAGGCAGGCAGCATTAGCTCCCCACGCTACACGCAGCTATCAAGGCAAGGCCGACAGTTACGCTAGGTTATCTACGAATTTCTCCAAAACAAATGGATGAAATTGAAAATACATGCCAATATAATTTTCCCTAATAAAAAAACACATAAAGAGAGTGGGCCATCATGGCCGGAGTGGTACTTTAAGTGTAATTGTATTAGATGAGGCTTGAAGTAATTGATTTGATTGAAGGCGAAATCTGAAGGTAGAAATAGGCACTCAAAATGGAGCGGGTTAAGAGATGAGAGTGATGTAAGAACAGAAGAAGAAAAAAATGCTGAAGTCCGGGAGTATGACAGGGAGATGACTTTTAAAAGGACAATAGTGCGCAATCGATAGGTGCAGTTGCCATTGGGGTGATGATTAAGGTAGGAAGAACTATACAGAAAGTGAAGTTTCTTTTTGCAAGTCTTACCATCTTCATCTTGCATCAAATCTACTGGTACAGGGATACCTTCAATAGGTCCGTTTTTAGACCAAACTGTAACTTATACTCGATTGCCCACTGAACTGAATTTGGGCTTTTTATTTTTTATTTTTTTATTGTGCTCAGACAGACATGTTCATGTACAGGCTGGGGTCAGTTCATCTCAAAAGTTGAATATGACAGGTAAAAACAACAATTACAAGTCACTGCCCTTCTCTCCTCATTAAAGTTAGGGGTGAGCCAGAGCTTTTCCAGCTGAGCGAGAGGTGGGGTACACCCTGGTCTGATTGCCAGTCAATCGCAAGGTAGCATCTTATTTAATACTGTATTTATATAATCAATTTCAGATTATTATTATTTTTTTAAACGTTTGATCTGGGGCATGAAAAGCATACTGTGTGTATAAGACCTGATCTTCATCACGAAATACCCAACAATATGCACCGTAATCAAGGCGTGACTTAGTGTCAACATGACATGAAGTCAACCAGGAACAAGTACGCATCATGTACTCGTATCATTTACTGCATTGGCCCAAACTCTTCAATTAACTCACAACTGAACATGCGTGGTGAATGTGACGCTTTGAGCAGCACATGGTGTCAAAAGTGCTATATAAAGCTTAGTCCATTTTTCAATTGACCATAAATAGGAAATCTGGCTCGCTGAGCATTCACATGCATTCAATTATTGTAGTAAACATATGCAAGGATCTCAAGTAAATGTGACTGTTTCTCTGGCATGTCATTTTCAAATTTGGTTAACTTGTACAGTATAAGTGTGTGTGTCACAGTGTATTCCCCCTACATTGTGGCTCCCTTTTGGCTTTCTCGCTAATGTGTTGTCTTTCTCTTTGTGTAACTGTCTGTCTGTCATTATGACTGTCTGTGCTGTTGGTTGCATGTTGCACAATTTCTTCTTCCACATTTGAGCTGTCATTTATTTTATTTTCATGTGCATGCTCGTTGTGAATTTGCCACAAACCTCCATCAAATGTCTGCTTTAAATGTCTGTTTGTCTCTCACACATCTGTTTTGGTCTGTACCTTCATTTCTTTGTGTTGGTTTTTGTTGTCTGTCTTTTTCCTTTGTGGCTGTCTCCATAATGTCCACTCCTCCAGCTTTTGTGACTTTGCTGAACGGGGACCAGGCTCAGGATGCCATCCGCTCCCTCCATCACAGCACTGTCCGGGGACGCCTGATCAATGTCACCCTGCAGCCTACAGACTCCCTGCTCTGCCTCACCAACCTGCCCCACACCTTCACTGCACAGCAGTTTGAGGAGCTGGTGCGTTCCTACGGAAACATCGAGCGCTCCTTTCTGGTGTACAGCGACCTGACGGGCCACTCCAAAGGCTATGGATTTGTTGAGTACATGAAGAAAGACTCTGCTTCGCGGGCCCGTTCTGAGTTGCTGGGACGACCACTGGTACGTTGAGCAGATTTTTGTGTGTGATTTTTTTAATTTTATTTTTATAATAAATGATGCCAAGCTTTATATTGTCAATGTCTTATTACTAGACATTAATAGAAAAAGTAGGCCTTCAAGAGTTTTGTTTTGAATGTATTGCCAGAAAAGGAAACCTTATATCGTGAATGGAAGGAAAAAAACTAATCCTCAGTTTATTTTCTACAGTGGGGATAATTGGTGCTGAAAGTAGGCTTCCTCCCACACACCAAGACAAGGATGTTATTGAATGTGCCAGTAAGGTGTATAGAAAATGCCTAAATTGGTGGAAGCATCAAATATTTTTTACAAATACTGTAGTAGTGTATATTCCTAAGCACTTCAGTGACAAACTGCTGAGGGCAGTTGAGGATGTGAAAGAAACATTTGCTGTGATTTTGTAGGGCGATCGCTTACTGATGGTGCAATGGATGGACGTCAACCAGCTGAGCCAGGAAGAGAACCTGCACTCCAAATGTGTGTGTGTGGACCGACTGCCTCTGAACCTCTGTGACTCTGAAGAGATGACCCAGATCTTCTCAGAAACCTACAAACCGGTCTTCTGCCAGGTAAACCTTGTAGAAAAAGCACTCACATGCATGCACGCACGCAGGTTCGTGGGTGCAAGGTGGTCTCCAATTGCCCACGTCACTTACATGGTTGACTACATCATCCACAAGGGGACATCTTGCAGTTTACCTCTATAAACGCAATAATAATTGGTTCATCTTTAATAATAGGTTAATTGTTTTTTTTTGAACACACATTGTAATTTCCATTCCTACATTCCAAAACAGGACCTTATTTCAAATTGACAATGCAAAAATATTCTGTTAATTGTTTGGTCCGTAAAATAACAGAAAATAGACAAAAATGTTGATTACTGTTTTCCAAAGTAAAAGCAGATGTTTACAAATGTCTGACTTTGAAAAAACATAAAGATAATCCGTCCTCTATAACAGAGGACTACAGAAATCTGAGAAAATCTACTGTTGAGAGGTTGAAATTACAAGAATTTGGACAATTTTAAATATAACAAGGTTTCTAAAATAATCGATTAATTTTAGAATTGATTAGTTGTTGATTAACCGTTGCACCTCTAATAAGTAGTTTTTGCCTTGATCTGCTTATAACCAATGAACTCAATGTTTAAAGCTAAAAGTTAAAATACCACAGATTGTCACACCCACCTAAGTGGGGCGAAATTTAGAATAGTATCAGAAGCTTATCTTTCCTAAACTGCCTACTAATATGCTTATTGCGCAGAAAGTGATGTGGGAAACCCAAACATTTTAATTTATGCTCTACCGCATTTTAAATTGTGCTGACAAACTGCTCCTTCCTACCTGACCAAGTACTAAAAGAAGTGTTTCATCAGGAGATGACGATGAATACTGCTGTCATCAGTAGTGATTGTATTCAAATGTATAATGTATAAATAATATTGATGTTATAATATTCGTTAAGTGATATATTACCTGTTGACTAGATATATTGGAGATCAGATTGGATGCATTGGATGGATTGCCAAGTGAATTTATGAGCCCAGTTTAGTGTTTTTAATCTCATGATTGTTTACACCCACCAGCCGTAACATTATCACCACTATAGTATATCCAATTCAAAATAGTTATATCAAATATTCTTATGTTTTCTTCACATTTTTAAATGCATTTATCTCGGTTTTAATTAGCCCTAAATTGACCTTCATCTCTAAATTCAATTTTTAATTTTATTATTGAATATTAGAACTTCTATCCACTTCGTTCTTTATTATTCCTTAATGTGTTCTGCTGCAAGGTGGTGATGTAAAATTTGAAATGTTCACTTCAGCTGCGCTACACACCACCTTGTTCTATTTCATCCACTCCACCCCCACCTAGCCATTTTGACATCACTCACTATATGTCATCTATTGCCTTTCCAGTTTTAGCCCCACCCCTCTGGCCTCTCCCACATAAAAATCGATAGAACCCCGCCATTCTAGTCCCATGGTGCTTTGTGGGCGTTGAGCTCATGTTGTTTCACTGTTACATAGCCAGTAGGCTTTGACCTATGGCTCACTGATTTTATATTTTGAATGTGTATGATGCATGTGTGTACGGTATATTATTGCACTACAGCATTTTTTTATTTTTCAAGGCTTGTGAAATCATGCGCAGGAATGCACAAAAATACAGCTTCATATCTTGGACAAGTCAAATATGCAGAATATTTAGTAGTAGCACAAGCAAAAAAACTTTTTTTTAATTGATCAAATGAATTTACCTGTAGTTACGTAAGACCTATGGCAAGAGAAAAAAAGACCAATTAAATTTGATGTTTTTTCTCCTTATATTTCAGCACCATCATCAAGGCACATTGGAGTAAAAACAGCTTTAGCAGGTGGCGTAAAAGGGAGCCTCGTTTTGTTGTAATACTCCTGTGGATATGCAAATTTTTATGATCATTGGGTTCTGTTACTGACTTCTGCTCCTTCAAGAGCACTTAAATGGGTCACATGTGCATTTTTTCACATTTCATCTTTATTTGCTCTGTATTGGAATAAGCCGTTTGATTCTCTAAGCCTTTTTTCCTTTCTGCACATTAGTTGGGTAGAGCCTTGTCACATTTTGTGATCAGAGTGCACTTAACCTGCCGTCTTCACCCTGAGAGCTATAAATCTGCTACCCATGAAAGGGCCCTTCAGACAGCAGTTTAGTTTGAGTCAGCCTGAAAAGGTGGAGAGAGCACAAGGTAAAAGAAAAAAAAACAGAGAGGGAATTATGATTGGATGGAGATGTTAAGTAAGGATGCGAAGGTTTGAGGGGGAAAATAGCTGACCTTAACCACTAGGTGTGACTTAAGGGTTTAATTTTAAGAGTAAATATAGAATGTCATGACATGCTCTTTTATGTCTTATCCCTACCAGTCAGTATTTCATGTCTGGGACCACAACACGAGGTCAATAGCTATCAGACACACTGTTCGCTGGTTGGTGTCGTGATGAATAACTTGACTGGTAAATTGAAGGATTCATTGTTAAGCTTAATCACAGTCCCTGTAAGACTGCTGACATTGCAACGGTATGCCTGTTGACCCCACATCCTATAATAGATTCAACAAAACTCCAGTTGCTACAGTCTGTTACGTCATGCCCCAGCAAAGACTGTTGACTGCCTGACTTAAAGTTACCTGAGGTACTTCTGAAGTACAATGAGGAGACTTATCAGACTGAAGCTCATTCTCAACATAGCTATCAATCGGTTCGATAGAAGAGCAGCACATTTATTCGGTTGTGCACTGTGGACAGCTCAAAAGTGAAGAATGCTAACCAACAGAAAGGCTAAAGGCATCTGTCGGTGTCTGTTTTCTGCTCGTGTCGGATTAATCCAATTAATACTCTGACATTAGAGCTGTCAAAATTAATCGAGTAATCGATTATCAAATTCATTGACAACTATTTTAATAATCGAGTAATCGTTTGGAGCCATTTTTTTACTTAAAAATGTCCAAATCCTCTGATTTCAGTAACAGTAATTGTTCAATCATTTCTGTAGACCTTCATAAAAGAAGACTGATTATCGTTTCTGTGTTTAATCAAAATTGCATTTGTTTATTTTTTTTTATATATATATATATATTTTATTTTTTATTTTTTTTAAACAAAACAAAATTGCATTTGTTTTTACTTTGGAAAACAATGCATGACCGAACCGGTAATATCCCCCCCCCCCCCTTTTTTTTGTCAACTATACGAATACGAAGTACAAAATGAACACAATCACTGGTTAATAAAAAGTAATCAGGGGGAAAAAAATGCTTTTGTTATACACTTTAATGCATAAATAAACATGAATCCGATTAGTCAATTAATGGATGGAATAATCAATAGATGAATCGATTCTAAAAATATTCGATAGTGACAGCACTGACTGACATATACAGTATGTCAAGGGTTATTGACCTTTTTGAAACTGAAAGCGACTTCTTGGGTACTGACTAATGTGAAGACCTATCAGTTTGATACACATTTCTGAAATAATAAATTTGCTCAATTATCTTATTATTAATCATTAATTATGCTAATCTTTTATTCATCTATGTGAAAACACTGACCATGTTATTGATTTCTCATAATTATCAACAATGATCTAAAGGATCTAGGAAGGGAGAGATAAATACATTTGCAACATTCTGTAAATCTCTGCAAGTGTTGACATGATCGTTTCCACAAAATTCCTTGGAAAGGAATATTGTCCCATCAATGGTGAGCTATTTTTGAGAATAGGCACATGGGCTTCTCATGTGGTCATTGGGCGTGACCCCTGCAGTGTATCAAACAATGTGGTTGTCATAAGCATACATTTGTTATCAACATAAATATTGACTTCCTTTATACGGAAAATGATTAAAGTAACGGAATATTGAGGTAGCCAATCATTTTTCAATTACCATTTATTCACAGTTGAGATATTCAGTGGTTGACACTTCCACCTTAAGAAGGTCTTTTATTTCCCTTTAGGTAGAACAACAGCTTCATAATAATTTGAATGGAAATAACAGTATAAAAAAGCATAGCTTACCATTAATTGATATATCCACCACACCCATCACTGTGAACATAATTAGAACATTGAAATAAAAACGAAATTGAATGTTTACAAACCTGAGTGCAGATACAGCTCACTCAGTTTTTGTTACTCAGCCTTGCACACAAATTTGATAGCCCTTATGAAATTTTCACTCAAACCTTGTTGAATAAATGGTGATGTAATAAGTTTTACATCTTACCCACCATCTCTCACGTCTGCACACAAGAATAATAATGAGTATGTTTTTATTAGTTTTTCTTTCCCACTCACTGCTCTAGCCAACCTTTTTTCCATCTCCTCCTCTAGTACTTTTCCTCTGTCTCCATCCATTCATCGATGCCTGAAGTGGGAGAGTGATTCACATCATTTCCATGCAGTTTGTTTAATGTATGCTGATGATAATGGCCTATCGACCCACTCCTCGACACACATATCCATTTCCCTCTCTTATTCCCTCCATGCGTCTTCTGTTCAGACCGGAGGCACCAAGCGCCAAATGAGTGAATGCAAGGTGGGAGGGGAATTTTGGTCCCCTTGATAGATTGAGAAAGGGCGCTAACAGTCATTAGCCGTCATGCTCAGTACAATCGCTCCCAACTGATATTTATTCAAACTCATAGATACAATAGAAAAAAATATTTCGTTCAGTGTAAATGCACAGGACGTGAAATTCACAAAAAACAACTACGAACAGTATTAAGAAAGAATGGATGTATTCTCTGAGAAGTGACTATATTCTTCTGTTCTACCGACAAAAGGCTGTGTGACATTTTAAACATTAACATGTCATCACCCATTATATTCCATTAGTAGCCATTAGCTTCCCTGCATTATTCAGCTACCTCATAGAAGCTGGAAAATGCTACTTAGTGGAAAGCAGAGCCGCTGGTCAGCAATAGACTCTGATCTTACATGGTATATCTAACTATTTATTTATTTATTTTCACTTTTATTTCAAACATGTATATAAAGAAAAAAACTAACCAATTATAAAAGTACATGTGTAAAGACAAAAAATAAAAAACATATCAAACAAAACAACAAACGCAACTTTCAAGCAACGAAAGCAACATAAGAAAATGTGACCGTGTTTCACCCAATCGTGAGCTACACATTTACATATACATGTTCGAAAAGGAGTAGGAAGAAGCATAAACTTATCATGTCCTACCCCTTTTAACATTTATTTATAACCGTTGAACTCTTAAAACGTCTTACGGTTTGAGATCAGATATTCCACCCTTACAATGACACTAGCAGCAAAATTATGTTTGTTTTTGTATTGGGACTGGAGTATAGGGTACCAAACCTCCTGATATGGTCTATCCGGTCCCTGTGCAACTGATGTCAGAGTTTGGTCCGCATTGCCAGCAGAAAGTCGGATTCATTTCCAGTTACGGTTGGACTCCACCAAGGATGCCCTTTGTGTCCAATTCTGGACAGAATTTTTAGATGCAGCAGAGGTATTGAGATATTTGGTGGCCTAAGTTTTGCATCATATATTTGCAAAGGATGTGGTTCTATTGGCTTCATGAGCTCCTCTCACTTGAGCTGCTTACAGCCGAGTGTGAAGCGGTTGGGATAAAAATCAGCACCTCCAAATCTAAGACCATGGTCCTCAGTCGTAAACGGGAGGAGTGCACTCCAGATCGGGGAATGATATCCTGCCGACATGTGGAGGGGTATTTTGGTTTCTTGTTCATGAATATGGACAAGATAGAAGGTAGATCAACAAGCAGATTGGTGCAGCGTTTCCAGTGATGCAGACTCTGTATCGGTCTGTCGTTGTGAAGGGGTTGAAGAAGGGGAAGCTCTCAGTCAATCTAGGTTCCCATTGTCATCTATGGTCACAAGTGGCCTTTAAAGGAAAGATTAGACACATATCACATAGTAGCTGTTTTAAATAAAAACTGAAAACGCTTATTGATGTGTTATGCTAATATTATATCATTATTTTCCCAGCTTGCTCAGGATGAAGGAAGTCCGGTGCGTGGCTTCGGTGTGGTGGAGTATGAGTGTGCGGAGCAAGCAGAGTCTGTGCTGATTGAGATGGACAGGAAACTGGTGGGAACACAGGAGGTCCGTCTGTCACTCTGTACCCCCGGCACCTCAGGGAGAAGCACTCTGGCTGCACTTATCGCTGCCCAGGGTATGGTGAGTAAGAAGTGCACTCGAAAAAGTTGCGGAAGTTCTTCATTTTACAAGTTGAAGCCCTTAAATGGCAAATGTACTAACAAATCATAATGACTATAGAAGAAATGTCATAACGCGTCACCATGAATCTGCAGGAGTGAGGGTGTGATTTAATACGACGGTGGATTAGGGCCATGTATAAATATATATATATATATATTTTTTTTTTTGAGAGTGGGGCAATATTCCGAGCAAAAAACTCGTGAATTTGCGACTTTATAAAGTGGCAGATTTGAGTGTTGGTCAGCAGATAGGGAATCAGGAAATGTTGTTGCTCTAGCTGCCGTGTATATGACGAGTGAAGTTTAAATTAAGAACGAATCCGTCTCCATCCTGCCTTTCCATTTTATAAACGGTGTCCCATTAACCACCAACGAATCCTCACATTAGACTATAGCTATGCTACGTGTCTTTGTTGTAACTTTTTAACTGGCAAATTTACGAGCTTTTTCTTGGAATATTACCCCGCCCCTCTATACTGTATGTGTGTATATATATATGTATGTGTGTATATATATATATATATATGTGTGTGCGTGTGCGTGTGGCACTAATACGCCGTTGTAGATTTAGTGACAGTGAGTGAGTGACCTCATTTTATTTTGTTACCCACCCAATTATTCTTTTTTTTTTTTCAAAATATATGTGTGTTACAGGCCTGAATGGCTTCCTAGCGGGTTGAAGATTTATTTGCATCATAATAGTTGTTTTGTTTTGTGTTTTTTACTGTCAAAATATAAACTCACTATCGTGGTAGAAAAACGTACAGGAACAGAAAACTACCCCTTATGATAACAAGCAAAAATACAACAAATTCAGAACTTCTTAGATGAGCAATAAAAGCAACAGCAAACATGAAATTCAAATATTACTGTGGGCTCAGCAGGTGCTGACATTCTCGCAGCTACTTGTACTTGTGTCTCCATCGCTGTTTGGTTAGCACTCAGTCAGCGTTCAGATGCACTTGCAAGAAACCCCTTTGGCTGCAGAAGTCCGAAGTCCTTGTAGCTGTGGTATCCCGTCCAACACAGCAATGTGACAGTGAAGCACTGACATGATAATTACAGTACTGAAGGCTGATTAGTCTCCTCAATTGTCTCCCACTGTCTGAAATAAACCCCCAGTCGCAGTCTGTGCCAGTATGAGCAAAGCTTAGCAAAAGTAAAACAAATTGTCAACTTAGCCGGTAGATGAATACAGAGGTTAAATCAGTGGGGGGAGGCATCAGCACTAGGCCAGCTAAACAGGATGTAACATTATTTTCTCTACTGTGATTTGGACCCAACTGATTAACCAATTAGATGAGCTGATATTAGGCCTTTTCAAAATAATAATAACAATAAGAAGATGAAACAGTAAATACTGTTCAGTAGCTATGGGCAGGAAGAAAAGGACATACATGGTTAACAGAATATTTTTCCGTGTGAATTATATCCTGCTCCATCCTTTCATATGTCCATTCGGACACAATGTCTGTTGGTATATATGTGTTGATAAGATTTATTTTCATGCTTAGACTGCATTATTAAGGTGTTGTAGTAGTGGAACAGTTCACAAAATCCATGGTTCGGTTCGTATCTCGGTTTTTAGTTCACAGTTTTTGGTTTGGTGTTTTTTTGTTGTTCCTTGTTTGAATGATTAGCAAACAATTACAACAATATTTCAATGTTTACAAATAATTTACAGCTTGTGCGTCTGCCTATCAGAATAATATTAACGTGATGTATGTAAGGAAATGTACAGTATGCTGATAGGGTTTATATTGAGCTTGAGTGTCCATAATTAGTGTTTTGATTGGCTTGAATTGAACTTTTATTTTGTACATCGTATATTTCAAATGCAACTCAAACTGTGAGAAAAGTTTTTTACTGTTTTATTTTCAAGTCAACAAAGAAAAAGATGGAGTATATAAATGTGATTTAACGTTAATCGGCATCATGCATAAATTATTTTTGGTCACTAACTTCACTCATGATCTTGCTTATGTAATACATACATTTATGCCCTAAATCTAAAAGCAAATTCATCAGTTCATGTTTTTGTGTGTGCATGTTTTCCTCTCTGTTGTATAATAAAACAAATACTAAAGGACAAAGTATTGTAAAAGAATCTGATGCTCTAGCTATTTCATATCTCTTTTGATATGTGTTTAGGGACCAAAATAAAAATTCAATCATTCATTTTTAAAATGCTTAACCGATGAATCCGTTATTGGAATTTTTTTCTGCCAAATATCTTAATTGCCATTTGCCTCCAAAAATACATATCAGTCCAGCCCTAATTGTGATGTAATAATAATCCCTCTTCAAGTCTTTACTGCACCTCATGTAATGTCACAAACATGAGGACGCTGAATTCGTCGTCGCTTCCACAAACACCCGTGCTCACCCCACATAATGATACCCTCACTACCAAGGTTCTGCCCACCAAAACAACAAAGGTACATGCACATTGAACATATTCGTCAATTAAATAAATGCTTTCCAGCTGAATGGAATGCACAATATAACTTTGTTTCATTTGAACCTTAATACCAACCTCTCATGGCCACGTCCACGTGAATGTGAGAGAGGAAATATTTGACTCTAGCAAGATGGCCAAACATGCAATATATATCACTCCCAGTATTCTGAGATGTCAAAGTAAATGTAATGACTATGGGGAGAATGGATAACAGACTGAGCGGTTACTCAAATACCCCAAGGCCACTTCAGATTTATTTTAATGAATGTGTACAAAGGCAAAACAAACATCTGAGATTCAGAACGAGATCAACATCCAGCCCTTGCTTGAGCTCTTCTCTCAGGCGATTCTCTGATTTCTCCCCTTGGTCACTGCCATTGTGAATGCCAGGCACCAGATGGCTGCCTCCGCCTCCTTACGCGGTGCTTCTCGCTTTCCATTCTTCACAGCTTTCTTACCTCTCTGGCACTTGAAAGTGTGTGTGTGTGTGTGTGTGTGTGTGTGTGTGTGTGTGTGTGTGTGTGTGTGTGTGTGTGTGTGTGTGTGTGTGTGTGTGTGTGTGTGTGTGTGTGTGTTCATGTTCGTGTGTGTGTGACTTGAGTTTGTGCCAGTAGCTAAACAGATTGATGCATGCCGACATTTTTTTTCTTCAAATGAAGGAATAGAATTGAGAGAACGTTTTCTTCCTTCTCTCTTTCCTTGAAGGATGCTTTCTCATTCACACACGCACACACACACACATGCTGTTAAACACATGCAAATGTACATCCCATGTGTGAACCCATGTGTGTTCTAGACTGTATTCCTCTCGCCCTCACAGGCTGGAGTTATACCCACTCCATCACTGTCAGTGATGCTGTCTCTTGCTGTTGTGACAGGGTGGGAAACGCGGTTGACTTGGGCGGAAGTCGTGCCTTTGCCCCAAGGCAGACAAGAAAGAAATATAACCCTGCGGCTAATGTTTGTTTTAAATAGCAGTCGGAACATCCAGCTTTGACATTGGGTTCTCCGTGCAGACCGACGTCTGCAAAGGATTCAATTCTACAAAGTCGTAATTCAATTGGATTTCATAACAGTCTGATGAATTACATTTCTACAAGCGAACGAGGCATATTTTCACTTTTCAATCAGTGGCTTCTGCTTTGTTCCTAAATGTCCAGCGGTCCTACTTGCCATTGTCCATGTCAGTTTCAAACTGTTCTCTGTATATTCCTGTAATTGGGACTTGTGACACGTGATTCAATCTGAGTTTCATTGTAAAACAATATCATCCCAAATAACTAAGTACAAACACCAATTTCATTGAAGTTGGGACCTCGTATAACATATTAAAAAAAAACAGAAAACAATGATTTGCAAATCCTTTTTTAACCTAAGGTCAATCTACGACGGCGTATTAGGGCCATGTATAAATATATTTTTTTCCAGAGGCGTAGTAATATTCAGAGAGAAAAAACTGGCAAATATGCGGGGAAAAAATTCAGAAACTTATCATAACTATAGTCTAACGTGAGGATTCGTAGGTGGTTAATGGGACTCTGTTTATAAAATGAATTTAATTTAAACTTTACTCCTCACGGCAGATCGTGCGACAACACTTCCTGTTCCCCTTTCAGCTGACTAACACTAACCAATCAGAAGCAAGTGTAAATGCAAGTGTATGACTGAGAGCAGCAGATTCGACACATCAATTTAGCTATTTGTACAAAAAAATAACAAAATGTATGAATGTGTAAATAATAATTCTGGAAACATAAACGTACAAGTAAATATACATTTGATCAAATTATTGTAACTTCAATGCTTGATCTTCAGGGTGTGGACTTTCAAGCGAGGCGTCTTCGTTGCTGGCAGTGTCCAACGCTTCAAAGTGCGAATGCTTAACATGAGAGAAATTACTATCTCCTTATTTATTTTCTCGCAAATCTGCCACTTTGCCAGTTTTTTTCTTGTAAATTTGCCACTTTAGAAACTTACAAATTTACAAGTTTTTCCTCGCAAATTTGCCACTTCACACACACACACCCTCTAAAAATGTAATTATTATTATTTTTTATACATGGCCCTAATACGCCGTCGTATCAATCTAATACTCTTCAAAGACTGAATTTAAATTTCTAACTATTAAATGTTAACTATATTAACTATTAAATGTTCAAAGTGATGAACTTTTTTTTTTTCAATTATTGTCTTATTTTGAATTTGATGCCTGCTGCATGTTCCAAGTTGGCACAGTGTCAACAAAAGACTGGTACGATTGAGGAATGCTCAAAAAACAAACAAAATCACCTATTGGAACGTTCCACAAGTGAGTTTAACAGTTAACAGTTAATGTTTCTCAATGTAAAACTGCAAGGAATTAAGGGATCTCATTTCTAGCCCTTAATATCATCCAAGGATTAGGAGAATCTCTGCACGAATGGCACGGCTGAAAACCAACATTAAATGCCAGTAACCTTCGTTCCCTCAGGCGGCACTGTAATATAAACGGGCATCATATTAGGACCTTAGGACCACATCAGAAAACCATTGTCAGTTAACACGGGTCGTTGCTGCTTCTAGAAATGCAAGTTAAAACTCTAACATGAAAAGCAAAACCATATTTGAACTACACCCAGAAATGCCACCGGCTTCTATGGATCCGAGCTCATCTGAGATGGACTGATGCAAATTGGAAAAGTGTGCTGTGGTCTGATGAGTCCACATTTCAAATTATTTGTGGAAATCATGGACGTCGCGTCATCTGGGCCAAAGGCCAAAAGCAACATCCTGATTGTAATAAGCACTAAGTTGTTGTTTGTTTTTAAACTGCTTTTATGATGTTATCTGTGTGTGTTAGTACCCATAGCATGGGTAACTTGCACATCTGTGAAGGCACCAGTAGTGCTGAAACGTACATACAAGCTTTAGAGTAACATACACTGTACTGCCGTCTTTTTCAGGGACTTCCCTGCTTATTTCAGTTATACAATGCCACGACACATTCTGCACATCTTATAACAGTGTGGCTAGTAAAGGAGTGCAAGTGCTAGACTGGCCTGTCAACAGTCAGTTTAGTGTATAATCTTGTATTTGTTGCACTTTAGTTTTCATACCTGGTGGCTATTGAGGTTGCCATGGAACCCAGCCATAAAAAAATAATTAAACAATATGGAACTTCATGGTGCAACCACCACTGGTTTGTCATGCAAAATTATGAAGTGATAACAACAGTGATTTTAGAACAGTGATCACTTTATAGATTCACACCCAGATGTCACCATTTTTCTTGCTGTGTCCTTTTCTCCCTTGTTTTTTTAACTTCCTTTTTCTCGGCTCTGTGCCTCGAGCTCTGTTTTTTTTTCATCTAGTCTGTCCTTTTCTTTCTGTGTGTGCCCAAAATTAACTCTGCTGACATGGCAGATGCATCCTGATGATGTAAATGAGAGCAATCGTGACAACAGCGCCCACAGGGCACTAATGATGAGATCAAACCAACAGTAGATTTTGATTCTTCATCTTGCGCCGCTTTGTATGTATACTTTGTGTTAACATTTATTATCTACCTGCAGGTTCTAAGTAACAGGAAAGGGCTGCTGCCAGAACCCAACCTAGCTCAGCTGTTGACCAGTATGACAAATCCTGCGGCCTTACAGATCCTCATGAGACCTTATCACACTGGGAAACGGGGAGGTGAGATGGCAGACTTCCACTTCCAAGTTATTCTAATTTAAACTCCTTTTTTAACTGGTAATTCTCTAATAATTTCAAATAGGAACTATTACCCCAACCATATCTCAACAGTCTAATCAGTCACTAGTCTTAAATTAGGCTTACAGTAGGGGTGGGCAATAAATCAAATTAATTCGATACATATTATTCTAAAATTCGAATCGTTGAAAATTTGCGAAATCGTGAAATCTAATTTTGTCTTCTGAATTATTAAAAGCTGTTGTTCTTATGTTGTGTTACTTTCAAATGTGTTTGTGAGTTGTAATTTTGCCCAATACTGGATGGGTGGTTTACAAGATATGGTTAGCTACCAACTACTTAATTGTGGCATTTAAGAACAAACTATGAATGTTAAGTTTATGTTAAAACTAATTTAGAATTAGTATACATTATTGTTGTCTGAACATTTTTGCACAGAAATTATTTTTGAATAAAAGAAACCTTTAAATAAATGTTTGTTGGGTTTATTAAATTAAAATTGATTAAAATGGTAATCGTCCTGAATGAGTGCAAAAATATTTTTTTTATTTTTTGGCCATATCGCCCAGCCCTAGCTTACAGTTATGCAAGACACACAGCAATCGATCTATGATCGTATAAATTTCTATCAGGGAAATTTATGTTTATACAGATGAACTGAAAGATCTCTCCTTGGTGGATAATGTAGTTGGCTAAGCATGTGACGTAGGCAATTAGAGACCACCTTGCACCTGTGATTTTGTGCCCATGTGTGAGTCTCAACGAATCAAATCCACCAAAATTGCATTACACCAACTGCGCCACAAGTTAGACCTGGTTTTACCGAGTCTAAAATCTAGTCCACTTTTTGTCACCAAATCGCCGGGAGCACAGCAGCTCCATCAGCCATAACGCCCAGGGAGGCGTAGCACGTCTACTAAATTCACAAACATGCCAAACTAGACTTGCCCCAGCACAAAAAATGGAGATTTGAGAATGAAATACGTCTTTATCTGCCTTCTTTTGAAAATGCCAAAGAACACTGAGGCAGAACAATATTCAGTGACAAAAATGAAGCCATCTTCCTCTCAGTGATGTTTTCTTCCAAACGCCAGTCTGGTCAAACTCACAAAATTGAATTAAAAGTAGTCAAACTAATGATATTGTTGCTGGTATCTATGCTCTATTGCAACTGCGCAATATTTACATTTAAAGTGGTAAACATTTTAAACCCTGCTGAGAATTACATTTGTGGAACTTCATGAGTTTCTTTGTCAAACAATTACTTTAAAGCACTAATTAGAATTTGGACGTCTCATAAGGATTCATTTGTGTTGTGCATCACAGCACTGCCGAAATGAATTCCCTCGTCAATGTGGAAACGACAACTGTGCGCTCACGACATGAATAATCTTGCAAATTTGATGGTTGAGGTCTTTCCCAAACTCGTTCGTTGAGCAGTACTTTTGCTTCAAGCAGCTTGGAAGATAATCAAAGACTCCCTGAAGAGTCTGCTCGCCTTGTAGCGGGCTTCGTTATTTGATTAATAGTTAATCAGGTATTAACATGAAATCGTGTGACATTAGCGGGACAAATGAGAGCCGGAAGAAGAGATGACGAGAGGTGGGGGAGTTCTCTTTGAAGAAGAGCACAGACAAAATCTCAAATTAGGGCCTTGATTAAATGTTCAACTTTCTCTACCTATTCTGGAGGAAGCTACAATGAGCTTTGAAGCTGAGCTGGCGTGTGGTTCACATATGTAAGTTCACATTTGACTGTAAACATGTTTTGCTTTTGTCTCTTACCTAGAAACAATTGACATTCAGGCAATCACCAAGTAGAGAAATTGTGTTCAAATCATAGGATTACTTCACTTTTCATTAAAGCAATCAACAGTTGCACTTGTACAATCTAATGAGATCAACATACAACATACTAACGCTCATTTCTGATTGATAGTGTCATTTTTCTATTTTTCAGGGAAATATGGCCGTCACACGAACCTGCCATTCCTCAGGCCGCCTCTCACTGCAGCTCTTCTAACACTTGGAAAAGCTCATCAGGTTACAACCGCATCGACCTGTGTGTGCGTGTGTGTGAGTGTGTGATGATAATATGAAAGTACGAGGTCTTATTTTGCCTTCGCAGAGTGCAATGTTTGGTAATGGACTCGTTCTTCAGAACTTCCTGCACATGCAGCTTGCTCAGCGGCAGCTTTTACACATCAAAGACAAGTGCATCGGCAGCGTAAGATACCTGTGTGTGTGTGGGGGGGGGGGGGGGGGTTGGGATGAAGTTTGTGATGGTGGGTAAACACAGGTAACATGTTTTTTTTTAGCACAGAAAGTGATTACCAAAATAATCAATAGAATGATCGTTAGTGATAGCCACTCTACGAGGCATGTTATAACTAACCTGCCTCCAGAGCCCAGACTTTTAAATGAAGCACACTTTTTTGGGGGGGGGGGGGGGGGTCAACAGCATAATTGGCAGCTGGATATATGTTGTTGCTTGTTTCTCAAGTTGTACATGCACCCTGTCAGATCTTTTTTTATTTTTTTTATTTAATCTAATAACCTTTTCCTTCCACCTCCTTAGGCCTCCAGCCTGCTGGGAAATCCATCCAGGTTGCTGATGCAGAAAACTTTACAGCTGCAGACTCCAGGACTCATAGCAGTTGGTAAAGGCCTCCTGGGAGACTCCCCCTCAGGTCAGTAGACTGCCTGTTATGTAAAGCTGACATGTAATTACTACAAACAAATGAAAACATGTTGACACTCAAAATAAATCGTTCTTTGTGTTGTTGTTTAAACTGCTTTTATTGATTTGATTTTTTTCTGGATTTCATGTCTCTGTTGACTGACCAATGTGTAGCTATTCTCTGTGGGGCAGTCTCTGTGTTCGGCTGTTCGATCTCTGCTCTCCCCAAGTCATGTGTCATGTGCCATTGGGCAAGACACTTCACACACATTGCCTCCAGTGCTACTCACACTGATGTATGGAAGGTGCGAACATTTGGTGGTGGTCGGAGGCGCCGTAGGCGCACACTGGCAGCCAGGCTTCCGTCAGCCTGCCAAAGGACAGTTGTGGCTACATAAGTAGCTTACCGCCACCGCAGTGTGAATGTGTGAGCGCATGAATAATGTATCCATTCCATTGTAAAGCGTCTTTGAGTGTCTAGAAAAGCGCTATATAAATCTGATGCATTATTATTATTATTATTATTATTATTATTATTATTATTATTATTATTATTACTACAGTAAAGTTAGTCTGAGGTGGCAACCACTTGGCCCATCTCTTATGGAGGACCAAAACTGCCCAAATGAAAAATAAATAAATGACTAAATAAATTAATAAAAGTGAAAATAAAAACGGATATAAAAAATATGATTCAAAAATTTAATACTAAATATAAATGGAAATAACAACAGCAACAACAAAAATACAAAAATAAATACAGTACATAAATGGAATTAAATATCAATCAATAAATAAAAACACTCTGCTCTCACATTTATTTATTTCATACTACAGACGCTCTGTTAGGTCGAAATGTTATTCAAATGAGGGGGCGGTCCTAAGCATGTCTTGGGTTGGGCACGCACTCCAGCACCCCCGCGATCCTTGTGAGGATTAAGCAGTTAGAAAATGGATGGATGGATAAGCAGCCTGGAAAATGGATGGATTGAGAAATGTTCTGGACAAAAACGTAAAGTTTGCTGTTTTACACAATGTGTAACAAAAACTCTTGATTAAAAAAATTGTTCATTCTTTAGTATTGTTTAATAATGCCCCAGTATCGTGGCATTAAACTGCAAAAAAAAAAAGCTCCACAAAGTTAGAAATGTGCTCCTCAAATAAAGTCTTTCATATGCAAAAATGCTCTGCAAAGGAGAAAAAAATATGATGGATGGTTTTTTTTTTATGATACTAAAAATCCAATTGGAGTGATCTAGTAGAAAGAGTTAAATTGTCAAAAGCAAAAAAGCAAAAACAAGAAAAAAAAGTGTTCCTACTATAAGCACACTGTGGTCGATTAACCTAAAATAGCCCTTCTCAAATGTTTTTTTTGGTTTGTTTTTTGTGGTCATGCTGAAATAAAAGTGTAATTGCTGGCAGGTGGCAGTTGGGCTCTCATTATGAGAGTGTGTACAGTGAGTATAAAGAATGCTAATAAAGTTATTCAGCATGTTTTTGTTTAATGTTAATAAGGATACAAAGTTTTGCATCGGTGTCCTTATAACAATTTTATAGTCAAATGATGCTATCTATAGTTGTAGCAGAGAGTTTTAACGTTGTTGTTAAGTGTGAGTATTGGGAGTGAGCACACTGCTACTCCTACCAACAAATTGGTTAGTGATGATGTTTGTGGCGAAAAACTCCTTTAATCATGATCGGCTGTGTCGAGACAGCTGAGCTACAGGGGACGGGTGCACTGATGGACCACTAATAAGAGTTTACATTCCATCACTTTTTCTTTCTCTATTATTTCCCTGACAGAATTTTGCCACGAGCCTGTGCCAGCGTCAACCCACAATGCCACAGTAGTGGTGTCAGCAGCAGGTGTGATGCCCTACATCCAACCCCGACCTGGCGGTAGAGAACCAAACAGCATCCAGTCCATCCGCGCCGCCTCCTCCGTCCCGTCTTCTTCCTCCTCCAGCTGCGCTGATCGGCAGGCTGTCCCTCCAAGGAGTGTGATGCACAGAAAGAACTACTCTCTGCCTAAAGCCCCAGGAGGAGTTTATACATCCGCAGGACATCACAACGGTTCCGATGGCCCACTGAACAACATGGTGAGCACAACCAAATGCACTCATTGTACGAGTACTGTGATCCTGGCCGTATAACAATGATCTCAGTCGTATTTCTGTCAATCAAACCCATGGTCAAACAGCTGCTTAAAGCGTTTAATCAGCCTGGTTTGATCAAATGGAGACATTCAAGTGTTTTCATATTCCCTAATAAGAGTTGTATCCCATTTGTCTGTTGGCCCATATAGCAGCACCGACACTCGAACCTTTCCATTCCCCCTCAGGCCACTTTGTCTGCCACCTCTGCTCGCCTGCATCTTTAAATGAAACTCTGCTAATGTCCTCTTTCATTGTGATTCATTGAGATAATCATAGTGCTCACGTTCTTAGGGGAAGCAAATCCCTGGGCTGTCTCCTCCAAAGTATTTTTTTTAATGACGGGAAAATGTAATTAAGAGAGAGCACAATCCTCTCAGATTCACAAGCCTCCTAACTCAACCAAGTGGTTGTGACAGAGTTAACGTCATTGCTAGGGCTGGGTTGAAAAATGAATTATCAATATCGAATCGATTCTCCTTTTCATGCCCGATATCATTCATAAAACCATAAATTGATTATTTTATATATCTTTTTCCCCATAAATTCTTAAGAAAATTGAATTCTAAAGGCCAATATTTTTTGGGGATCTGACTGTTTTCTTGAAATTTTCTGTTCACATTAATTTAAAAGTATTTTATTACATTTATGATTATTAAAGACCTGACTTATTGAAATTTAAGACAATTCAGAATCTTTTCAATTTATATTTACAATCATAGAATTAGATTATGAAAATATTTTCATCTCATCCTTGCTGATGTCAATGTTTGTGTCACACTTAAGTGATTATAACACATTACTTTCATTCATAAACTAAATCATTTGACCAATTACTGCCTTCGCAAAATTGACTTTGGAATTTTATATTTGTGGAGTTTTTATCATCTCCTTGACATTTAAGAAGAATTGATGTGCCACAATTAATCGATATTGGATTGAAGTGAATCGAATCTGGAAAATTCAAAATCGAATCAAACTCTTGTGAATCGACATCGAATCGATTGAGGAAATTAGAATCCTTACCCACCTCTAGTATTGTATTTTATTGCTATAAAAACATGGAACCCACCAAAAGAAAGATGAGAGTCTCTTCTTTCATCAGGAAAAAAGTATATTTGTATCTGTATCTGTTTTGAAGCAATTAGCAGTAGAATGTAGCTAAGTTTAATCATTATTCACAAATCTGTTTAATACTTTGGGGAAAACAGCTTGTTGCAACATGGCCCTGGTTGATCTCTTATACTCTGCTGCCACCTGCTTGCCGTTTTTGTAATATCTATCATTGCTTTAAGAGACCTCTTCACATATCAGAAGCTGTATCAAAGCCTTCTGTATCCTCTAGCAGTAAAACAAATAATAATAATAATCACATAAAACGTATAAATACGTTTTTGGGAGCATGATAATATTTAAAACTGAACATATTTATACGTTTTTGGGAGCAAATTAGTTAAATGTCAAATGTCTTCTCTTTAGGTAAACAACGGTCAGAATTCTCTCCTGGGAGAGCCCCCCAAAGATGTCCGACTGCCCTCCAATCCGTACCTGAATCTAGCCAGTGTAATGCCGGGAGTTGTTCTGCAAGGTACTCACATCACACACAAATTCATTTGCACTAAGACCTGAAGCAGTTGCTGGTCTTTCTTAGTCTCATTGTGTCTCCTCCACGGTGCCTTGACGTCTCCGCAGGGTCACTGGGCAGTAAAGCCCCGGCAGGGCAGCCTGCCTCGGGCGTGTACGGCAGCTCAGCGCCCCCCGTTGCCTCACAGGCTGGCAGCTCCTTCTCCCATAATGCAGCTGCTCCCGCCACCTCCTCATACAATACGGACACTTCCTCTGACTACAGCCACTACAACCAGGTCTACACGCAGGTGCTCCAGCATGAACACAATACGGAAAGATCCTGGATGGAATCACATGAAAAAGAGCATCAAGTGCATTGCAGCGAATCAACTTGTAGTTAATTGCATGTGTGTGTCTTCTGTAGGAGGCCATGCAACAGTGGTACCAGCATTACCAAACAGCACAAGGCTACAACTCTGCCACGCCACAGGACAGCACAGCCACCGATTACGCTAAGGACCACACACAGGCAACACACACACTTATGCACAAACAACACACACACTTATGCACAAACATACTGTGTTATTAGTGTAAGATTATTCCTGTGGTTTACAGTAGGTAAAGATCAGACCACATTTTATGACCACTTTATGAAGAAATTTAAGACATTTGAAAAGGTTATTGTACTTATACACAGTAAATTTTACTCTGTTTAGACTAACATTTACACTTGGAGGAGAGTAAAAGATTCGGAGTAAATGTTAAGTATTTTTAGTGTGTACGAGAGAATTTGCCTATCCCATGAAAAACCTATTAAAGATTTTTTTGTCAGAAATTCTAAATACATTTAGCAAGTAGAGATTTTGACTAAAATTTACTAGTTCATAAAAAAGAAAAAAAGAAAGTTACACAAAGTTTGAGGAACAAACTCATGACCTCAGCTTGGGAGACACACCTGAGCTATGCCACTCCTACAGTCTGCTTATATCCAAAAGGAGACCAACAACTCTTGGAGTTCGAAGATTCCAGCTGACGAGCGATATACTAATACACAGTAGGAGCGGCATGGCTCAGGGAGTAGATTGACTGTCTCCCAAACTGAAGTTGTGGGTTTGTTCCTCAACCCTTGAGTGCCTTTTTTTAAATTTCTTATTTTACTCTCTTCTACAGAATTTACTGGGTACCACTGTATTTAAAAAGTAATCAAATTAACTCACAATCAGGTCACATGATCTTTGGTACAAAACAGAAAATAAAGAAGGCCTTCTTGTGTTCTAGGTTCCACCGGTTTCCTCGTATAGTGATTACAATTCCTACTTGCAGACAGTTACTCAGTATTACTCCCAGCCTACAGCTGCACAGGCCTATGCCAGCAAGGTACACACACACACACACACACACACACACACACACACACACACACACACACACACACACACACACACACACACACATTACATTCTATGTAATGTTATGTGCACAACATATTTTCTGCATATTTTCACAACATATGTGCACATGCAGGTACAATTGGGCTTAACAGGGGTAATTGTTGTCGAGTGGAAAGTAGTAGTTTCCTGGCCAATTGTAGCGGCATCCCTCATTTGCATTAATAATCATCATAATTTGTTCAATTAATTGATTTCTCCAATGATTCACAAGGATTGTCCCATGCTGTTGCCATATTTATAATGACGTTCACTGTACACGTCAGCGGCGTGCCGATCTGTCTGCCTGCGCCTCCATCAAATCCACCAACTACGCTACCATTTAGACCTGCTTTTACCAAGTCTAACTTTCTGTTACTAAATTGTCACATGTGCTGGGGGCGAGGCATCAGGTCATCCAAAGAAGCTAAATTAGACTTGATCTGGCACGCTTTTATAGGGCCAGTATAGAGGCCCAAAACTGCCAAAATTATAAAATCAAATAAATAAATAAAAACAAATATAAAAATATCATTCAAAAATTAAACAAACAAAAATGTGTTTAATTTTTTAATTATATTTTTCGTATGCATTTTTATTTATTTATTCATTCATTTATTTTAAATTTTAGCAGTTAAGGACCAAAATTGCCAAAAATAAATGAAGGTATAAATAAATAAATACGAATATAAAAATATAATTAAAAAATTTAACACAAAAATAAATGTGTTTAATTTTGTATTTATATTTTTCATATGCATTTTTATTTTCACTTATATTTATTTATTTGTTTGTTTATTTATTTATTCATTTATTTTTGGCAGTTTTGGTCCTAAATTGCCAAATTTAAGAATAAATAAATAAAAATGAATATAAAAATATAATTCAAAAATTAAATGCAAAAAAGTGTTTAAAATTTTAATTATATTTTTTTATATCCATTTTTATTTATTTATTTGTTTATAATTTTGTCAATTTCGGTCCTCCATAGGCCAGCACACATGCACCTGTCGACGTAAATAGAGCCCATAGTAGTGATTCATGATGGTGCTCTCTAATGTCAGTTGATGTTACTAATGCATTGTTCAAGTTCTCACTTGAGCTATGGTGTGATACGGCTGAGTGTTTCTTAAACAGGACGTGGATGTGTGTAAGCCTCTAGGCGTGGCTCTTCATGCCGTCAACAACAGTGTGGCCCCTCCCCCCGCCGTCCTACCAACTGCGACCATGCTGCCAGCCTACAGCACCCTGCCTCTGATGCCAGGTTTCCTTGGGCCGCCGCACCCCATCCCGGCTGCACCAAATGCCGTCACACATGCGCAAGCTGCCGCCACAGACTGGAACGCTTACTATTATGTGAGTAGCAAAGTCAAAGGACAGTTTCTTTGACTCAACTTTAACAACCTGCAACTTCACTTATATTAGTCATGTTGACCTTTGTGATCTTGGAGTAGATGACGAGTACGGTCTTTTATTTCAGGCACGCTGTACTGTCATGGCTCTTTGCT
Source organism: Leptonotus elevatus (assembly GCF_054856555.1). Classification (NCBI taxonomy): domain Eukaryota; kingdom Metazoa; phylum Chordata; class Actinopteri; order Syngnathiformes; family Syngnathidae; genus Leptonotus; species Leptonotus elevatus. Next base: position 5,568,955 of record NC_141249.1, read on the forward strand.
TTCAAAGAAAGATACTCGGATTCTAATGGAGTGAATGTGGCAACTTAATAATGTGTAAAATGTCTTCATATTCATAAAAATCCTTCATTTAATGACAACGATATTTGACAAATCATTTTGTCCAACCATAACCACATGAGTTAACTTTAGCAAGGAAGCAGCAAATATCTTGATGTTATGAGTCCATTAGCTGACCCGATGACGATGCTCCTCGTCACTAATCACATCAGTGTTTAATGTTGAAAGTACAAACAGCTGACAAGAGGAAAGAGTGGCGGCCGACGGTATCAAGAGACAGGAAGTGGAAGGCGGAGCTTGCCAGCTCTGTCTCTGGAGAGATTTCCATTTATTTGGACAGTCTGCCTTTTGTGGCCTCGTCTCTGTCATGCAAGCTAAACCCTTTTCGCCTGCGCTTATCCTAAAACACACACAGCATGTTTGCATTGCTGTCTAGTTCATTTTCACTCAACTGTGCCAAGTTATTTTTGCCGTGCGATTTTGTGCAACTGTTCAGAATCCAACTAGCATCCTTTATGCGCCTTTAACAGACAAACAATGCCAGTAAAGTATAAACCACATTATTTTATTTTATTTATTTATTCATTGATTGATTGATGGGAGATTAAAATTATTGGTCAGGGTCAAGGTTTATTTATATGGCACATTTAAAGGGGAAACCAAAATAAATAAAATATTGACTAGTCTAAATAGGGTATTCTGGTTATTAATATTGCGTTAGTGGAATATGAGTTATGAGTTAAACAGCAAAATCCAGCTGTTTTCATCAATATCTGAAGGCGGCCATTTTGATATTTACTGTCGAGTGAAAATGACATCACAGTTGCTAAGGTCTCAGGTAACAATCAATCACATCTCAGCTTCAGAAAACAGGTGAGCTGTGATTGGTCGTTGCCTGAGCCCTGAGCAACTGTCATGTCATCATCAGTTGACAGCAAGTGGCAAAATGGCCGCTCCCTGAGATGGGTAAAAACGTCTGGATTGTGCTTCACAACTCATATTCCACAAATGTAATATTAATCAGAATGTCATGTTTAGACTCGTGAGGTCACATATAACATATTATCAAGAAATATAATAAGTTGACTTTCTCAAAGTGCTGCACATACACTGTGATAAAAAAAAGACAATAGGGAAGAAAGAATACAAATACGTTTAAAACAATAAAAATGGAGGTCAGCTAGCATGTATATAAAAATTGCCATCCATTCGTCCATTTTGCATCTGCTGCCTGTGGATGAGAGACATGGTCCATTTTGATTTGTCCCCCTCTATTTTCTTTTCTTTTTTTAGAACCAGACGCGGGGCCACAAGAGGGAGTACCCCCAGTTAGCGGTGCAGGAAGTGACATCATCAGACGGCGGCTACATCGGGCAGCACTCCCAAGGCCTTGGAGGGCAGTACGCTGACTATTTCAAGAGGAAGAGGCTCTAGAGGGATACGCTGACCTTTCAAGATGGATACAATTGAACGGTTGCAGTAAACGGGGTTCTCGGTTTACGAACGGTCTGAATGCACCGTTGTCTCGTATGTAAATATTTGTATAGGAAACACTCACTTAATGTAAAACAATCAAAAACGGTCAATTGGGTAACTAAGCGTGCCTTTTTGTGTTGCGTGACGTTTTCTTACGTCGCCACGCAAACGAGTTTATTAAGCGATATTGGTAACCTGGAAATATGGTGTGTCGGGACCGTTGTAATCTGAGAACCCCTGGACAGGTGACAACTAGTGATGGACAAATGAAGCTTCATGAAGCACTTGTGATTTTTTTTGCTCCTCTAGATGGTGCTCTTGATTTAAAGATGCAGTGGAAATTTTATCAATTTCCATTGCACTAGCCTTTATATTTAAACCAAGAGCACCATTAGTGGAGTAAAAATATATATATATCGCAAGTGCTTCACGAAGCTTCGTTTGGACTACGCTCTCTTCTCACTAAAACCAACATTTCCCCCACCCACAAGGTTTTTAATTTACGTCATAATGAAAACCCTTAAATCACTTCATCATGGTTCATTGGCACCAAGATGGCGCCAAAGTAATACTTTTACCACTTAGCAAAATATTTACAAATGTGGAAACGCAAATTTGCGGGGGCTCACTCCTAAATTAGTCGCTCCCCATCCCCAATGTGTCAACTATACTAATATTACCTTGTACTATGTGTGTGTGCGTCTGCTCAATAATCTAAACCACAACTTTAAACTACGAGAGTTCAAGCCTGTTAGCGCTTGAACGTTTCTTCTTTTCCTTCTTACTGCCGTGTTGCTCTTTTATACATGGACAGCCGTTTGGTGTGGATTCAATTCATGAGTGTGCCTAAGCTTTATCTGTAGGAAGTGTCAGCCATTTTGGAATCCCAAAACTGGGAGAGCATCAGGAAACAGGGCGAGCCCCGTTGCCACACAAGAGCTCATCAATCAAAGACAGACTGAAGTGAGTGTGCTTGTATATTTTAGAGCAAGCCATGTGTGACACACAAAAGCTCCGTTTGTCAGCTCTGCTGTGAGCATCATTTATCACGAATGAAAACGTATAAATATCTTGATTTCAGGTGCACTTTGCTGTAAATTTGTAACGTTTTTGTAGTCCCTGCAAACAAACAAAAAAATGCTTGACCCCTATTTTTTAATGGAATTGTGTAAGTTCACATTCTTTCAATGATTTCCAGCCCATACGGTTCTTGGTTTATTTATTTATTTGTAAATCAAGTATTTCTTGCAGGGGCTACACGGCTATTTGTGTCACTTGAGGAACCTGCTACGGAGATATAGTTCGATGTGTGTAACAGTTAATCAAACACAGCACGTTTTCTTGAAAACAGTTGGATTTGAAAGTCACGTTCTCATGACAAAACGCAGTGTGCGCGCTTGTGTGTAACAAACTCTCACAATGCTGTTTGAATGTTGCTGCAATAAGAGATGGTTGTTTTGTTGTGTTGGAATCACCACTCACCTTCCAATGACCTTTTACAAAAGCAAATAAGAGTATGAATCTATCTTCTTTCATAAAAAAAAAATGTTTTTCTCACTCTTTGTCAAAATCAGTTTTCTGTAACAAAATATTTAGTTTCCAAATCTTGTTGATTATCAATGAGGGCTTGCTACTTTAGTATTACTGCTTGCTATGGCAATAACTAAGGCTCCTTACTGCTGTAAAATGTTGAATGTACTATAATATTTATTCTTTTAGTCAATGTTATCATAATCTTACCAAGGGCTATTTGGGCCACACTGAAAAGACAAAAAAAAAGAAAGAAAGAATGCTGAAAAACACAAGTGTAAGGTCATATTAACAAAAATAGTCAATTTTTAAAAATGACTCCAAAAAGATTATCATCTACATCAGGGGTGTCCAAACTTTTTTGTTTCAGGGCCACATGCAGAAAATCAGAAAGACGCCACATAATGTGATGAAGATAATTGTGTTTCGTCCTAAAAAAAAAAAAGTTTTGTAAAATGCGGCACTGACAAACCCCACCCTCCAACCCTCCCACCCACCCCCGTGTCCCCGATAGCCTCCCTTTTTACTTTGAACATCGAAAAAAACTGTAAACTGTGTCAAATGCCATTTTCAGTATATGTCGCAGGCCGCTGAAAAATGGATGGCGGGCTGCAAATGGTTTGGACACCCATGATCAACATAATTTGAATGATTTAAAAATTCCCACCCAATTTAAACGCAACATTCCTTGTGTTCACGGTTATGTGTTTATAGTCTACTAGCAATATGACTTATTTCTTTGAAATTGTTGTTACAAACGTATATCTGCAATTGTGACTATATTTGCTAAACTGAATGCGTAAAAATATAAACAAAATGTACGGTAATTTTTGTCATCTTGTGTAATTTTGTTTCATAATTCACATCTCATCATTCTTGTGGAGGTTTTTTTTCAGTGTTACCATAATACTCCTTAATATAATCTTGCAAATATTTATTTGACTGTGCATATAATTATTCTACCGCCGCGTAGGAATGTAGTGCCGTACTTGCGTCGCCTTGGCAACACTGAAAAGCAATAGCAGACGAGATTGTTAACATTTTTAGAGGGTCACTGGGCTAAATGATGTGTTCTTCCATTACACTATTCTCTTATTCTATACTGACCATGGATATTTGTTTTTTAACGTGACGTCCTTCACTTCCCTGTACGTCTCCCTATAGTTAGTACAATAAGCAAAGTGCGCATTACGTTTGCGCTGCGTAACTTTACACCTTAAAGCTTGCAAGTCAACCCCCGAAGTCAGTAAACCACATGCTATGCATGTTTAAAATACATTAAATAAAAAACAGCAACTTTCCAGCGGTTGAAATGTTAGAAATCAGAGCTCATTCCATTGGATCCAATTCATTTTCAATGACTGTATGGTAGTTTAGCCTAACCACAATGCACCACGCCGCTACCCATAATGCACCGTGCAGTAGAGATGCGCACTTCGCGTATATTGTCCATTTCTCCCTTTCGTCACCTTCCACTTGATTTAAGTATGATGTAACGTCATAGAAGTGGTGTTTCGAATTGTTTGACCGCCCAGCGCGCACTAAAAGCCCCCCCCACAAGACACGTACGTGGGTGGGTTCTACTACTGACCGTGAGCGGGTGAACTGCTGAGTCAGCAGACTGGAATGTGCTGTCTCTACGCTGCTCTCGCGAGTCATCTGCGAGTTATTGCAGCGTGCTCAGCAATGTTTTGACCGTGCAGTCGTTTTTAGATTGTTTATTGGGGAACAGACAGCGACGGCCGCCATCTCGCACGACCCGTTCCCATGTTAATCCCTCGGGACAATCGTCAATTTCTTTGTTGTTGACCCAAATGATTTCCCATTATTACCAGTACCTGAAATAAAATAAATGATTATATTCATTTAAAAAGTGAAACAATAAAAGTTTGATTCTTGAGTCTAATGTCGTCATACCTTTTAGCGTGCCCCTAACATGAGTGTAATCTCTGCTGTGTAGCACCCTCTAACGTAATATTTTCTTGAAAGTCTAACAAAATTTGCACTTGATAAAAATGTAATCAATGTAATGTAACCCAATAATGTAATAAAAAAAAATCCTGACTGATATTATAAAAAATTTTTTACCAATAATGTACCTTATATTATTGGGATTTACATTTTCTGGTGGGTCCTGTGTTCGCCCTCAAAACTCATGTAAAACTTGACATGTATTATTACATGTTTTCAGTTTCAGCCCAAAGTTCTACATTTTGTGTTTTGCAAATATATACACAGAAAAAAAATGGAATGTTGTTAAATATTTCAGAGTTGATTTCAACTCTCTAATTTTATTTTTAATATTGTCTGGCTAAAATGGAGGTCAAGTGCTGAAGTTATTTGACAGCGTTGATTTATTTAGTGTTAAAGCAACTCTGCAAAGTTAATTAAAGCAAGCTCCACCCACTTGATTAGAACTATCATGTAATATATAATCATATGTTATGTAATAAAATAATTATATTATCGGTAAAAATATTACAATATCAGTCAGGATTTTTAAAATTACATTATTGGGTTTTTATTACATTTCTGATGACATTATCTGATCATTTGTTACACCCTAAAAAGAGAATTGTTGAACCAACTTAGTTGAATTGCTTCTAGTGGTAACACACGATTGAATTAAGTAAATTCAAAATTAATATTAAGTTTAATTAACTCAATTAAACATAATGACCTCATAATTAAACAATATATTAACGTGTGTTACCACCAAGCAATTCAACTAAGTTGGTCAACAATTTTCTTTTTAGAGCGTAAGTGCTAATTTGATCAAATTTTCAGGAAATGATTAGATTATAAGTGCTGTATTGAACAGTAATCGGGCCTTTGATTTCATTGTAGATGAGCCTGTGCCCAATGAATGTACAACACATTTTTTAATTTTTTTAAATGTTCTTTTTATGTGTGGTTGTACTGTTTTCGTTGCGTAGACAGTATTAAGTTACATGGGACTGGGCAGGTGTGATACTTACAATCTCGTAGTGAATCTTACTTTAGATCAGGAATATAACGTCTGTGATTCATGCTTTGTAAACATAAGGCTTTTATTTATTTGGGATCTGATATATAGATTGTTACATTTGATATCACTTTGTGAATGCAGTATTTCCAGGGAAATTTGCAACCTTTACATAGAGTATATATATTATACATACACACACAGTGTATATCTTCAAAAGTTGGTTAATAACATTGCATTTGGAAAGACAAAGACAGTGATTGTATTCATTTTTCAACTGTATAACTATGGACATTTTACCTTCCATGAGTCAAACTATTGTCTTTTTTTTTTTTTTTTCAAAGGGGAATTGTCTTTTACATTCCTGATTAAAATGTGGATTCACGTGTGCCCTTTTTTGTCTGTCACATTGCTACGATAAAAGCCTCTCATTTACAGAGTGAAATGGTACGGTTAAATGAAAATACAATGACAGATATAAACGTAAAATACATTTCAACTGAGAATGCCACGGAAAATAAGTCAAAAGTAAAAGTCAAAAGTAAGGTGCGACCGACACAATTTTTTGGTTTTGTTTTTCTGAAAAAATAACTTTGTCAAATGTCACGCTAGCAATAGGACAATGTACAGAAGTGCGGCTGATGTTTCTGCAACTCATTAGCAAACAGGATCAACTTTTGAAGATTACATCTTCAGCTCAGCTGCATATAAAGAACAAATCAGTGGTGATTTTTTCTTTTCTTTTTTGTCATACGCAAAAAAGGGCCGGTCCAAACGTGATAAAATTGCTTCACCCCGTCTTAGCAGGCTCCCTCTAAAAAAAAAAATGGCACTCGAAATTCAACTCAAATAAAAAGATATCCCACCACGCAAGATGGCTGACATCAGGCGCTTGGATCCATCCTTTGAGTCACATGATGAGCTGGGATGGTTTAGATGCCGTCAATTATCACATAACAATTGTAACAAGTGCGATCAAATGGATTAGTAGCGAGTGTTGCGTACGCGAGTACGAGCAAGGCGCCTGACGTTTCATTCGGGAGAGTCGAGCTGCTGCCGCATGTTGCTCAGCTCGTCGATGAGTTGCTTGAAGGTGATCCGCTTCTCGGGGGCGTGCTCCCAGCACTTGCGCATCACCTCGTACACCTGCCAACACAAGCGCACAACGCTGCTCAGGCCTCATGTCAGATGGAACACGTTTGGAACATTTAGTCCAGAACGGCATGAAGTCTACTAATGCAGTCGACTGTGTGTTACATAGGATATCAAATAAATGCTCAATGAGACATTTGAGTTTTTAAGTCTATGGAGTCGTAGTAACCTTTGTCCTCAATAGAACAACTACATGCTACTCGTGAAGCAAAACTGCTACTAGTGGTAGACATGAACTAGAACAGTACACGGTTAAAATAACAGAATTTCAGTTTTATTTAAATATGATTTAATTTAAAAAAAATAGACTGTGATATTATATGCTAAATGTAAAGGAACATGAAATCACTGTAAATGTGAAAACACATTTCTGTTATTTTATTTAAAAACACATTAGAAATACATATATTTATTGTTCAAATACGTTCACAAATGAATCTTAATTTCACAAATATTTGTCACTTATTTAAGGGAATAAACTGGAAAATGCATCCTTAAAAAAAAAAGAGGAAAAAAATAATTTAAAATTACTGAGCAATTAATAGCTAAAATTTGTAATTTTACGATAAATTCTTTGTTAATTGACTACTATTTTTTATTGAAAATAACTACAATTACTGTAATGTCCTATATGGTAACATTCATTGACATTCTATTAGCATTTTGAAAGGATGGATGGATACTGTTATGTTACATAAAATATAAATTATTATAAAATTTAATTATAAAACCTTTTTTTTTTTTTTTAATAATGTTTAAATTAATAACAGCCCATTTCTGTAATTTTAAGCATTACTATTTTTTTTACAGTGTAGAACTTTATAATGTCACACGTAATATTAGTAACACACAGTTGTCAACTAGTGCAGTTTACTGTTGTACTTAACATAAATATATATGCATGGGATGAACTCAAACTGTGAACTGTATGGTGAGACACTGCAACCACAACGATTGAATATTGTCATCCAGATGAATTTTTTTTGGCAACAATTATAATTAAAGCTACAAGTAGGTTGGTGGAGTTATTGCATCCATCCTTTCTGTCAGGAGGGGGCGCCCACGAGCCACATTTGCAAGCACTCAACTGCATGTTCATGCCGGACTGAAAATGATTGTGACGGAATGTAGCAATTCAAGTATCAATGCAGAATCATTTGAACGGGGCAGCAAAAATCAAGGTGACTTACAGGATCAGGGCAGCTGTCAGGTTGTGGTAACCTCTTGCCCTCCGCCAGTACGTTGACCAAATACACAATGGTCATCTGACCCTGGGATGAACCAATCATCCGGGAGAACAGCTGCAGAAGAAAAAGAAGTTACTCAAGTACAGTCCACAGACAAAACTGACATTTTCATCAAATACAATGTACAGTAATATATATATTTATTTTTACCAATTTTAAGTGTTTATTTAACAATATGGTTCTGGTAGCTGCTGTACTGTTTATTCGTGCCAACGTTTTTGCTCATCCATGCTATTTATTTATTTTACATAATCTGTATTTAGGGCTGCTTGATTATGAAGAAAATATTAATCACAATTATATTGGTGATAATTGAAATCACAATTAGGACAATCATTTCTTTTTTGGTATAAAATAAGAAAATGTTTAAACGTAAAAAATATTTAAGACAAATACAATTCTTTGAAACACCATGATTATGAAAGTTCCTTTTGGATTAAACAAAATGTATTAAATTTGTTATTTTCAAATAAAATAAAAAGGTGCAAATGTATCAATTTAAACAACTCAAAATTAGTATTAATATATATTTTTTCTTTTACAATTATGCTGATTTTGTAATAGTTGAAATAAGTATTTGAATTCCGATGAATTGCACAGCAAAATCTGTATGAGTGAGAGTCAGTACATGTGTGATTGTGAGCACCTGCATGGGCCCCTTGGTGGGGTCACAGTAGGTGAAGAGCTCATACATGGTGACCCCAAAAGACCAAACGTCCGAGGCAAGGTAGAACTTGCAGTGAGTCAGGCACTCTGGCGCATACCTGAGACACACAAACACAGGAGAGTGACTGGAACTATTACGCCGGGAGAAACACAATAAGCATCCAGTCACTTAAATTAAGCCACATTTAGAACTTTGATTTGTAAACTTGACCTGTTTACATGTAAAAAGTGCCTTTTTATGTTCTATGTGGGAACTGGGTATAGGACAGAGGCATAACAAATACAAATGTATACTGTTACACCACAAGTAATAAAGTTTCTGACACACCTGTAAGGATAATATTTTTCAAATAAGCTGGGAAGCACGCTTAACATTTCCCTGTAGATTTGGTCCACCGTTATGGCAAAGTCATCATTATTTGAAAAACATTTGGGGGGGAAAAAACAGTAATATATGACAAGTAATGTATTTGTATTCTTGAAGTATTTACCAGTAAATAGGGCTCTCAATGTCATCCTTGACGGTGTAATAGACTTCATTGTCCTTAATGCTTTTGGTCAGGCCAAAGTCTCCGATCTTCACCGTGTGCTCGTTCTCCACCAGCACGTTCCGGGCAGCCAGGTCACGGTGGATGTAATTTTGAGATCCCAGGTAATCCATTCCCTAAAAAAACAACGATAATATGGGACTTCTCCACAGTCAGGAAATGAAGCCTGTTGAGTAAATGCTGCTTTCTTTTCCGCTCCCAAATCATCAATTACATTTTGATACCGCTTCTTGTTGCATTGGGGTTGCGAGAGAGCTGTTTTGGGGCCAGGACACAGGTAGACTCAGGCTAGTCCTCATGGGTCAAAAAATTGCAAATTTGATTCCCTTGAAAATGTACATGGAAGTACCTCATAGATTGACCAATTTACAGCAATTTCAATGTTGACAGATTGAAAGCCCTCATTTCGAGTTTTGGCACACACGTCTTTCAAAAGTCAATAGCCCTGACCAGAGTGCGTTATAAAAAGATATTGACCCCCAAACTATCAGGAACTGTTGAAAGACCACTGGAATGTAAAAGTAAATGTTTTTTTTATGAATGAAGAAGCACGACATCCAATGGTACCAGTTACCTACCCGGCATATTTGAGCGGAGTAGCTAAGCAGGGTGCTGAGGCTGATCTTGCTTTTGTTGTCGGGCAGGTAATCTTTCAAACTTCCCAGAGGAAGGAACTCCATTATCAGCTTGGTGGCCCGACCACCTGCTCGCACATAAATGAAGAGAGAAACGGCAATTTAGTAGTACAAATTGGCTTCTAATGTTGAAAGAAAAATCGGACTCATACACTTCTAAAAAAAAAAAAATACTGTAGAAAAAAGATTCCTTATTTTTTATTGTCTAATCATTTTCCAAAACAATGCTGCACAAATTTTCATGTGTTTGCATAAAGGAAACAATTCCTACAATGTGGCCTCTCTAGTCCCTCTTTAGTGGCTCTCCGTGGATAAAAAAGAAGATAATTGTAGAAATTAATATACTTTTTTTTTTTACATATTTTTTTATAGGAGATATTCTTTAAATGAATTAATGATTAAAAATAATAATAATAATTAGATATTTAAAAAAAAAAAAGTCGAGTCCAAATTTGTAAGTTGTCAGAAAAAGGGAGACAAAAGGTAGATGAAAAGGTTTTAAAAGTTAATTAAAAATGTTTACAAAATAACCATAAAATGTCCAAAAGCAGAAGAAGAAAGGCAGAAAATTGCCATCAAATTGCCCAAAAAGTCAGAAAATTGATTTGAAAAAATTCTGAAAAAAAACCCAAGATCAAAATGTAATTATAAAATGTCCAAAAACAAAAGATAAAATCCCGAAAACTACCATAAAAAGTCCACAGAATTGCCCAAAAAATGTCAGACAATTGATAGCAAAAAAGGCAGAAAAAAATGTCAAGAAATATCTGTAAAATAGCTGCAAAAAAGGAAGAAGAGAGGAAGAAAATTACCATAATATGTCCATAAAATTGTCAAGAAATTTTACAGAAAAACTGAAAAGTCAAAAAAAAAATGTATGAAAAATGAAGTATGAAAAATGACCCAAAAATATTGGAAGACCAAAGGTAGAAGAAAATTAATGATATTTTCGTGTAATGGTGCAGCTCTAATTAACTCTTGGGACCAACAACAACACACTGTTTCCTTCATCACAATGTTCAAATGTTTTGCGGCTGGCGTTCTAAGGAGTCCCAATTAACGGCCACAAAGTCTTCATCTAAATGTGAATGCACACACTTACCCTCCTCCAGGCAAATGCCCTTGTACTTGACAATGTTTTCATGGTAGAGGGCCTTCAGGATATTAATTTCACTGGAGAGATTGTTGCCCTTCTCCTGTCCGTTCTCAGGTTTAAGCGACTTCACCGCCACTAATTCGCCAGTTCGATCTCCTCGGGGATCATAGCGACACAGCTCCACTCGTCCAAAGTGGCCCTTCAGAAGGATCAAGTCAAGTCATTCATTCGATCATCTTCAGTTACTACATTTGCTTACGACATCTGCACCAGCCAATGAGATTCAATGCACAAGCACTGAAATCTTAACCTAAAAATGTAATGCTGCTCATTTTCTAATGTTTTGATGACCATATGTAGTTATATTAGGGGAAATGTTGGAAACTTAGCTACAGTTTTTGCAAATAACACCAACGATAATAAACATATATTGTTTAACGAATAACTCTCTGACAAGTGGTAAAACTGAGCAGCACCGTCTTCAGATTAATGTTAACAGTAGTACTTACTCATCTGGCTCTGCTCATTTAACTAAAACAGTGGTGTCCAAACTATAGCCCGGGGGCCATTTGTGGCTCGCCGTCCATTTTCTAGCAGCACTCAGCATATACAAAAGTTAACTTTTGACACAGTCTGCTATTGTAGATATGGAAAAAAATAAAAATAAATTAAAACTAAAACTAAAACATAACTATTTCTCTTTGTAATTTAATTAATGAAGTCAGATATTTCAGTTTCAGAAGCAAAAATGTTTGCCTCCATGTCTGTCAAGGTCTGATTTGTGAACACATCACATTAATGATTAGCTAAGATCCTCAAGTCAAATAACCATTTTTATTACGATTACTCTTTCCTTCCATTCAGAATGTGGAGACAGGCTAAGGGCTGGGGCGGATCTATTCTAGTGGGATATAGGGGTGTGGGCCACACCAAAATCATGAAAAATCCCAAACTGTCTTGTTTAAAAATAACTAAACCCCCCCTAAAATAACTGTAGTGCACAAGTGATTGCCTTATCAGGTCAATAAAGTCAGACAATGTCAAAGCGGCACTGGCATTCTTTGATTATTCTGTATGCGGCCCTCAAAGGAAAATGTTTGGACACCCCTGAACTATAATAATGTTGACACTATTAAACAGCAAGAAGTACTCACCTGTCCCAGATCTCTGATAGTCTTCAGAAATCTCTTTTCAAACACCGTTGGGTCAACTTCAGGTGCAGGTTGTGGTCCAATAGATGGAACTATGGGAGAAAAGAAGCACAATCCTTGTTACAGCTGTGATTTGTACCTTGAGCGCCTGCTGAGTGATATTCCGGCAGAAATGTCTGCAGGTTTTCTAAATATTTGCATTCCTCAGAATCAGATATTGCGATCGCACTAATTTTAGATTTGATCTACCTTGTTAACACACCTGAATAGGACCAGGCAATTCATCAAGATTAAATCGTGATTTCGATTTTGCCTTCTCTCCTTCTTAAAAACCTTATAATTGAAGAAAAATGAAGAATGTGCCGATTTGCGCGATGTGTTTGCATGTTCCCGACGTTCTGAAAGTACCTTGAATGTAATGATGGACAAATAAAGCTTCATGAAGCACTTGTGATATTTTTTTGCTCCTCTATATAGTGCTCTTGATTTAAAGATGCGGTGGAAATTTAAATCAATATCCATTGCACTAGCCTTTATATTTAAACCAAAAGCACCATCTTGAGGAGTAAAAAAATATCGCTTCATGAAGCTTTGTTTTTCCCATCACTACCTGAATGCACTTGCGCAGCAAGCGTGTGACGTTATGCGTTTCTGTCTTCCCCGAGTGTGCTTTTACTGTTTAATGACACCATGGACTTTACCGTAAAACGAAACACAAAAAAAGAATGACATGTACTGTATAGTTAAATAAAATACATTGCCAGTGCTAATGGTAAAGTCAATGTAAAATCCAATTGACATGCTAATGGGAAATAAGCAATAAGAACTCATACAGACATGTAATGTAAGGCACGTATTCTTCGCAATCTGTAAAAAACGAGCAAATGAGCAACTTTTTTCTTCTACTCATCTCATTGTGTGTGCTTCATGTATGCACAGCACCACACTGCCCCTAAGAGGCCAACACGCAAAAAAGCAGGAACATTTTATTATTACTACAGATATTATATACAGTAGATATTTATTTGTATTTATTGTCAGTTTTTATTTTGTTTACCATTTTACTATTTTCTTAATTTTCTCCTAATTTATTTTCTGGTTGTTCTTTTAAATTATATTTAAAGTTGAGTTTTCAAGGATTCAAGTATTTTTTTTATTGTCATGCCAGGACTCATATCCACATGATAAGGAAGAAGTCCCAGGTTAGCCCAGGAACTTGTGAAAATAAAAATAGAAAAACAAAATAGGATAAAATTAATATGTTGTTATGAGTTAAGGGAGATTCCAGTTCTGCGCATGAATGTGTACAAAGTGGCAAATGTGTGGCTGCAGAATGAAAATTTAAGAGGCTTGTATTTGAATTTGATATATTTACAAGGTCATTTTGTTCTTGACAAAATGAATAGCGTGCTCAAGAGGCTGTGATGGTAGTTTTGACTAGTTGAGTGTTTGTAGTTGAATATTTTTTGAAACAATGAATAATCATTTTAAATAATAGTGATTTCATTTTGAAAATAATTGTGATAATTATGTTTCCGTCATCACCCAGCCCTACACCCATGTCACCTTGCCAGACCAAAAACAAAAGTAACTTGGCAGAAAATCGGAAATGGGCACTTAGACCAGCAGTGTAAATTCAGCCTTTGTGACTAGTATAGTCTTACTTTTTTCTTCCAGTTTGTCAATGTCTCTAACAATAGCCCTGAAGAAAGGTCTCTTCTTTGGGTCATAGTTCATGCAGTGGATCATCAGTTCAGCCAACTCTCTGTAGTCGGGGGTCGCAAGCTGGCACTCAGTTTCATAAAACCTCTCCTTCTGCTCAAAGCAAAATACATACAAAATAATTTCTTGATACAGTGAATGCAGACGAGCCTTCTAGAGCCATTGAATTGCAGCTTGTATCCCTACTTCTGTCAGCTTCTTTTCTCTAAGTGGCTCCTCTCCATCGTAACAAATCTCCCACAGGGTGGTCCCGAAGCCCCACTTGTCAGCTGCAACACTTAGGGAAGACACACTCTTCACACACTCAGGTGCGATCCAGGGTATGCGATGTACACACTCTGCAGAGCAACAGAAAACATCACGGGTGTGTTTTTGTAATGTGAACAAGTATTTAACAAAAAATCAAAATTGGGCATCACACCCTGTAGTGTGAACGTAGGCTAGGGAGAAAGCAAAAGCGGTTACAAAGTATTGCATTGGTGTCATTCTCTGTGAGGCAAACGCACCCTCTCTTGTTAGCACAGTGATCGGTATTCCTGGATCACTGAGTTTGATAAAGGGCCCTCCTTGATCAGCGTCCAGTCCATCTCGAGCGAGCAAGATGTTCTTCGCACACACAAAGCCATGGACCAACTTTTTGTCCTCCTGCATGTTCAAATGAAAATTATGTTTAAAAATTGCACAGGTATGTTTTACGACATGCAATCTATTTTGCAAAAACATTTGACGTGCTTGAAGGGGAACTCAAGTCAAAAATGTTCTTTGCAATAATATGTTCAATGTGCCTCCAAACACAGTATTCTGATTACTGCTGTGTTGGTGGAATAAGAATTAAGCAGATTAATCCACCCATTTTCATTAAGTAAAAACTCCATGAGCCATGAAGTATTATTGCAAATAAAATATTTGACTTCCATTTTAAAGGAGATGCATGCATGCATGCATGTATGTGTCCGTGCGCGTCTTTCTCACCAAATAGCTGAGAGCTGAGGCCAGCTGCTTGGCCACCTGAAACTTCCAAGATGTGCTAAGCGGGTTTTGTTGTCTCCTCATGAACAAATCCAGTGGTCCGAGTTCCACAAACTCTTCCACAATGATATCTGTTGCACAGAAAAAAAAGTTTACTTCTTCCACAACACTTACATTATTATTCTTGCAACTCCTAATATGCACTTACTCTCCAGATGACGGACACACACTCCATACAGCAGTACGATGTGCTTATGAGAGACTTGCCGCATCATGCTTGCCGTTTCAAAGAATGCCTACAAACAATAAAGCAAATATAATAACTAAATAGGAACTTTTAAAGTGTACACATTACATTTTGTGGATGATGTTGTAAGTTTATTTACAAATGCCTCTCAACTGTTGTAGAAATGTATCGGAAAATATTTTTAATGTGAACGTGAATCTCACCAGGGCAATATCTCTGTGTCCTGAACCCAGCACTTTGAGCACCACCTTGTACTCTTGGAAGGATCCGTAACCTGCGTCCTCATCATTTTTTACTCTCAGCGTGCCGGAGAATATGTTGGTTCTTGTGCCCAGGCCAAGATGCTCCTCCTAGTGCACAGCAGGGACACGACAGCATTGAGCTCAAACATATACAAAGCAAAGCTTTTGCAGTTAAACCGATGATGACATTACGATTTATACCTCTATCTACAACAACAAAATTTTGTAATAACAGGAAATATTATTCGCTTGACATTTTATTTTGGGGGAAAATGAAGTGAAATTATACCTGTTCAATTTCTTCCTTATGAATGCGATGGATAATGACCTGGCACTCCTGCATTGGAGTCTGAGATACCGGTGCTCTATCGTTAGTGACCACCAGCAAGTTGGAAATCTCTGCAATACACATGTGCACACAAGATTGTACAAAAACATACCAGTATGCAAAACAATATATAAAACAGCCACTGACCTATTTTTAAAAATCATTTTATTATTCTTCACAGTTTGATTTATTTATGAAAAGTACTCAACAAAAACAATGAGCTCTTACTTATTGAGTCCAGTTTTACAAAGCAAAGGCAAAGTAGCCCTTCATCAACAAACCGTCTAATAATGCTTTCCCATTTGTCAATTAGTGTACGTGGCACATAGTAGACACAGAGCCTGATCCTTCAAAGTGAGCACAAATATACAGATGATGGCTGGCCAGCATAGAAACTTGATTATACACGATTTCTGCAAATCAAAAGGACACACTATGTCCATAGTGTGCACATTCCCTTCCATAAGAATTGGATTTAGGGATTGGGATCGGAACAGTGAGGCAAATTCCTTATTTTTGCTGCAGACGGTTTGGGTTTGACATTGAAACATGAATACAAATTTCAATGTTTGCATGTTGTGTTTTGTCCAGTGAATTACAAGTGTATGACGGAGCTGATGCTTTAAAACAAAGCGAGAGAAATGACTGTGATAATGTGCATGTTTTTCTTGCTTGACAGCCATTGGTGAGTCGGAGATGTGATGCTGGTCAGAGACGTGTGAAGCATAGTAAATGCCTAGGGCAAACGGCAGATTTCAATGGCCCCAAAAACTTGTTTTTTTTGTCGACTGGTGGGGTGTACTGTGGCAATGTCCATCCAACTCGGGGACGAAACCCTCACTGTTATCACGTCTCCGGTTTGGCAGTGCAGAGCACTGACCACTGAACTAAAATCCCGCTTGTGAGTCTAACCTCAAACTAAAAGAGATAAATCATAGGGCTGGCCGGCTGGGTTAAAAATAAATAAATAAATAATCGATATCTAATTGATTTTCCTTTTCCAGCCTGATATTGATTCATAAAACCATGAATCGATTATTTAAATATAACTTTTGCCATAAATTCATAAGAAAATACCATTTTAAAAGGCAGAATTTTGTTTTTATCTTACTGTTCTCACAAATGTAAAAGTATTTTCTTACATTTATGAAAGACCTGACTTATTGCACTTTAAGACATTTCTGAATCTTTTTAATTTATATTCAAAATAATTGAATTGGAATTATGAAAATATTTTCATCTCATCCTTGCTGATGTCAATGTTTGTGTAACACTTAAGTAATTATAACACGTTACTTTCATTAATACATTTATAATTTAACCAATTTAATGTTTGTGGAGTTTTTATCATGTTGATATTTAAGAAGAATTTATATTCCATAATTAAATCAATATTAGATTGAAGTAAAGCAAATCGAATCAGAAAAAAATTCCAATCGAATCGAACTGAACCCTTGTGAATCAAAATCTAATCAATTCAGGAAATTAGAATCGACACCCAGCCCTAATAAATCAGTAAAATAAAAAAACATAGCAAAGAACTAAAACAGTATAAACCAGGGGTCCCCAAATGGCAGACCGCGGTCCAGATCCGGACCGCAATTTTTGAATAGACGCGCGAGGGCAGCTATGCTTGTAAACTCTGAATTTGTTTTGTTTTTCGGGGTACACACATTCTCATGACAAACGTGATGAAGTATGGCGTTGACAAAAGTCAGAAAAGTAGACAATGAAGAGTGAATGGACTGAGGCGTATGCTTTAATTTTACCAGCATCGA
Source organism: Leptonotus elevatus (assembly GCF_054856555.1). Lineage (NCBI taxonomy): Eukaryota > Metazoa > Chordata > Actinopteri > Syngnathiformes > Syngnathidae > Leptonotus > Leptonotus elevatus. The sequence goes on from NC_141249.1 coordinate 5,586,725, forward strand.
GAGCTACGAGCCCCGTTTATTTGCCTACGAGTGCTCACTACGTGTGGAGTAGATTTTGGGCACAACACAAAAATCCTTCTACTGACTCCGGATAGGTCGAGGAATGTTTGGAAGCAATGGCAGACACGCTATTTGAAGAGAAAGGAGAGCAACTTAAGAACAAGCAACGACGACAACAACAATGAGCAGCGCTGCTCTCGGAGGATGTGTGCACCCTGACAGTGCCTGGTTAGCGTTAGATGCGGATGAATCATTAATCAACTGATGTAAGTGACAATCCTCAGCTTTTGGTGTATGCCCGATTCTATCACAAAGAGACTAAAACATTTATTGAGGACATTTTGGGCATCAAAGCTTTGAAAACATGTACGAGAGGAGAGAACATATATTTGGCCATAAAGAAAAAGAGAAAGGAAATAATGTGAAAATTGTTGTATCCATAACTAGTGATGGGGACCCTTCCTTGAAAGATTTAACAATTGAATATTTGCACAAAAAAGGGAATTCATGAAAGAAATATTTAAACAATAGACTAAAAATAACTTCTTTTTTTTGCCAATTAATTGACATGTTCACAATTGAATGAAAAAGCAGAAAATTAAATTATTGCTGTTGGGTGTTTTTCATGTTTGGAACCCGGTCAATTGGGCTGATTGGTTTAGTGGACCTCTTGCCAATTTAGTTGGGGATCCCTGTTATATACTCAAATGATCAAAACATAACAGACCTAAACTTATATGAGTTGAAAAGATTAAAAATAGACCTAAAAACAGCAGCATGTGTATAAGATACAATAAATGATAGTGAAGAAATAGAAGTAAAATAGTAGCTAAGATGAGTAAATGTAAGTAAACACTCTGTAAAATAAAGAAATATTATTCACAGGTTAAACAAAAAGGTGGATCTTGAGCCTGTTTTTAAAAGCAAAAACATGCATAAATGGGTGTGATGATCATGTTGACAAAAACCTCTTCACTGTGGTTTAAGAGGAAGGCAATGCTCAGTATCAGGCTCCAGCCATTATTGTATAAGAGCAATCGTCTGTAATGTCAATGTTCTCAAGCACATTTCTCATCTGATCACACAACCACTGAAGACTGGAAATTACACCACAATCTTAGCATCAAACATTTTGAGCAACATAGACACCTGAAATTTGAATTGTTACCTCAGAAAATTATTGTATAATACAAACACTTTTGATATCATTGCATTTATAATAACAGGAATCTTGCATATTTTGTTTGTTGTTATATTTGATCATAACTTTCATACTAATTGATTATCTTTCTCTGCTGACTGGCTGAGAGAAAACATGGTTCAAGCTGTAAAAAGGAATACAATTCCTTGTCGTAAAAAGTGCTTATCAGTCAAAAAGCAGATGCCACTATATATTTAGTGATAGATAATGTGTAAGACACTGTAAAGAAGACTTCATGTCTTTAATCTGTAACACAAAATAGAACAAGCTGCAGCACATTCTGCAACACATACAGATTATCCTGCAGCGAAGTAAACCAAAGTGTCATAGTTTGTCTCCGGAAACCCACATTTACAACTCTCTTCCTCTCTCACACGGGTGTGTTTGAATGTATGCACACATCTGAGACATGCATATGTACCAGTTTTGGGTCAATTGTTTGCATTATGCACTTTTCCACAGAGATTTGGCATGTAAGAACGGCAACAACTGGAAACAAATTTCAAGTCTGCTGAGACAATAATTTCTTCTTTACCAAATCCATCATAATTCAGTTTACAGTAAGATCCAGTGTGATATTGTGAAACTAATAAAATGTAACCAAATTAAATATTACCAACTTCCCACCTTTGGGAGGGGCCAAGTGGGGGTCCTTGGCGGTCTGACCCGCGGCTACAGAAGCCAACTGTAGGGAGGTGGAATGTCACCTCGTTGGCAGGGAAGGAGCCTGAGCTGGTGTGAGATGTCAAGAAGTTCCGACTGGCTATAGTGTGGGCTTACGAACGCCCTGATAATGGCTGTTCGGTCCCTCTACGACCGTTGTCATAGTTTGGTCTGCATTGCCGGCATTATTTCGCAGGCATCGGAAACAGGCAATACTTCAATTTTTACATATGCACTCATCGGACAGCCGTGGTGGGTCAACACTCACAGTGTACAGCGCACATGGACTTTTTATCAAATCGCGATTACATTGCAAATACAATTAAGGCACACTTATTTGAATTGTGTGTATACTTTCTACTAGGATGTTAAGGCATGTACAGATAAGCAGAGACTTAAAAAGTCTTACCTCGAGGTTGAGGAGGGCAGCAACGGAGCAGGTGGAATTGAAGATTGTCAGAGCGAAGACTCTGGCCCTCCAGGTGCTCCAATAGCTCCCTGAGAGTGGGCCTCGTAGTTTCCGTGCCGTAAAGGCGGAACTCATTTGGAGTAACTTGAACTTGAAAGTTTTTATACTGTTTCACAGGGCGGGATTCCTGGAGGTCAATCTAAATGGAGGACAGCAGGTTAAATAGGAGACTATAGTAAACAAGCACTGGCAAATTCCGTTTTCTTTTTCTATACCTCATTGCAGACCGCCGTGATGATAATGTACTGGTAGTCAGTACAGCTCCAGCGAATAATGTACATGCCCTCCTCATTACCCTCCTGGCGCAGTTTTTGGATGGCATACTCCGTACTGGTGTGGGCAACAAATAATTAAATATGAGACATGAAGACGTAAGAAGTTTAGAATTATGCTTGTGTCAGGGTCAAAATAATGCAATTGTCAGTTTTGTCTTCTCATCATATCAAACATGACATGAATTGTGCTAGCTGATTTTGCATCCTTAAAACAACACTAAGGAACTTTCAGTTTCTGTTGATTATGGCGGCGCCATATGGACAAAGTCGGTAACGTTATGCCTAAAGGAAGACCACGTTTCTCATTAGGACAAGTGCATTGCGTAATTTTTTAGCTCACGACATTCAAATTGACTTCTGTCTTTGTAACGAATGGGTAAAGGGGGAAGTGACGTATGCCATAAAGCAGTTAGCACATTTGTAGTTTTTTGTGTGGCAGTGTTCCTACCATCCTCCTCAAAGTTGTTTAGTGCCAGTAAAAATGAGACAGACACCCCCAGGCCATGGCAAAGGTACCATTCAACTAGTTTTAAGTCGATGTTTTATCAGAAGAGTTATATTTTACATATTAATAAATATTTTATTACGGTTGAAAAGTTCCTTAGTGCTACTTTAAATACCGCATCTGAAAGATGGGAGCATACTAGCACAGACACAGGTGTTAGTGTAGTGTATGCAAAATGACAGGGGTGAGGAGAACTTTACTGCATCGAATGTTCTGTCTGTTCACACTGTCACACACTGTGGACCAATTAAATCAGTGGTGTACAAACTACGGTCATCCATTTTTAAGTAGCCCGCGGGATATACTAAAAGTCACATCTGCTTACTAATACATTTGTTTTATATACTTTATACCCATTGTAAATATGCAAATACTATTTACAATTAAAAAGTAATAACATTTCTCTTCAGAACACTTTGATGAGTAAAGATCATGAATTTTTACAAGCAAAAATGGTTTCCTTAACTTTCTGCTCTGTGGAAAGGTTCAAATAGTCAAAATATCACATGAAAGGAACTGCTTTAAAAACGGACATTTTACAACAGATTGCTTGTCTTTTGCTTCCGAATGTCGAGATGGGATTAGTCAGAGGTTTGGGCTGATATTGCAGGGGCTGATATTTTCTGGTGAATTACAGACAAGGGTCTTGACCATCCCAAAATCTTGTAAAATTCTAAACGATTCGCCATATAGAAAGCTGGCCAGGTAGCAGTAAAAAAAAAAAAAAACACGCACTAGAATATATAAACAATTTACAGTTTTTTTTATTGACTGATTTTGCTGTGCTTGATAGATTAAAGTAAAAAATAATAATAATCCAAATAGACCTGGCATCCTTCTATTTTTCTATAATTGGCCCTCGGAGGAAAAAGTTTGGACACCGCTGAATTAAATCAAATAGAACAGGCTTCCCCAAAATTATTGGAGCAATACACATATTTTCTGTTACTCAGCAATGTTAACCTCTTTTTCCTATTCTTCATATTCAATACCCCAAAACTTAATTTTGCATATGTTATGCCCTCCCAAATTTTCCATGGTGAAAATCATCAGCGCATGCAATCTGTAATTTAGGATTTTAGTAGAAGTTCAAAATCTTACTAGAACATATGCATTAAGCCCACTAACAACGTGCACAATTTGTTAGCATGAGCATGCACTTTATTGCCCAGTCTGCCCACTATTTGGGATATTAGTAAATCAGGCGCCATGTATAGTTATACCCTCACTACATTTGTAGACTAGAACAGCATGGACAAGGCATTTTATGATTGGTATTGTTGAATAAAAGTGTCCATGCATCTCATTTTTATCTTTCAGCTAGGATCATATCAGAAATAATAAAGGAAGAATATTGAAACAGTGCCAAGCAAACAGTGAGCAGCCCAGCCATGGTATGTATTTACAATATGAGCTGAACTAAATTGTAAGCATTTAAATCACAGGTGTCATAAAAAAACAACCCTTGAATGCCGATCTTCAGACTACAAAAATTACAATGTGAGTATGTTAAGCTAATTATTACAAACTAGGTCAAATAGTGCACACACAAAAAAACTTAAGAAAACTGCAGCAATGAAACCACAAGAACAGACCAAATGGGGCCATGGCAGCCATTGTCGATGTTGTGCACCACCGAAGAGGGAGCCACCTCCTTGCAGAGATAGTGGTGGGCGTCCACTGTTAGCCTGAAGTACCCATCCACAAGGGCTGCAAAGGACAAAGCCTCAGACCAAGATGCCATATGCAGCTCCTGATGAAACGTATATCAAGCAAATTTAAGTGCATTTGCCAGACTTTAGGTTGATCCCCGACTCAATCACAGTGTTCTCAAGGGCCGTTTGTCTCACCATTTTCTTGTGATCCTGTCTATGAATTGTGACTGTGGCGTCTTTGATGGCAGCGTGCATGATCTCATGGAAGTCACAGAATTTCTCCCAGCCTTCATCAGCTTCTTTTTTTCTCAGATTTTCATTTAGCTTGTTTTTCTTTGACTTGCCTTTATAAATCACCATCATCTAATTTGAAGACATATACAGCTTATGTTATTTAAGTACACTCAGGTGACAAAACTATTTTACAAGCATTTGATACTTTCTGCTGTACAATGTACATTTGATCAGAATCCCAGTTCAGCACAAAAGCAATTTAAAATGACAAAATTAGAAATAGGCAAATACTTATTATTTAAATAATATCTGACTTCAGGAAATGTTTTTGATGCTGTTGTTATTGTTATTTGCTCTACTGGGGCAAAATGTCCTTAAGATGATAAGCTTCACTTACTGTGGGGGGCTTCTTCCTCCAGGAAATGCCTGTTGTACCAGATACACATACTTGTACATCATGCCAAATATTCATGCTCTGGTTTGGGCTCTGTTCTTGGATCTGGTTGTAGTACACTGTAAACAGAGATATACAACTATAGCTTAGTTTAAAATACTGGAAAGCTAGTTTACTATTTTCTTTTAATTAAATGACACAGACAGTGACAGCTGGTTTGCACTTGTTCTGAATCACTGTGTCAAATATATTGGGTTAATCCTAAATCACGTTACTATAATAAGGCATTAAAAGTGACATTCGTCCTTTTGGTGCTTAGACTCTTATCAAGAGTGCTGTGAACACAGGCGCCTCTGAGAACAGCACAAGTTAAAAAAAAAAAAAGTTTTGCAGCCTTAGGCCTTTATCGCTTAATAGTACATGGGTGTAAAAGATACATTTGAAAAAATAATAATGGTTCTTTTAATCATTGCTTTTGTCAGTTTGAAGATATTTCAATGATCATTGTGGATTTTTCTTTTATTCACTGAGAAGTACCAACAATTTTGTCCATGTGCATACCTGGAAATAAGTTGTGTTTTTTTTTCTTGTGTGCTAACAAAATAACCTAATAAATATAAATATTGTCTTACTGTGTATAATGACTGCACTTGAAAAAACGTGTATAAATGAAAAAAATATATATAAAACAAATAAATAACTACAACACATTTTAAAGCATTCTCTATTTTGGCTCCAGTACTCTGGAATGCCCTACTCACGGAAATTAGAGCAGCTATCTCATGAAATGTTTAATTTAAATCTTAAGACTTATTTTAACACGCTGGTATTTAATTAAGCTACATGTACAGTAGGCCTGTTTTACTGCTGCTTCTTCTCTGTCCTCTTCCCTCCTCTCCTGCTTTTAGAGTTGGCGATGATTAAATATGAGGTTGTCGCTGTTGGTCTGCAATGACCAACCAGGACAAGATCTGCAGCCTGGTCATCTTGGAAGGAGGATCCCTCCATCTGTGGTGCCTTTTCTAGGTTTCTTCTTTTTGCCCCAATTTTTTTTGTTTTGTTTTTTGTTTTTCCTTGCCCGGTTGGGGTGTTTAGATCTGTGATGTGGGCCTGTAAAGCCCTTTGTAGTTTTGTGATTAAGGGCTATACAAATAAACTTGGCTTGACTTTAACACGTCACAAAAAGACAAAAATGCAGTCTCTTTTAAACAATGTCCAAGAATTAAAAGTCAAGGAAATCGGAAGTCTTACCCAAATTTCCTCCATTCATGACATCTTCTTCGTGTGATACACTCAACGAAATGGGCTCCATGAGCTCACTGCCCAGGCCATTGGTCAGCCCCTCCAGAGTAGCCAGATATTTAATCTTCAGGTCGTATAGGGTGATGTCGCTGACCCTGGCTGTTCGGTGGTTGAATTCATTGAGGAATTTCTTGAAGACATTATTTATGCGGATACGGGTCAAAATGTTACGCTGTTTTATGTTTGCATCAAGCGCCTCTGGAATGAATCGTCTGTAGCTGAAGGAATGAAGACAGACAAAAAAAGGAACTCTATTAGAAATACTTCTCATTACCTAAAGTATGTTACACGCATGAATTGTGTGGTGATAGTAATAATGATAAAAATAATAGTAATAACAGTGATAACATCATCGCTTTCTCAACACAGGTTGCTACTTTGCTCTGTGTTAGCATATTGGAATTGATCATATCTCATTAAAATAGTACGTTACTATAGAGAAACATTTAAAAACCTCATCAATCTGTCTTAGCATTTTTGCAACTCATGTTGCCTTCTTACTTTATGTTCGCATACCAATAGACTATATATGCATGCAGCAATTCCGTATTTGGGGTGCTAAATTCCAGTCACTAGGCTAATACAATAAAAATGACAGCATCAATCTCTTCAAACTCCGTATCTGCTTTTAATGGGCCATCATGCTATTTTCCACAGTTAACTGCAGGCATATACTAACCTGGCAAAAGCCAGATTGATAATTGTGATTCATCTAAACCTGCAGGACTCCGGCCCTCAAGGATTGAGAATGCCTACCCCTGACTTAAGTGATTCTAACATGTGTTACTTTCATTAATAAACTAAATCATTTAATGAGTTACTGCCTCCGCAAAATTAAATTTGGAATTTAATGTTTGTGGACTTTTTGTAATGTTCTTGATATTTAAGAAGAATTCATGCTCCATAATTACCCAATATCGTAGTCAAGTGAAGAAAAAAACAAAACTGAATAGAACTGAACTCTTGTGAATAGAAATTGAATCGATTGAGGAAATTAGAATCAATACCCAGCTTTATTATTCATATTCACTTGAAATGTCTACAGAAACTGCATTCTCTAGTTTAATTTTACAGATTTTAACTGTATAAAGATCAAGAGAGTCAAGACATTCTCTGATGCAGGTGGATGTCTTACTTGAATTTTTGAGAAGCAGTGGACAGGGGCATATCCATGGTCATGGCATAGTGGGTAATAGCGAGCACAGCCATTCCCAAACATTCATTCTCCATCTCACGATGCTCGACCTCAGACCGACATGTTCGAAGAGGTACCATACCTGTTTGAAAATCATTCTGGCCCTGGAAGACAAATACGAAAAGAGGTGAAAATTAGTCAATGTAATTAATGAGGAGACATGTTTATTCGTATTTCGGTACTCAAGTGTATGTTTTGAAATTCAACTGTAAACTACAACCAATCAATTTAGGTACTGATTTGATATCTGACAGCCCATCTTTAGGAGCTCCTGGTTTTTCTGTAGTACAACAAGTAGACTAGAATGTCAGAATCGGCAGCCTGGCCGGCGGCCATGACAGCCTAATCAAGCCCCAGGTGAGCAGCCCCCATGACCGACTGGGAGAGGCAGTCAGCAACGTAGTTGTCCTTGCCAGTCACGTGCAGGATGTCTGGCAGTGGGCCGACGTTGCTGCCTTCCAAACAACAGCTCCAAGGTCTTGGGCATTGAAAATGTCAGCGGCCTGGCACTGGCAGCCCTCCAGGAGAAATCGGAAGTGTTGGGTGGCGAGGAAGAAGCCCAGGAGCTCCCTGTCAAAAGTGCAGTATTTCCTCTCATTGTCACGGAGCTGCCTGCTGAAGAAGGCCAGTGGTTATCAGGCTCCGCCCACCCATTGTTCACACACCTCCCACTGCGTAGTCTGATGCGTGTATCGTGATGGCAACCAGCAGACATGCGTTAGGCAGCGGAGCCTTGGCATAGGCGAAAGTTTCATCAATCCCCTGGGACCAGGCCTCTTCATCCTTGGGCCCTTTTCCCTGCAGGGCCTCGTACAAGGACTGCATGATGTGAGCTGTGTGGGGAATTAACCAAAAGGTATACTATACCCAAAAACTCCTAAAGATCTTTTTGAGCGGTGCACAATAACAAGGCAATCCATGCTGGCGAATTCCTCCTTGGCAATAGCTAGCTTGGCCAACTTGAGGTGTCAAGCATGAGCATAGAAGGAAAATGAAGGTGGGATCAGTTAAAAAGCACAGCCAGCTACCTTTCCATCTTTTCTGACGGCTTGCCATTACCAAGAAAAGCAGGTGGTCTGCCTTCTTGATTTCAGAGAGTTCTAAGAGGTATGTCTTGAGCCCAACCTACTTGCCGATGGATGGTGGAGCCTTCGGCAGCGTCATTGCTCTGGCTGTTGTTGATTAATCCAAAGCTGCCACGTATTTGGTAACATCACGTTACTCCTCTTTATTGGAACTGCACCCCGATTTGCTGACACCACGGCATTGGGATGTGTTGACAAAAGTCGACTGATAACTTGACTGATGCAGCAAACCACCTGTTTTCTGAAGTTGAGGCACTATAGGTCATTACCTGAGCCCTGTGATGTCATTTTCAGTTGTAAATTGTGATGTCATTTTCAGTCGACAGCAAGTGGCAAAATGGCCGCCCCCGAGATGGATAAACCGGGTGGATTTTTGCTGCTTAACTTATATTCCACAAACATAATATTAACATAACATATTATTGTAAAGAAAAATGTTGGGTTGATTTCCCCTTTAAACATGAGCTGCTCATTGCGTTACAACTAGAGTTGTCAAAATGAGTGCGTTCATTTTGAGTTAATTTAAAGTTCCTTTAACGGCACAATTTTTTAAAATGCGCAATTAATGTCTGCCCCTTACTTGGAAAGCCTGTACCGGACGGAATAGCAGTCGCAACGCATAGCAGACACGTCCACGTCAAAATTTAGCAGTAATAAATGTAATAATAATGCATATATTTGTGGATACTGGGGTCAAGTTGTATTTTACAATTTTAACAATGTGCTTCTAGAATTTCACAAGTTACAAGTACAATACATCTTTTTAATTTTAACTCAAGTTTATGAATTATTATGCAATTACTGTATCAATGACTAAAAGATGCAGCCATAGTTCTATTAGTTTAACATTTGTTTCCACTTTTATGTTAACAAGAGTATGAAAACTTAGGAAAAAGTATTTTATTGTACATTTAGAACAGATATAAAACATGCGATTAATTGTGAGTTAACTATTGAAGTCATGCGATTAATTACGATAAAAAAATGTAATCGCCTGACACCCTGGTTATAACAAAGGCTGCTTCCGAAAATTCAAGGAAGGGGATCGCACTCTGCCTCTACGAACTCGCACTGACCTAATGCACACTCCCAACTCTCCCAGTTAGATGTGATCTGACACTGACCGATCTCTCCCCAAAGAACATGCATGTACGTTAAATACCTGGTAAAACAGGTAGTCAAGCGATGCAGCATCCAGGAGTGGTGCTCCTTCTGGTCTTTTCTGCTGGCTCAGACCACCTTTAAGTTTACTGATGCAGTGTCTCCAAACTGGAGACTCACCTTCATTGGTACCATGCCAATTTCGGAAAAAGAACCTGAGAGTCAAAGTAAAATAGTGACAAAACAGTTTAGAGAGCAATATCATGCAGATATTGCACTTGTTTAAAATTAACATGATTGTACTGAATATATTTATTTAGCTTGTTCATCGTGATATTTATATCCACTCATAACTCATAAATGTTGTCAATACAGTTTCATATCCTGCTCCTAGTTTTTAATCCTGTTTCCTTTGAGGTTGTGGTCAAACATTGATATGGAGGAATCACATGTTAATGCAGATTAGTGCTACATATAAATCTCTCCCCTTACTGCATACTCAAAGTTAACGACTGTGATCAGGTGACTGCAGAGGCTATACAGTATGAGTACAGAGAAGTCACTTTTATTACCAAGCTTGGTGCCTTATCTTAATCTTTTATTGATTGCTGCTTCAAGCAATCAATAAAAGATGCTACGCATTCAGTAACGAATGGCTGTTTTGTTTTTGTTGCTGCTGTTGTTTGACAGTATTTAAATAAGCTACAGCAAAGAAAGACATACATCACCAGACACTAGACTAGTGCTCTTTACACAAGCGATATGTGCCACCCTTTCTGCATGACCTACAATATTCCATTGAAAAGGACATTATCAAGTAAATGATCTCGACTATTCTATATATAAGATTGTTTCTGTCACTAATATGCTAATATGACACGGCTGAGGCCAACAGAGCGAGGCCTCTCATAGGCCTATATTTACATGATATGTACATTTTGCAATTTGCATCACAATAAATGTATTTAAAAAGAAAGTTTTGGAGTCGACTTCTCCTTTAAGGAGGATTACCATACATCATAAATATGAACTCAAATGCAATGCAATGAACAGAAGTCAATCTTACCTCATGCGATAGTGCAACTTAATATTGGTCTTATCTGTGATGTTGAATTCATAATTAGGCGGGCACCACATGCCCGTCACTTCATTGTACAGGGCAAAGAGATTGTGGCACAATGGCGAAATTGCTGATGAAGGGGGAAAATAACAGGGAAAACAATCAAAATCAAACGTTTTGTCCAGTTCGTCTCACGTACAATAATTTCATATCACTCACATTTTGCCCGAAACATTGTATGCACCAAAAATTTATATAAAATGCTGTTTTTGCTACCATTTTTCATAATAAATGAAAAACTTTTCTCTGTACACAAAATACATTTTCTCTACTACTGTTCACAAACCTGTATAACTGTAAATCTTATTGTTGGGCAATTACTTCTTGGTTTAGATAATCCATCCACCTCACAGGCTAAAATTGGCAGTTTTACTGTATTGGGAGTGGTGCAAGTGGGTCAGACCAGATAGCAACTGGTTTTCTGACACAGAATTTTGCCCACATGAAAATGGGTGGAGCCAAACAAACTTTTATCTTCTTAGTTGCATATCACATCCAAATGTAAATAAAGCAGAAAAGGGACTTAAAAGTAGGGCTGTCGCTATTGAATATTTATATTTTTAATCAATTGTTCTATTGATTATTAATTAATCGAACATGCAGATAAAAAAAAATCCATTAAACGCCCACATTATTATTTATTAACCAAATATTGTTGTTTATTTTACATTGTTTTTTGATTTTTTTTAAACAGCTAAACAATGATTAAGCAATATCACACAGAGTTGTACTCAACCTTTTTGAAACTGATTAGTTCACGATTAATCGACTTTTTTGACAACTTTAGCTAAAAGGTTTAACGAAGGAAATTGAATTATGAATTGCCACGTGTGGGCGAAAAATAAAACTGCACATTCCCTTTTTCACGTACACAACCCGCACATTATGTCACCTCCGAGGGTGGGAAATTCTAGCCCAAATCCAATGTGATAACTATTAGCCAGAGGCCTACAGAAGTATCCATTGTGAACAGCTAAGCCTTAGCTGTTAGCTTAGCTGCTAACGTGTTGCAATTAAAAGATTATTGAGTCACGAATGGTCAAATAAAAAGGCTGTTGTAAAGATATTTTGGGCAAATTTCTACATTAAGCAGCTTTAATGTCATGTTTTAGCTTCTGATGTTAATCCCGAACGTTCTCAGTCTACAATCAAAATAAAGGAACTGGCCTCACTATTCAAATACTTGTAATTAAGGAGAGTGTACCCACTTGCTATGCATCACAACACCTAGCACAAATAGTCTCTTTGCTAAATATTGATAAAGAAGGGCTAAAACAATCACTGAAACAGGGTCTTCTTTTTGCCAGCCAAACAATAGTCACTTACCGCATTTCTTTGCAGCCTCCACACACAGATCTTCTGAAGTGTAGCAACCTTTGAAGAACTCCAGCTGATGGACGTCCGGTAAGTAGAAATGGACTTCCAAGCCCCAAGAGGAAGAAGGAGAAGGGGCAAGTTGGGCCCTGCTGTTGGATCTCATCATTTTCCCACAGAGTTGCCTGCTCAACTCCATCATCGAGTGGTATTCAGACCCTGAATTAGGGTATGACAATATACATTGAATTACTAGGGTACAAAACATAGAGTGTATAATGCAATGGCTTCATCCACAGAACCCAACACTTAAAAATCTGAAAATACTTTCTAAAAAGTTTGGACATGTCAGTAAATGAACAGTGTTGCCTCTTAATGGAAATACTCCTGATGTTGTACAATTTAAAATTTGTGATCGCAAAGAGGTCAAGTTTTATGATGGCCAAAGAACCAGAACCTGAAATAGACTGTCCTCACATCCTCACTTTCCTCATGAACCCTCAATTCCGGGTTTTCTTTAGAGAAATCGACATTGAACTAGTACAGTACTACTTAAGCTTGGGTGACTGAATTTGGGAAAGAGCTAGGCAAACCTGAACTATGGAATGGTTGCCCGGCAAGCAATTTAAACTATTTAAAAACAAAGTGCACGAACCGGACAAGTAAGACGTGAAGTAAAGCCAGTCGCACAAAAATTAAAGCATTTTTAATGACAGATTTCTGGCCTTAGTCCATAATAGACAATGACGCATATCAACACTTGTTCAGGATGCTAGAGTCGTGATAGAAAATCCCACTTGCAGAAGCCATTCTACACAAAAGGTAATGCTGTAATAATAATAACACTGTACTGTAATGCAATAATGTAATATTGCAACCAGAGATGTGGTCACTAGAGAAAGAGCCACCCTAAACCGGAGTGTGTAAAGGGGCAAACATGCCAGTTTCTAGAGGGTGGGGAGAGGTAGAGTGGTGGTGGTGGTGGAGGGTGACGTCTTGCTCGTCCCCGCGGACATGTAGTGTTGTGTTAGCTAGCATACGACACATTTGGGATAGATGTACGAGAAAAAAAATAAGAAGAGGCCGACTTTGAGCACATTCCAAATGTCCAGCTCAGACTCCAAGAAAACTTAAAACTTGAAGAGTTTATTTGAGCACACGTACTCACTCACATGTGCATGAGCTTGACAGAGACTGCAGTTACACTTGAGGCCAGAGGTGGCAGTAATGGGTAAAAAAGTGACAAACTCCACAATCCATCTTTATTATTATTATTATCATTATTATTAATATTATTATGAAGATAGTGGTGCCCGCCGTTCAGCTATCTTTTCTATGGGCTGAAACAATCGGGCACACATCGCTTAGGCCAATTGTCTCAAGGGCTAAGCAAGCACATCTGTACGTTTTATTGATAATAGGACAGTACGCAAAACATGACTTTGTCAATTCTGCTACTAGATATAATGGCATTATGCTTGTAATAGAATACTGCATAACTAAACTAAGCACTAAGGAGGTAGAACTTACATACAGGTATTTGATTTCACAATGGCTATTTGATAAACTTCTCAAGAAAAGACTGTACCTAAAGGCAAAAAAGTTATGGCTATATCACATGACATTGTTATTGTTTATTTGGTTCGAAGAATGCCCAAATTCAACTCAAGCCCTTTAACTCGAGTTAAGGTTGCATGGCACCAACCAAGCTAAGATAGTGAATAGCCTAGTGAATAGCCCTTAATATTAAGATAGAGCAAATTTTAGTGAGACAGTCATGCTATAGTGTTTGAATTGGTTTGGAATGTTGTAGTTTTTTTTTTAATGTAAATATTCAATGTACCACTTTACAATTGCAATACTCTTTCCCTCTTCTCCAGTCTAGTCAAGCCAGGATGTAGAGAAAGCAGCTAAGGCGAGAGAAGAAAGACTGTACATTCATATCATACCCAAAACAATAATTATAAGCTGGAATAGTATAGTTCATTTGTTGGGGGGGGGGGGACACATGTACATAAATTATTAGTCGGTTGTGGTCTGCTAATTATGAAAGGCAGTTTTCTTATCTCAGTCCATCCCTGTTGGAAAGCAAGGTACTGCAAGCACAGTACTCTCATATTACTGCGACAACTCATATTGCAAATGACAATCACTGCGCACTCCAAAGTAGAAAATTTGTTACCGTAGTACACCGTAGTACACCGTAGTACACCGTAGTACGTTCTCTTAATACCGTCGCCCTTGTCACGTACACAGTAGTGACATCATGTTGACGTCGATCCGTTTTCTGTGAAAGCTGATACACTAAACTGACACACGACGGACACAAGAACACATGACTGCTAGTGCTAGCATTTGAACGACCCTAGCTCGCTCGACATGAACTATCCTAGCTTGGTTGACATATTCTGTAAGCCAGTCCGTAACAGTGAGTAAATCAAACAAGCTTCACTATTACAACACGAAGAAAAGACAGCAGTGAATGCGAACGTGACATGACAAAAAATTACATCTTTTTCGACTTAAACGTTGCGTGATGCAGTCAACTCACCAAAAAGCTTATCAGTCTTGCCAGACAGCTGGCAGCTTACTTCCGTTTCGTTGAGAACATTTGACGCTCCGACCGATTTAAAAAAGGGACCTTAACTGTTTTTAAGGCTTTAAAAAATCCTTCATCGGGAATTTTACGACAAAACACCCTAGTAAAACATCTAGGATCGACGGCACTTGGTTTCATTCGGTTTTATTTTCGAAGTTTCGAAGAGAGAAAGAGCGTAGAACCTAGCTGTACCTTCCTGACAAGCAGCGTCCCATTTCCCGTAAGATACGCAGCGGCCATGTGAGCACGGACGCTGATTGGTTCTTCGGGCCGTCACTCGTGATGACGTAAATAATGCTTCACGCCCGAGCCTGCACAAGGCTCAACATTTTATGATTAACCCCTTATATACATAGTAGGAGATAAGCACGGCCACAGCATTATCACTGCTTGCAAGAGCTCTAATAAGAGCACTACAAAATTCTGGGAGTTATTAATGACCATTTATTTATGTATTTATAAATTTTTTATTTATCATTTTGTGGCTCATATTTTGACTTTCCCAAATTATTGGAATGAAATTGATTGATAAATTGAGTTTGTCGCATTGTTTTATTTAACATTAATTCTTCAATATGCTAATCACACACACTCACTCACACGTATGTATATATATAATAATTGTGTGCATTTATAAATGTGAAAAAAACACACCACAATTTTACTTCCCTGAAAATGCTGCATCTTCTTTGTTAATGAACCTAGTTAGTTGACATTCCTCCCTTTTTCTGCAGTGCCTGCTTTTTTCATTCACTTTATCTCTATTTGTCTTTTTTTTTTACATTGTGTCATCTAGAGGCTGAACAAGTAACAAGCCTATTTTGAGAAAACGTGGAGTACAAAGTACAGGTATGGTATCTATGTTCAAATTTAGTGAATAAAAGTAAAAAGTTGTCAATCAAATAGATACTCAAGTAAAATGCCTGAAAATCTACTCAAGCACAGTAAGCGTATAGTTATTACTTCCCACAACTGCTCGGGACTAAAGTGTATTTCCTGGTGAAACTGTGGCTCAAATAAAAAAAAATGTTGAGTTAATAAAATGCATATACACATTTGAATAGAAATGAAGATATATATATTTTTAATAAAAACACATAATAGACGAAACATAATATTGCCACGTCACTCATAATTTTCTGACTTAATCATGTAAATGAGTGCAAAAGTTTTTGTTTCCAAACTCACATTTCACATTAGTGCCAAGCCTGAATGCCGTTTGGTCCGCTGTGTAAGTGTCAAGTTGGCAGCCATCCTTCAGTTATCACAGTACTGTACCTTCGATGGGGACAGCATCAGCACTGTGATAACTGAACCAGGGCAGCCTGTCAAATCTAGAAGTTTCCAGGCGTCTTCCAACATCATCTGTGGGATAATGGTTCACAGGTGTGCAAAAAATATTTTTTCTTTTGCATATTATACACTTTACTGACGGAACACAATACAAATAATGCCATACATACATTTTCTTAGCTAGGGGCTGTTTTATGGTTACTGGAATAAATATTCCTTATTCCACATTAGCACACCACTAAACAGAAATGCCACAAGCTGACTGAAATAATGGCGATCTCATCTCAATTGATCACAAATGTATGCGTACTGTGAAATCTGGACCTGTTAAGATGAACACAACGCTAATACACTTATAGCAATTAAAGGAACACAGAGATATTAAATGATCATTTTCAGACCAATTAAATTAGATTGGATAATTTCCCGTTACACACCTGATCACCTCTCACAGCACCTCGATGGGCTACAGCACAGTGGTTAGGAATCACTGCTTTTGTTTATAGAGTGCTATGCCAAACTGTTATTTGGCTTCTTGGAGAGGAACCATGTCAAGTCAAAATTTGAGAAACTCTTACTGTAATTGTAACTCGTCTCTCTACTGTTTGGCCAGTGCCAGGAAATTTTGGGTTTTGCCTATATTGTATACTGTACATAGCACCGCGATGAGTCAGCAAGTCACTAAAAGTAAGGTGCCTAATGAGATCATTCATTGGACTTTCTATAACAGGTTTCGCTACACATAAATAACTAGCGTAGACATTGTAGACCAAAAACTGTAATTAATGATGATATTTACAATAGATATTAGCATAAATAAGGCTCTAATCTAATAATACTGAGGAAGCTATAAAATGTTACAGACAGAGTATATACTTTTCAATAAATCATATTGTAGAAAAATTTGAGTAGTTTAATTTAAAAAATGAAACTGATATACACATTCTTTAAATGGAAAAACACATTTCAGAAGGCCAGTTAACACCTAATATGAACTTTAAAAATCATATTGAATGTTTCACTTGTAATATTCAAATTTATTAGGATAGTACATTTGCTGTTTTCATTAGCTGTAAGATACAATCATCAAAATTAAATAAATAAAAATAAGTATGAAATATATACAGTACAGGCCAAAAGTTTGGACACACCTTCTCATGCAATGCATAACTTTTTTTTAATGACTGTTTACCGGTACGTTGTAGAGTCTCACTGAAGGCATCAAAACTATGAATGAACACATATAGTTATGTACTTAAAAAAAGTGAAATAATTGAAAACATGTTTTATATTCTAGTTTCTTCAAAGTAGTCACTCTTGCTCTGCAGAGGTAGCAAATCCAGGTCCAAAAAGTAAAAACCCTGCTACAGTTTGGCTTTAGTCCTAGGTGCTAGCTAACGAGCAAAGTTGGGTAGTAACGAGTTAGTTACATTTACTTGAGTACCTTTTCGAAAATAATGTACTTCTAAGAGTAGTTTTACCACACAATACGTTTTACTTTTACTTGAGTAGATGTGTGAAGAAGTAACGCTACTCTTACTCCGCTATATTGGGCTACACCAGAGTCGTTACCCGCGCCCCGTTCATACATGAGATTTACCGTATTTTCACGCAACGCGCTCCGCTTGACTGACTGTGTGGGAGCATTTCCGCGGACACTAGTGATGTGACATTCACAAACGAATCGAGTCTTTTGAACGGCTCTTCAATGTGACGATGGGTACCAAGTCTTTAGAGTCTTTAGAAACCTCTAATCTCTAATGATTTTTTTGATGACTACTTTTTACTTTTACTTGAGTAATATTATTTTGAAGTAACACTACTCTTACTTGAGTACAATTTTTGGCTACTCTACCCACCTCTGCTAGCGAGCTCCCTAGCTAGCTCCCTGGGTGCTCGGTTACCTGCTAGGGAGCTAGCTCGCTAGTACAAGGGCCTAAAGCCAAACTGTGGCAGGGTTTTTACTTTCTAGAGCTGGATTTGCCACCTCTGTAATGCTCTGATGATTTATTTATTTTTGCACACTGTTGGCATTCCCTCAATGAGCTTCATGAGTAGTCACCTGAAATGGTTTTCCAACAGTATTGAAGGAGTTCCCAGAGGTGAGAATGCCAAGGGTTCCTTTTTAGAAGAAACTAGAACAGTGGTGGGCATCGAGGGCCGGAGTCCTGCAAGTTTTGCATGCTGCCCTTCTCCAACACAGCTGATATATGATCAGCTCATGAGCAAGCTCTGCATAAGCCTGATAACGATCCTGTTGATTGTAATCAGCTTGTGTTGGAAGAGGGAAACCTCCAAAACCTGCAAGACTCCGGCCCTCGAAGACCGAGATTGCCCACCACTGAAATAGAACCTAAAACATGTTTTCAGTTACCAGTATTTCACCCTAAAGTACATAACTCCACATGTGTTCATTCTTAGTTTTGATGCCTTTAGTTAGACTCTACAAAGTAAATAGTATGAATGGGGTGTGTCCTAACTTTTGGCCTATACTGTATGTAACCTGGTGATTTTAGGATTACAGTACGGTTGGCACCAAACCCTGTGAATAGCTAAGAACTATTATTTATTGAGCTCTTCAGCCCCTGGTTAAGTAAACCATTGATAAATCCAACAAAAGAAAACTTTCTGAAGACAACAAAACATGTATTGCTACTGTAGGTGCCAAATGACCCACTGTATAATAAAAACAAACATTGCTCAAACCTCACAGATGACAACCTACAATCATGTGTCAAAATCAAGGTGCTGTCTTACAGCCCTGACGTACCGATGCAGTGCACTGAAGTTCAGGAGCAAAAATGACAATAGCCAAGTAGAATAAATATAAATACATAAATAATTGGCCATAATTGAGCAAAAATACATTTTAAATTGTTAAATGAAATAATCCTTAATTCATGTTGACAGAACAATTATTTAATTCTCCAAAACCGGTCGAATATCATTTCAAACTCATCTTACATCACCATTGAAAATAAATCGCTTATAGTTCATTTGTATGTGTGTAAATGCGGCGTTGAATCTCTCGTAATTTCATCTGCTTCTTCAACTAAACTTTTGGCTCCTCCCTGACTTACGAAAATCATGTCTCAGTCAAGATGCATCACTTCAACATAGTTCCTTGGCACCAAGATGCAACGAGATTTTGCCAAAGTATTGTCTAATTGAAAAGGACTACTGTCTTGGACATCTGGGGGTGTTTCAGAAAGAGCAAAAACAACAACAACAGCGAATAGGCAAGTTACTCATTGGATAACAAGATAGGTTCCAAGAACAATAAAATCAAGTGAAACCACAAAAGGGGCAAAACTGTAATGAATTAAATTCAGGGATGGCGGTACACAGGCTTGTTCAGCCGTCAAAAATCTGTGTAGCCCCAGTTATGTATCGTCAAGCCCCCAATTCGCCCCGGAAGAGAAAAAAATCCTGGCACTGGTGAAAGTCACTATTGGAATAGAATTACTGAACTAAATTTTTTTTTTTTACCATCATGGTACTTTGACTTCTGAGCGCCCCAGATGTCCCTTGGATGATTTTTGTTTTGTGTTGTGCCAAAATTTGAATTACAAGTGAGCTTCAGATACATCGCCCCTTGAGGGGAGAGAAAAAAAACAGGAGAGCAACACAGTCGCCAGTGCACTTTCAGCTATAAATTGAGCAGCACAAACTGCCAAGCACAAAAAATACAATTAAGCAGCTACTGGAAACCAAAACTCATGTCAGGTCTTCTTGACCCTCA
This sequence comes from Leptonotus elevatus, assembly GCF_054856555.1. Classification (NCBI taxonomy): domain Eukaryota; kingdom Metazoa; phylum Chordata; class Actinopteri; order Syngnathiformes; family Syngnathidae; genus Leptonotus; species Leptonotus elevatus. Next base: position 5,606,872 of record NC_141249.1, read on the forward strand.
CAGAGACTAAGCCAGGGGTTGGCAACCTTAAATATTTGAAGAGCCATTCGGACTTTCTCTTACAGAGGGAAAAAAACCCCACAGAACCACAAAACCCTTTTGACATCTAAAGTGAGGATAACACTGCATTTATGTTTTTTCCCTGTATGTAAGAAAAACAATAACTATAACCTGTTGCATTTATGAAATCAATAAACTGTTAGAGAGAACACAGAACTGTATTTCTGCATGTAACAAAAACATTTTAAATTCTGAAAAAAAGACCCTTGGTTGAAGCTTACTAGCAAATAAAATGGTCCTTGTCTAATCGAGTCCTTCTCGCATTTCTGAAATTGAACAGAAGCAAACCAAAAATGACGTCTACTTCTGTGTTCTGTTGCCATTTTGTCACATATGGAACATGCAGCTGTCAATATGAATTAAGGATTAATATATTTTTTGCAAATTTATAGCCAATTATTTATTTTACCTTGTAATTTTTGCTTCTGAACCTCAGTGCACAGCATTGAATACATCAGAGTTGCCAGACATCATCGTACTTCCTCTGATATATGATTGTAAATTGTTATTTGTGAGGCGTGAGTAATGTTTGTTTCTAATATAGTTCATGCTCGTAGCATTAAACATTCAGTTGTCATCAGAAACTTTTCTTGGATTTATCGATAGTTTACTTACCAGGCGCCGGATAGCAAATAAATCTTGGTACCAGCTGTCGCACACTGGTGGTTTTGCAGCATATTTTAAGCTTTAAAAAACAAACGAGCATTTTACTTTAATGATGCAAGATCACCATAATATTAAAATGTAGGATTACATGTGAAAAACATTAACTAAAAATAAAAGCAAATTTCAATGAAATATTTCTTATTTATTTTCAAAACTCACAGAGAGCCAAAGCAGAACAATGAAAGAGCCACATGCGACTCTGGAGCCATATTGTTCATGGGTCCTGTGGCTTTGTCTTGTTGTTTTGTGACCCAGTAAGGGGTTGGGAGGGTTGGAACCTTTATAAAAATATTGGAAAAAGTATATAACTTTACTACTGTGGCTTTCATATGCTGGAAATGTGTAAATTATTTTACAATATCGCATTTCGTTTTATGAATTCACTTTTTTAAACTTGAGCTTAAGCATTTAAATAATTTTAATTATGGGTTAATAGTTCAGACATAGACTGTGAGAGAGGACCATCTTGTTAGGGAAATATTTGTTTGTACTGCAAAGTGTTAATTATCAATTATGTATATATTTAACCCCCAAAAAATTTTTATAATACCTTTTGTTCCCCTCAATACATTTTTTTTTTCTTTCTGAAATAATGATGAAATGAGAATTGTTAAAGGGCAACACAGACCGGTTTTGCCCCAATTCAAGCTTTCAACTAACATGTACTAAAATTTCTAAATAATAACCAGGACATGTAGACAGCATTAGTAGACACCCGTTTATACAGCTTATCAGCCAAAAATATATATTTTTTAAAGGAAAAAAAAAGTTGATTTGATGTTGAGTACCCCTTTAAGTAGAACACGTGTTCAATGTTTAGGACCATCAAAAAATATTAAGGAATTAAAAAATAAAAATAAAACAATACATGATTAAATGAAAAAACTTTGTTGCACTATCTTAAATTTTAGGGGGAAAATGCTAACATTTAGGGCCAGTCTGGATCCATGATGCAACTGATTCTTTAGTGGAGCAGTACTAGCTAATGTGCAACATTTGTGTGTGTGAAAAACAGTATGTTTGTTAGAACATTCTTGGGCACATATTTGCAGATTTTCATCCCCACCCCAGATGGCGGTCACGAAAAAAACTGAAGCTATTTACGGCTCCCATGTAGTCTAATGGGGTAGAGAACCCTGGTTCTTGAGAGCCACTGTCCTGCCTGTTTTCAATGTCTCCTTCTTCTGACACAGCTGACTCAAATGATCAGCTTATCAACAAGCTCTACATTAGCCGGAAGGAGACATCGAAAACAGGCAGGACAGTGGCTCTCAAGGACCAGGGTTCCCTGATTGCCTGCCCTGGACTATGTACCTGACTCACTAGGCCAGACTCCCTTTTAAGGGGATACAGCTCAGGCACACTGCACATGCACGTCACAATGCGAAATCAGTTTTGTTGTTGTGAATAACATGAAATGGTGACAAGGATGTTTAACTCATAAACAGTGAATTTCCTCAAAATGTGCATTTCTCCTCCCTCCCATGGCAGAGGTCTCTCCCCAATGTAGAATCTCATCAAAACATTTCCCTGTTCCTGTTAAGGCATGGCAAGAGACAGTGTATTTCATTATTCATACCAGTTGCAAAGGGCGAGTGACGTCAGACTTGTTGTGATTCTTGTCGAAGGCTCCGCCCCCTCGGGTGGCGTCAGTTGTACGTGGCGGCTCCTCCTCCTTCTCCTCCTTCTCAGTCCAACCCTCTGCACTTCATGTAAACAACTCCATTAACCCCGCAGCTCAACCCACCGACCGACAGACAGACATACTATGTTAACGCGTGGCGACAATGTTCCACAAAAACACGGCCAAACGCATTGTCACAGTAACATCTGTTTGTCAACATGCACCTACTGTATATTTTCATGTAAAAAAAAAAGGTTGTGTCGTTCACCTCACAGTGACGACCACCAACCTGGTAAATCTTCCATAGACTGGAGCGATGCGACATTAAACTTTAAACTGCTATTACGCAATAACAACCATAAGGACGTCTATAATATGACAAAAGTACACTTGAATGTTGCACTTAAAAAAAAGAAAAGTAAACCAAAAATAAAACCCGCGACAATATTTACAGTGTCACATATCATTTTTTAGTGGGTATCAATGTTTTTACATAAGAAAAAAGTGAAATAATGATACGCAGTAGTGTGCAGCCAAACGTTGACGCCCAACATTGCGCGCACACACACACACACACACACACACACACACACACACACACACACACACACACACACACACACACACACACACACACACACACACACACACACACACACACACACACACACACAGGCGCACACACCCCTTTCTGAATTAAAAACAAACAGAATGCTACAAGATCCCATTTATTAGCTTTTAATTTTACGAACACCGCGGAAGCATCAGTATATAATAGTATCATTTGGCTCACTTACCCGCTTTCCGTCCGTATAGCGTTCCGTGTTTACATGAATATTTTTAATGACGCAGCAAGAGCACACGGAGCAACGTGATTGTCGCCATTTTTTGTTGTTATTGAATTCTCCAAAGCCATGTGACAAGATGATCACGGTTTTAGAAATAGACTTCCGATTGCGGAAAGGAGAATTGAGAGGTGAAAAAAAAAAGTTTCAAATGAACCGGAAGCAGGTTGATCCCAGACTTGTTATGGATTAGTCTGCTTACTGACTGAAGGCGTGTGCAATATTTGACAGCTCATGGACGGAGCTACACGGCTCGCAACAAGTACTACAAGCGCATCATTCCTGTGTTGAGGAGAGGAGTGACAGAGACTCATGTTCCTAAGTTGGATCGGATGTCAGCGAAGAGATTTTTTCCTGAAAAATAAAGCTTTCATATCTCTTAAAAATTATGTCAACAAGTGGTGTGTCCCAACTTCACCAAATTAGAGCTACCTCGTAATTTTCAACAAATCCATGTCCACTTTAGCCCATGTGGTAAATGGAAATAACAGGTGCATCACATCACATTCCAATAAATATTGATTTTTTGTTTTTATTATTTTATATCAAATATACTGTAGCCTATATTTGTCTTATAAATTGTAGAAATAAATCGAAAAACCGACTTGCCTCATTTTTATTTTCAAGAAAAGATAAAGCAGGTGATCAATTGGACTCGTCCAGCTCAGCCATCAACAGTACACTTTTTATAAAATATATTATTTGTCATATGTTTCCGTGCAACCCCATTACACACCTGAAAACAAAAATAATAATAAAATATTGTTAAATACATTCTTTAAAATAGAATATAGAAAGTTTAATTTTATTTGCATACTAATTTAAATTACATTTTTAATCAAGTTACAGTAACAGGGTGGCAAATCAATGTTAATGTTTGTGTTTTTGCTTAAGATTATACATGCTCGATAGGCCTATAGCATTTTCTGATTGAAAACATGGGGGCGCATATAAAAAATAGAAGAGAGGACTTGGACCCTTTGTTCTACTCATGGTCAAGGGCAATTAGCTTGATGGTGCCATTTCTGTTGAGTCACTTTTTACTCCTCCTTAAAGAGATTTTATTTTAGTTAGCTATAATGTTTTAACAGTTTTAAGTAGGGCATATCAACAAAAACAAAATCATACCAATGATTGTGATTTAATACAATATATGTGTTGGTAATCAAGAGAGAGGGGCAACACTTAGCAATCACTTTTACTACATTTCATGAGGATGGTATTTATTTATTTATTTATAGATTGTCAAAAAAATATACGTCTGTCAGTTGTCTGTCAACCTGTTTGCAATGCGAGACCACATTTGCAAACTAGAAATACCGGCACAGTTATTATAGTTGGCCACAGGGTGGTGCCATTGGATTAGTATTGGGCATCGGTCTTTCATTCAGTGGTCCGTGCCATTGAATTACTTTAAAGGAAACCGCGTACTGTCGGGAGAGAGCGCCAAGATTCACTATTACCATGATTCAGGTGACAAAGGCACTATTCAAAGCATAACCTAAATTACAGTAGGCCTCTATGTTTCATGAAACTGTATTCCTTTATTATAAACATTATATTCTCTTCATTCTACAGTTATGCTTCTGTCCGCTGCACTGCTGTACAAAACATTCATTACGATTTTTTTTGTAATCAGCCTAGCAATAGGGCCTTTAGAATCAGTATTGGCTGATATGTAACTTGACACTTGTCGCCATGTGCGGGCCAAACAGGGGTCATGCTCGCCTACCAATTTACTTGGAACTAGAAATGGGCCGATATTAGATTATGGCGGTATGATAACCGTGAGCAAAAATGTTTCAGTATAACAGTATTACAATTACAGATCTAAAATTACTTAAAAAAAATATTTGCATCAATATAAACCGATTTTTTTCCCCTTTAGCACAATATAATGAAGTATAAAACATTTGAGAAGAAACATTCAGTTTTCTTCTGTTTTTATTCTTCTTAGTAAATTTCCCATCACTTTGTGAGCTAAGAGACCTATAGGCTACTCGTGTTGTCCATGGGGCTAACTAGTACCCACTGCCACCATTTTATTTTTTATTTTTTTCAGGATAATGTAGATTTTTAGGACAATGTACATCAACAGTGCAAAAACGCATCCATGTTTGCACAGTTTCTCTTTCATCTTTCTCCCACCCCTTCCTCCTCTGTGCACTGGTCACAAACAAAGTTAATTGCAGGCTATTAACTTCAAAAGAGGCGGCTCATTTAGTCAACTCTGAAAACAGCAAATCATATTGTGTCCTACTTGGAAATCCTCTCAAAAAAGAAAAGAGTTAATTACAGGTGACAGCCAGTATTAGCAGTTAATGAAACCTTTTTAAAACCACGGCCAACCTTCAATCCGGTAATGCCTATACTTGTAATGTGTATATCGATGACTGACAATGAGTTTTACTCAATAAAATTGAACTTTCACATCCTTGTTTTATTATCATACTATTAATAAAAAATAAAAAATCACTAAACCCTAAATGTTTACAGTTGGTTAATGCTAACATGATGATTACGAGGCAGGGCATATTTTTTCGCCCAGAACAAGACTAGTGCAAAGCGCAGTCTAATTGTGTGCATGGGATGAGTTTCTCTTCTTTTGTTATTTTGATCAAATAGCGCAGATAGAAGAGGGTGTTTGCGCTATTGGGCGCTGTTGTGGGAGGGAACACAATCAACTCTAGGCTAATCGAAGTGTTCCCCTCATTCTCTTTAAAGTCAAGGTGGTCAAGGCTCACACAGTGCTTGACATTACAGAAGCAGAAATTGACTCGCTGGGGTTGGTGCATGAGGTTGGTGCATGCAAAGTGCGTTCATACATACATGCAGATGATGTAGCATGTGACTTGAGCAATTGTAGATCGCCTTGCACCCTGATCATGCTGCCATCCAACCAACATCTTTTTCAGGGACATCCTTGCTTATTTCAGCAAGACTGTGCCAGGCCACATTTTGTGGCTTCATAGGGGGAAAAAAGCACAAGTACGACTTGTAGATTGGCCTGCCAGCAGTCCAGACCTGTGTCCCATGAATATGTGTGGCACATTAAGAAGCCTAAAATATGACAATGGAGATACGGACTGTCGTTGTAAATCAAGCAAGAATGGGAAAGAATTCCACCGAGAAAGGTTCAACAATTACTGTCCTCGGTTTCAAAACACTTATTGAGAGTTGTTAAACGGAACGGTGATATAATACAGTGGTAAACATGCCGCTGTCCCCGCTTTTTTAAAACGTGTAGTGCGAGAGGCTTGTGTAGTGATAGCGTGCTGGTGGAAAATAGTTTTACTCCCATATTTGACTCTGTGATATTAACAGAAAATGACCGCATATACTGTACAGTAGTTAGTTTCTGTCAGTCTTGAGTCAGGTTCACATAAACTGGGTCTAAATTTGGTTAATGTGATTAATATTCACCAGCCTTCACTGGACTCATGTCTTTCACTATTCAAATTAATTTAAAAAAATAAATGTTTGTGTTTTGTAAAGACATTTTCTGTTTGTTTTGTTAAATAATTGGGTAAAATGCCGTTTATTGGCAAGTGGCGGTTTGAGTTTGTCTTCCAGTTCTCATGCTGTCTGGTGAAAAAAGGCTTTATGTGCCTCTGATGCTCAAGAGAAGCTTGTTATGCTGAAACTGACCTGCAAAAGTGCCATTCAAATAACGCTCGAGTAGACTACTTGTGTATGAGCAAAGCACCAATATCACTGCTGGTTTTATGTTCAAGTGGAACAATAGTTTTATGTTACACATACATCTGGCTACAGTTTATTACATTCAGCATGAGCCGCCAATATACTACCTTCACCAAAATATGCATACGCTGTAAGTTTTTGTACTCATAACCTTGGCTACGCAGAATCACACTCTAAACTTTATTTATTTGTTTTTTAACCCCATGGTGATATTACTCTTGGCAATGGACAAACTGAGAAGTTAATTAACTGGTTCTAAAACGATACAGTGTTATATAAATTAAACACAACAGCACGTTCAAACTGATATCCACTGCATTTTTTTCTTAATTCAAGTGTATGCCATTGAGTAGGCTTTGCACATGATACAGATACAGATGCACATTGTATTTCTTATTGTGCGTTGTAGAGAGTTTGTAGCATAGCCTAAATGATTTTTCAAAGTGTAGTAGTAGAATTATTGGGAGAGCTTGCCATCACAGAAAAAACTACAGATACCACATTGCCCTGCGACATGCGTAACTGTGAATCATTCGTCCGCATTTTTCCTGGATGATGTGCGCAGTAAAATGGGGCGTTGTTGAGGCTCTCGCTTCCATTCGTGTATGAACTATTTTTTAAAGACATAGGCTACCGTAATGTAGGCAAGAGAAGACCTTTAAAAAAAAGGAGGAAACAGGGTTTTGGGCTTGGAGTACTGTATTCACGGAAATGGGCACCAAGTGAAGGCTTTGCGCACAGGTTCGAACACTTCCGAGATAAACAGGAATTTATTTTGCCATCCAAACGTTTGAGCTGGGGGGTTACCGCTCATTCGTGGAACTTGCTGGGAGTAGCTATCCCTTTTTAACGAGTAATTTTCTTGCAAAAAGCAAACGCGAGAAGTAAGTCGCATTACACTCCGTGCAAACGGGAGCAGACTTTTATTTGGATTCCGAGGGAAGACATGGCCAAGTTGTTCCGCGCAGCTATCATGGGTCCTCCGGGATCAGGTAAAGGAACCATATCAGAGAGGATTGCGCAAAGCTTCGGCCTGCAGTATTTATCCAGTGGTCACTTTTTACGTGAGAGCATAGCAGCTAAAACAGGTAAGAAGATAAACTTCATCATCATTGTCTCCTAGCCCTCCACGAACACGAATGTTTTTTTGTTTGAAAAATAACTAAATATATTATTTATTTATTTTACAAACACGTGATGCATACTTTATGTCCTGTTTATGACAGCAGATCAAGCTAACTATTCCAATTCTGTAGGCGAATGCTTTTAAAGTCTTCGAATGCATTTTGGAATAATTAAACGTGTTTTTTTTGGACATTACCACATTTTTTTTCACTCCACAGTGTGAAGGCAACCGAGCATACAACTTTAAATGCATCTCTTTATAAGCTATCCATTAGGACAGGAAGCAATTAGATGTCGTGCGTCCATACACTTATGTTACCACTTCCCAATTCTGGCTCAAAATCACATTGAAGGCAGCTTGTTGTTGCCCATGTTACATAACAGATTTTTGACAGTCCCAGTTAGGAATTGCTGGAGTTTACCACCTCATTGCCTGTGCCATCTTAATATAAGCAACAGAATGAATACTAATTTGAATTTCAGATGATGTACTCTTAAATCCATAAATGAAGTATGTTATCTGTCTGTTGTAAACCAGAGGCAGGAGTGGAAGTAAAGACGTATGTGGAGAGAGGCATGCTGGTGCCTGATCATGTGATGACCAGGCTGATGATGCCCAGACTGGAACGCCTAAATTGCCACAGCTGGCTTTTAGATGGTAAGAAAATATTCCATATATTAGTTATTTGTGTGCTGATACTTGATATGTCATGTAATACTTACACAATGTCTTATCCATAATAAATGCTGGAAATGGGAATGGCCAACATTCCTTTATGGTGATTGGCTAACTTGTTTCCACCCCCATTATCTCAGATGACTCCTTTGGGGAGCAGTTCGGGGTATGTCTCGCTCCAGGGGAGTTGGGGCCGGGCGACAATCTTAACCACTTGGCCATGGATGCCCCTTTTATTTCAGTGGAGCTGTCCTGAAAGCACAACAGGTCACTGTGTTTTTCCAAGTTAAATATTATCTAGTATCTTTAATAGTGGACAAACATTGCTGAACACAACTGCTTGGTGAGTCACAGGATTAAACTTGGAAGTAGGATCAGTAATCAATCAGTAAACAACATAGCTTTTTGAGGCTGGCCAGAAAAATAGAGGAGTTACAGGGCACGGTTAGGCAATGCATTTGTAATGTTTTGAAGTACATATACAGTACGCTTCGCTCGTAGTTAAAGTACCATACAGCTCAAGAAAACTACATGGAAGCATGTTTACCTTTTCAAGAAATGTCAGATAATCCCTCTTCCTGCCTTTGTCTGTTACTCACTGTTAATCTTCGATAGGATATTGGAGTCACCTGTTCACTCATTTACCACGACTGAACACATGATTTTTTTCCCTAAAAAAAAAAGCATGCATGCCAAAAAATTATAAAGAAGACCTTTTCAGAAAATTAACTTCAAGATGCATTTTTTCATCTGATGTGCAATGCGCATGTAAGATGGGCAATCGTGTTTAATTAAAGGGGGAGTTTTCAACTTTCAAAAGATGCACTTTTTGTCATGTCTCAAAACGCTCTAGGACCTGCCAGTAGAATATTATTAAAATGATCTTGTTAAAATATGTTTCTCTTTGGCCACATCTAATGTCTCTGCTTTCATTTTAATTATTAGTCCCAAAACACAACCAAAAACAGAAACCAAACATGACATATGCTGTAGCTGTGCGGGCGCACCCAAGAAGCTTCAGTTTACAACATCAAGCTGGTAACATTTATCAGAGACGCAAGTGTGGGATAAAGGGAGGACTGAAGCGAGGCTACATTGAAATCTTGCTAGCTGTTGTGAACGGGTGAATAGCTTTTCCGAATTTAAAACCCAGACACTACAATTTCGCAGAAAATCAAATATACAAGAAATTCTCACCAGGAACTATTTATAACAAATTTAATCACTAGCCAATCTCTTGATTGTTGGTTGTATTATTAATTTCGCAAATGCTTAATGCTATCTTGATTGACAGTTCAACAGCACTAAACAAGTCAAGGCGCTCACCATTATCCAAGCCATTTTGCTCGATATCCTTGTTGTGGCAATGTAGTTAGCCCTGGAACAATTGGTTTACTCTGCCCCTACAACTTGAGTTGACAATCGGCTGTTCTTATATTGGTATGTCAAATAAATTATAAAATGTTTCTACGTACTAATCCTTGCTGTTTGGTGCATAATGAGTATTTCTATGGATATTTGAGATGTCCAACTGTGTGAGTGGTAATTGAACGCACCTCGAATCTACTGCCAAACGCAAGTACAGTACTTGCTTTCTTTTGTTTCTCCATGCAGCTATCGATCAATGAATGCAAGCACTTTTATTTATTTATATTTTATTTTTTGCAAAACCTTGTTCATAAAACTGATATACATACCCTGTGGTCCCAAAACTGAAAATGCACTGCCAGAAATGCTCAGCTTATGTTTGGCCTGACTCCATTTCCCATGATTAATAGAAAACGGAAGTAGGAAGTAGTTCTGTATGATGCAAACGTGAATGTGAACGCAAATAAATAGGAAGGAACTTAAATTAACAGTTAAATTCCTTTTTAATTGGTTTATTGCATTGGTGTCCAAACTCGGTCCTCAATGGCCGGAGTCCAGCTGGTTTTGGGTGTTCCTCTTCTCCAACACACTTGAAGCGCATCAGCAAGCTCTGCATGAGCCTGAGAACAATCCTGTTTATTGGAACAGGTGCGTTGGAGCAGGGAAACATCCAAAACCTGCAGGACTCCGGCCTTCGAGGACCGAATTTGGACATCATTGGTTTATTGTATGAATAGCTATTCCAACTGTGTAATTGACATACACATAGCCCAAACAATTTGCTTACTGACTGGACTAAAAACAAAAAAACAAACAAAAAACAGACGACAGGATGGGACCTGCATAAAAGTGCGACAAAACAATGAGGCTGGCGAAATCCGCCGAGACTCGAGACACAAGGCTCAAAGGTCTCAGTTAAGTCATGACATGTGTTCACCATATGCATTGTGAACTTCCCTAACCCGAACACACGTTTTTGTAATATGTAAGAAACTGCCTGAGGAAAATCAACGCAAGCAACGGGAGAACATGTAAACTCCACAGAGTCCACAGAGTCCACACTAAAAGCTAGTTGAGATTCAAGCCTACAAACTTTGACCGTCAGGCAAACATGTCTAATATTTTGGTTGCATAAATATTGTATTGTGTTAATGCTTGCAGCACTTTTTAGTGTGTGTGCGTTTTCTCTCCCGTTTTCTCCCACATCTCAAAAATATCAATTTTCAGTTAATCAGACTCTAAATTGCTCTTAGGTGTGAATGTACAAATTATGTGTGAAATTGTGAATGGTTGTTTGTCTACATTTATCCAGCGATTTACTGGTGACCAGTAATTTTAATTTCGTCAACGAAAACTAAACAAAAATAATTTCGTCAACACACATTTTTCACCGGAATAAAACTAAACTGGACTACAAAAAAACCCCATCATTAATAAACAATAACTGAGACTAAATCAGTATGTATTTTCATCGACTAATGAAAACGAGAAGAAAATGTACTTCTCTTAATAAAGATTGGACTTAAATCTGTGGACTAGTCAGGTCAAAGTCAGTTGGGATAGGCTTCAGTTATACACTACCTAAGACTTGGTAACAGAAATTGGATGCCCGGATGTGTTTATACTTATAACAGCTCTCTACCAAAGTGTACATTTACTGCACCGTTGCTGTATCCAATTTCATCACTTTGATATTTCAAATTCAAATTCAATGAAGTTCTGGAGGTCGCAATTGGTCAACACTCCCATATAGGTCTTGTGTGAACAATAATCATCTTGTAATCAGTTTTTTACTGGTGCTGTGTTATGTGAAGTAATCTTGTAGTGGGAAGTGGGAACAACCTGGACAGATCAACAGCCAATCCAAAGGTAGGACACAAAGAGACGGGTCATTTAAACAAACATGTTTTGGACTGTGGGAGTACGCTGGAAAACCCTGAGAAAGTCCATGCAAATTACAGGGAGAAATAGGGATGCATGTTTTAGATGTTTCCCTCCAACACACCTGATTATGATCAGGATAATCATCTGGCTTTTGAAATTTTTTAACAGCATGTTTAGTGGTGTCTCATTATTACACACAACTTTCTCACTACTTGTTTCTCTCCAGGTTTTCCACGGACACTTGCACAGGCCCAGTCCCTGAACAGTTTGTACCAGCTCGACTTGGTGATCAGTCTCAACATCCCTTATGAGACTCTTAAAGACAGACTGAGTGACCGCTTGATCCACCCTGGCAGCGGTCGAGTTTACAACATGGGCTTCAATCCACCCCGAGTGCAGGTCTGAAAAGCTAAACCTTGTGATGTGACCAAATTATTGCTTTATAATTCAGTCTCATGTTCTTGGAAAGTGTGAGAGCAGATTTCCCTCTCACAATTCTTGTTAGTTTCCCGCATTACATCATTTGCTTTTACCGTACACATTCAATTTTGACTGTCAACATGTTGTGTCATACACACACAGGTACATATGAACCAAAAAAGTACATCCTATTTAAAGGGGACATATTATGGAAAATGTGCTTTTCAATGTTTGTGTACAAATATTTGGGTCTCTGCTGGAGTACCTTTGTACTTGGCTTGTTTGATACACTTTTACGCTCTGTGTCCGAAGCAACAATATTATATTTACGATACAGTGGATATAAATGGTAAATGGACTGCACTTACAAAGCGCTTTATCTACAAAGTACATAATATGGTTCCCAAGCGCTTTACAAAACCTCACATTCACACACAATCATACACTAAATGGAGGCTGTAGCCATGTACGGCGCTGCCAGGCCCACTCACACACTTTATGGTTCAGTGTCTTGCTCAAGGATACTTCGACATGGCCACAATGGTTGAGTTGAGGATCAAACCCACAACAATATAAAAACTCTACACACCCCTGACCAATAATTGTATTGGTCTAATTATTTTTATTTAACAAAAACCTTGTGTTTAAACAGGGGTGTGTAGACTTTTCTATCCACAGCAAACAGAGGTGGGTAGTAATGCACTACATTTACTCTGTTACATTTGCTTCAGTAATTTCTTTTAAATTTTACCAGCCCAGCGGCCTAGTGGTAGAGTGTCCGCCTTGAGACTGGGAGGTCGTGGGTTCAATCCCCGGCCGGGTCGTACCAAAGACTATTAAAATGGGACCCATTTGCCTCCCTGCTTGACACTCAGCATTAAGGGTTGGATTTGGGGTGTTAGATCACCAAATGATTCCCGAGCGCGGTTCCTGCTGCTGCTCACCGCTCTCTCAGGGGATGGGTCAAATGCGGAGAAAGAATTTTGCCCCACTTACGTGCGTGTGACAATCAATGGTACTTTAACTTTTTGGGTTAATTGTACTTGTCAAAGTAGTTCTAATGCAACAAAAGTTTTACTTTTAATTGAGTATTTTTGTTAAGAGAAATTGTACTTTTGCTCTGTTGCATTAAACAACATTCTGTTCGCTACATTATTTTTTTTTATAAATCTATTATGTTTTCATTTGTCAGAGAGACTTCCGCCTTGGGCGCTGTCACATGACTCGATTTGGAACGATTTGTGACGTTGGACTCAATTTTGACCAATCAAATGGAGCTAGGAAGTCACACGACTTGCATAAAAAGTCTCAGCGCCCTTGCACAAAAACACATTTTTCAGTGACTAATTTTCATGCAACCTGGTAAAAGCAACAGAAAATAACAGCTAATAGCTATATAATCTCTGTCTGGTGAGCCTATTGTGCTATTTTCTGAGTGTAAACTAAGTTAATTTAAGATAATTGTTTTGTGGAAGAATTTGCCTTATTGTTTTTTGCTGTAAATTTAAAATGACATCAAAGTTGCTCAGGGATTAGGTAACGACTAATCATGGCTCACCTGTTTTCTGGAACTGGTTGGTTTACCTTTCAATTGAGAAGCATTTCTCAATTACAATGCCGAAATGGCCAAGTAAGTATTTGGTAGAATACTTAAACTAAAGTAACTGTACTGTTACTTGAGTAGAATTTGTGGCTACTGTACCCACCTCTGACTGTACATTATGCATAATGTTTCCTTTAAGTACATATTGTTCACTCTTAGATGAATGTGTGTAGAATAGGCAGATATTTTAATTAATGCAATTCAAAAAGGCTTCAATCAAGCAAACTTGATGCCAATTCCATTGAATGGTCACTGTGCCTTCCTGTAACATGAAAATATTTGCTTCCGTCCTGGTGCACCGTCGACATTTGGCCCAACAGAGGAGTTTTCATGAGTTACCACAGGAAAATGAGTCATGGTCATAATATTGTTGTGCAACATTGTCATGCAGCAAAAGAGAGAACACCATGTGACACAAGAGGCGCCTCAGTTTTATGTAGTTTTTATTGATTCTGTGGAAATAACGAGCAGAAAATGTAGGATACATTTAAACGTTATCGTCTGTCTGAAGTTTGTTTTATCTTTTTCAATTTGCCATTCATCCAAGGTTCAAGTATAACTTTGTGTGTGTTTAAAAAAAAAATACATTTAGGCATGTACGCATATGCCTATATCTGTCTCCCTTGAAGCTTATTTTTCTCCAAATATTTGGGATTATTTGTGCATTTTTTATGTTCTGGCCCATTTGGTATGTTGAGTTATTTCTCTGTTTACTGTGTGATGATACAAAGGGCAAAGATGACATTACCGGGGAGCCACTGATTCAGCATGATGACGACAAACCAGAAGCTTTGATGGCCAGACTGAGACATTACAAAGATGTAGCGAAGCCCGTCATAGACTTATACAAGTTAGTAAATTCTTGGTTTTCTTTTAGTTTACTAATACAAGCACAGCTGTGGGTTTTTTTTATCATTTGATTGTGTGGTAGGATGCAACTAAAGCCTTTAACTCATTCACTGCCATTGATGGCTATAAACGTCAAAAATTCATTTGAACTATTTCTATGAGTTTAACATTTGTTTCCCACTTTTGTTAACAAGAGTATGAAAACCTAGATTTTTTAAATTGTATTAGAACAGATATAAAATGTGTGATTAATCGTGAGTCAACTAATGAAGTCATGCGATTAATTACAATAAAAAATTGTAATTGCCTGGCGCCCCTCATTTTTAATAATCTTAAAAAAAAGAAGAAGATTATTAAAAAAAAAAGTGTTTGTTTTTTGGTTTAAAATAAAAGATTATTAAAAATTAGGGGCATCAGGCGATTAAAATTTGTAATCGTAATTAAACGCATGACTTCACTAGTCAACTAGTTTAATCACAGATTTTATAACTGTTCTAAATGAACAAAACAAAAAATCTAGGTTTTCATACTCTTGTTAACAAAAATGGAAAAAAATGTTAAACTAATCAATATAGTTAAAATGAATTTTTAAAAGTCTATAGCTGTCAATGGCAGTGAATGAGTTAATGACGTTTTACAAAAATGGTACATACTTGTAACTTGTAACTTGTTCTCTTACCTCTTCACTCAGGTCACAAGGAATCCTGCACTCATTTTCTGGAACAGAAACAGATCGGATTTGGCCTTACATCAACTCTCTCCTCAGCACCAAGATGCACACACAGCCATTGGATACCCATCAAAGCCAGGTGCCCTGACTTTGCGGGGAGAGAAGACCTCAAAAACATAAAGAAGAAGGTAGAACGTGGAGTGATCGTCTCCAACGCTGGACCGTTTGTCTTAGTGGATTTGAGAAAAGCCAGGATTCAATGTTTTCCCCCCAATGTCATTTGAGTTTTTAATTTTTTTTATTTGAGGTGTGTGTGTGTGTTAGCAGTAATTTTACAAAATGGTATGGAGTGAATAGTTAACCGGATAGCAGCTGTTCTATACAACCTCTGATTTTTACTTGCAACGTACATAGAATCTAAATTGGAGCGCCATGCAAGAAATGGCTAATAACAGAGCAGCAGGTTAGAAGAAAGAAAAAGCAAACGGAAGGAATATGTCAACTCGAAAGGAAAGATTTCCTTTGCAGCAGACGGTATCGCCGCCACAAACTATGCAATATATTCAGACAGTCAGACTGTTTTAACTTGAGTTTCATTTCTTATCAATTATGTAGAGGTAAGGGAAATCATTCCATGCAAGTTTAAATCAAAAGTGAACTAATTCAATCCAGGATATACTAATGTGGCACTGTATTATTACCTCAAGAATCTCACATCAGGTTTCATTCAAAATACATAAAGCATTTTCTAAAGCATGCTGTAATAATCCCGGAAAATTTTAAGAAAATGGCCAAGAAGGTCTGCTATAGAGAGCTGACAAACACCGTGGAAGGACAGGACAAACAAGGACCCAACATATGCATGTATGCATTGCATTTAAATACAGTGGAAACTTTAAGGCCGAACACTAATCCACCGATTATTTACTTTTTCAAAACCATTTGTTCCATTAGAAATCCAATTGAAATATTTCATTCCAGAGCCAGACTGGTAATGTCACTATCATTTAACAAGTTGTATCGTCAAAGGAAGTGGCGGGAGGTGGCTTGCTGATGGCAGTCCATGTTATTCTCAAATTGTCTTACATATGTGGAAATTATTTTTACCACTGTTCAGTACAATTTAAAAAGAGTAAATTATATACTCTCCATGATCATGATTATGTGAGAACAGTGTTGATGAACATGCAGAGGGATAATTATTGTGACTGGAAGCTAAATTTCTTCTCCCACCCCAGCTGATTTATGTGGTATATAAAGTATTCCTTTATTATTTTAATGATTTCTTGTTTAGCCAATTTGTACACAGCAGCTTAGACAAAGACACGCGTAGCAACATACTGTATTCCCTTTCCTGTTTAATGGTTTACTTCACACATACTCACGCATGCACGCACACACGCACACACACACCCCCACACACACACGCACACACACACACACACACTTCCTCTCTGTACTCTTCTGGGGTGGCAACAAAAAAAAAGTCTAGGATTCGAAAACACACGTGTAGAGTTTATTCAGCTTTTAGCCACTCACCAAGATGAAGACTTATGCCCCATATCTAATTTTATGGAAGATGCTGTTTCAACCTAAGATATTATGCAATTTTGTACCTGAAAAGTATTGGCAGGTTTTTCTTTTTGACATTCGAATTTGGAGTTTCCACTGTATAGCAAAAGGTCCGTGTTTTGAATTAGAACTTATTATTGGGATGATCTCTAAATTTGCTGTATATGCTCTGTAATGCAAACTAGGCAGCTGTTATGTAACTGCTCTGGAGAACCAGTTACTGAGTTACTTGTTACTCTTCTGCTCGATTATCGCAATGTTTAAAGGTGTATTTATCTGTTGAAATTAATAACATAAACAGGACATACTTCCATTTGTTTGTGCTGCAAACCCATTCCAAAAATGTCTGAATCAAACTCTACAGTGCCCCTTGTGGCTTGGATGAGGACCTTAACACATGATAAGAGTCCTTTGATTGCGGTTTGCATTTGTTCATTCATGTAACATGTAAATACCGCCACTCTGCTTTTCATGTTCAAATAATCACACTTGCTCAGCGTTCAAATATCTTGGTTCCACACCTGTGACAAGTTACAGCAGAATTTATGACATTGTACACTACTGCCTAATAGATGGTCCAGCCTAAAATCTGCTTCTCTGCCTGTTGCCTTATGTAGAGATATATCATTTCACATTGAATTGGGGTCTGAATCGTGAGCAGGGTACACACATACCGATTTTTCAACATCTTAATCTATTTTTAAAATGTGAGAAATGTCACACATAAGGAAAAAATAGTTGAGCGTTTTTGTTTATGTCTCTCAAAAGTGTCTGGTGTACTCGGGATGACAAATACACTACATCAGACTTCTTTACAACAATATCTGGATCATTAATTACGGGTCTTCTTCCCCACACCAGATGTCTGTCGTAGTAGTCCGGAGGCAAAAGAAGAAAAAAACAGTACAGAAGAAGCTAGGCTAATTGTTAGCTTGTCTGATTGCCAACTCTTCTCCTTGTCATTTTTTTATTTTATTGTGATGAATGATTTGGAAGACCCGTTGTGTAAACACCCAACACCACCAGTTGCTCCTCTACAGTATTTGTGTCTGGTAACAAACAGCATGTGCTTGACATCTCTTCCTAATTGCTAGCATTCTGTTACAAATCACATAAGAGTCAGTGTCACGGGCCAAACTGTGTTAACCACACACTTAAGGATGTGAGATTGTAAGATATAAAACGTGTTCAATGTTTACGATGTAAATATTGAACAGGTTCAACGTTTATGATTGTTAGCATCGACCGTTTTGTGGGCAAATAGGAGGAAAAATCACTATGCACACAGTGCGGCACAATTGCTTAGGATAATCTGCCACTGTCACAGAAATCGGAGAGTCGGGCCTTTACTGACTTTGAACGGATGAAAGGAAAAAAAATTGGCATAATTGGTAGTATGTGTGTACTCCGCTTTACGTGACAATGTATGTATTTGTTTTGAGATTTTTAATATAGTTACTTGTAGTTAGAAGTACTTCCAGTATGAGATGTACATTTTTGTTTTTACAGAGTTTAAAATTGTAAAATTAAACTTGTTCATTTTTATACTGAAAGGACAATGAGACAATGCGGTTTTATAGTTACTAGTGACTCGGCTGATGAGTGGGTAAGAATGCTTTTTTTCCTCTTTTATTTTCAAAAACAATGGGAAAATATGTCTATGCAAAATGTCATAAGATTTGTTAGAAGTGTAAGTTTCATGTGGCCACACCTGAGCTGCATGTGGTTAGGCAGCTTTGTATGGACAGAAAGCTGAATGGGTGTGGTGTAAATATTTTCAGGTGATCATGATTACACCACAGGGCTTTTGTGTACAACATTTATTTTCATGTCACTATATTAATACCAATTCTGCTCAATACTGTTACATTCCAAATGCAATAAAAACAGTGTTCTGGTTATTCTCTGTCTTAATGTGATTAACCTCATCCGTTATAGTTGAACAAGATTTTATAAGGCACATTTAAATAAGCCCTTATTTAGGTAGTGTGAAATTTCACATGTACAAAAAAAAAGCCTATTGAAATCTTTAGGTAGCTTGAGCAGGAAGTCAACCTTTTGAAAAAATGTACAATAAGAGCACCACTAGCCTAAACATGGTATACTGATTAATATTGCATTTGTGGAATATAAGTTAAGTAGCAAAATCCTCCCGTTTTCAGCCATATCGGGACGGTCTTTTTGCCGCTTGCTGTCCCCTGAAAATAACATAACAGTTGCTCAGGACCAATCACGACTCACCAGTTTTCTGAAGCTGAGCCGTGATTGGTCCCAAGCAACTGTGATGTAATTTTCAGTCAACAAACAGCAAGTAGCAAAATGGCCGCCCCCTGAGATGGATAACAACAGGTGGTATTTGCTGCATAAGTCGTATCACAATACTAATCAGTATCATAGCGGGGGCACATATGACATATGGTCAAGAAAATGTTGGGGTTGACTTCCTATTTAAAAAGAGATGTTCAGATACTCCAGAGGCACAATCAAATGTATATTTGCTAGCTGGTAGCTTGTAGGCGTACACAGTAGTTTAGTGTGTACAGTTTAGTAGGCTATATAGCCTCGGGTCACACACCCTTTTGAAACTTTGAGCTATTTCTTGAATACCAAAACCCGCCAAGGGATTCCACCAGTTTCACATTTGCTCAAATTACCAAATATGTTATGTGAGGACATTGCTCATGTGAGAATTCAATAGATTTCTCACAATACAAGGTGGGAAAAATCAATCAATAAGCAACCCTTTGTTTCTATGAATCTCTGTACATTTTCTAATGATCATTTTTACAACATTCCTAGGAAATAACAATGTCTCATTGCTGGTGAGCTATTTTTAGAACAAGCCCAATGGCCAATCATATTGTTTTGTATTTTCATGGTAAAAAAGATTGCTGTTTATGTCGATGTATTATTTACCAGTGTAGAGTCTGTAATTGAGGGCAGCGCACTATATAGTAACAAGCACGTCTGACTCATAGAAGTTTGAATCTGGGCTCTGGGCTTCCTGTATGTCTGTACTTACAGTATGTGGGGTTTCTCCTGGCATATCGACTTCCTGCCACGCTTCAAAAACATGCATGTTAGGTTCATTGAAGACTGAATTATTGATTCTCAACTGGTGGGTCATGACCCAAAAGTGGGTGATAGACAGAGGTGGGCAGAATTCATAAAGTTACTCCAGTAAGCGTAAATTAGTGAAAGAAAAAACAACTTCTGAAGTATAAAACAAGCACAATGAAAAGGAGATGGATGGCTGAATGGAGTCGGCAACTCATTGGCTTTCCTAATGGGGTAATTTCCCCTATTAAAAATGACAGCAAATGTGTGGTGAAATTGACTTCCTTTCTGTCTTCTAAAATTATTCATGCAGATATATTTGATGCAGTCTTTACACCTTATGTCATTTTGACATTTGCTTGTACTGTAATAGTTTTCTTAAATTAGATCCACTGAGACACATTAACACGTCAAAACTCCAGTCCAGGTTTTACCAGGTCGCTCCAGTGATGGCAGTGCAGACTGTATGCACTGAGCGGCGCAGTTTTGCGGATTCATGTAGCGTGTGGCGTGTGTTAACACAGATTCCGGCCACATCTTCTAAAGATTTACCACAAGCTCGGATGCTGCGCGGTTCGCATACACCAGGATGCGATCACATCGCGTTGCCGGTGCAAACCCATATTTTGTAGCCACTAGGACAATAAACGCTTTGACCTTTGACTTGCAGCTGATGGCAATACAAAGGTCGCTGACTGATAGCAAGAAGCTTTGAAGCGCATCTTTACGGCTCGATAGGACTGCGCTCACGGGAAAATGCCCGAATCCATTCTGAAAGGTAAAGTCATATTGCTTGCATTTTATTCCTGCATGTTTTATCAGGCAAGAATGGGTAGGTGTGCTTGAATAGTCATTCTGTAACCGGACAGACGAGAAAGCCGATGCTATTTTTATTACGTAACGCATAGAGTAACAAGCACGTCAACGTCAGTCCGCGGGGAATACAGTGCACGTATCCTCTTGTTTTTATTTTTATTTGTAACCCACGAGCTCTTGTGTTGCCACAAATCGAGAGCTCGTACATCGCGAGGGGATTAATTTGCTGTACCTATACGCTACGCTGTACCGTGCAAATGATGCATTTTGTGTGAATGCCGCCATTGCTTTACTCACTTCATATTTGTCAATCACCTGATCATCTCCGGTTTAGCTCAACACGTCAGTTTTTTATGTAAATAACCCCAGAATTCAAAATGCAATGCGCTCGAGAGTAGCGTGTGTTCAAAGTGACGTCACTACAGTTACGTCACGTGAGCGGCTTATGTTACAGAGCTTACTGAGCAGCCTCCTATCCAACAGAAAGCCATCGTCCATAAACATTCTGAAGCAGTGGTTCTCAAACTTTTAACGCCAGGTATAGGACCACCATCATGACCAACATTAAAATAAAGTAGCACGTAGGCTTAAGTGCATATAAAAAACGATACGTTTCCTCAATACGATATTTAATATTAAGGTAAGCCACAATAACTTCACGCAGATTTAGAATAATAACGCTGCCCTTAAACAAGAAAAAGTAAGAAAACGACGTTTAAAAAGATTAAATTTAAATGTTTAAAAAAACATAGTTACATGAAAATTATACCCTATAAATTGAATTTTTAAAGCAAACACCAAACGATTTTTAAAGAAATAATGCAAATATTGTATGGTTCTAAAAATGTGAATACGACCTAACTGTACTTATTTTTCCCTCCACGTACCAGTAGAAGGAGCTAGCCTACACATCACCTTGTCAAGTATGAAGGTTTTTTTCATTGTGGAGTTGTGGAGGACCCAAAACGCAGGGAAGAAGGAAGGCAAGACACATGGTTCGAAATAGCTAATCAATCACATTTGAGGAACAACTTTCCAATTTTGTGGAGCAATTTTTGCAGGTTAATCCCAGGGACTTGGAGCAAGGGTGTTATTAAATAATTAAAAACATGACAATGTACAAATTAAAAATTGGTATTCCTTTGTATATAATCCACAGTTTTTTTTAATGTTATTTTTATTTATTTATTTGTGCATAGAAACGAACTGTATTCTCGAAACATTTTCACACAAATAAACATTTCTGAATTGGTTATATTTTTAACAAAATGGATTCATAAAATATATATACTCTAATGTAATATTGAGACCATTTAATGTGCAGACTTCAAAAGTCAAAATCACAACTAAGGACTCTATTGTGAAAATAAACAAATTACATTACTGATATTATAAATATTTGATACTACCAGTGTATGTTACTTTTCAGCTTATACGTAGGCCACTCGATCAGGCTGACGTACGCCAAAACGTAATGCAATTCATCTCTGGCTTCCGCTTCTGTTTAGAGTCCAGGTGCTTATTAATTTTCCTACTGTTTTGCTGCTCAAAGTTGGATACACTCTGCTTTAATGCAGTTCCACCCAAACATGTTGTGAAAAGTGTAGTAGTGACTACACTAGTCAAATACCCAAACAACTAATTTAAATTACATGTCAATCTTAGGCTAGCTTGGCAATTAGCATGGCTTCTCTTGTCTTATTGTCATCCCTTCGCGATAACGATGCTTGTTGGTAAGTGTATCTTATTCATTGCCATGGAGGTGACGATGACTAATGAGGATCACTAGCTACCCAGACTAACGAGCCAAAGTTTGTTGCCAAGTAGGTGTGGCGTAAGTAGCATTGAACTTGCCTCAACCTCTGAATACACGCGTGGTGATCGACGTGAACGTGCTGTGTACGTCAACATCTGCAAAGCTACTTTGGGACCATCTCGGTGGTTAATTTGTCAGAAAAATAAAAAAATCTGTGATTTTCAGTTTTGCTTTTGATGGCCCAAATTTTTGAATTTTGAAACTGTGATGCAAAACTGCATATTATGATATTTTCAAAACTGTAAATAAGGCATGTGGAAGACCAGGGAATGACCAGGGAATCGTGACTTAGGACAACAATTAACAGAGAAAACCAGTGAACTAAATACAAACAAATAGACAAGAGGGGGACTGGCGCGGCAGTCTGGGCCACCCAGTCTGGACATGGTTGAGCGACTGGGGCTGAGCTGGTACGGGTGTCATGACTTATCAGAACAGAAATGGGAACAGAAACTCAGTCTGCATCATCCTCATCAGCCTGCCCTAATGGAGATTGGGAAACAACTACCTGTAGTTATAGTCTAAGTAAAGTCTCAAAGCAAGGTATTAAATTAAAGTCAAGCCGAGTCTTTCATTTTCATAATTTGTAGCCCGCAAGTTCCAAGTTGTCCTCTGGTTTGGACACTCACATGTCCCAAGTTATCACATACATATGTTACATAATGTTAATTTTATCCACCAGTTTTAAATTTAGTCTCAGTTTTAGTCCAGTTTCAATCATGCTTGCTCGTCATCCCATTTTTATTTAGTCCATTTTAGTCGTCTATAAATCTAGCATTTTAGTCTTTATTTTAGTCCAAGAAAACAATTTTATTTGTCTAGTTTTAGTCAATAAAAACTGTTAACGTTTTAGTTTTAGTCATTTTACCCCTGTGTATTTTTGTCAGCAGATAATGTTGAACATTTGAGATCTAAAACTATTTCACATAAAATTTACTCTCATCTTTTCTTTTTCTTTTTTCTTTTTTAATGAAAAACAACTTCACACACAATTACAGCATATTAACAAGTGGCTACTATGGCTCCATGCTATGAGCTAGTAAATTAGCCAGCATTAGTTAGCGGTCTGATTTACATTATTGTTGGAACGTTATAGCCGTTGGATTAATGTTACGTTTTAACTATAATTTTTATTTTATTTTATTTTTTTACCTTTCACCGTGAATCCACCTCCTGTCTGTCCCGTGGGTTTGTGCATGTTGCACTGCTCGCTGCAAATTTGAAAGGGTGTGTGTCACTGTGTGTCACATGACAGTGTCACAGTGACAAATTAGCAGACAAGAATTTACAAAATCCTATAATTATCGTCTCGTTTTAGTCCATGAACTAAAATGTCCATAGATTTTAGTCCGGTTTTTATTAATTGAAGTACATTTTTGTCTCGCCTTCATTAGATAACGAAAATGCATACTGATTTAGTCCCAGTTATCGTTTATTAGTTTGAGGGTTTTAGTCTAGTCTAGTATAGTTTTATTCCGGTGAAAATTGTGTGTTCACAAAATTATTTTTGTTTAGTTTTCATTTATGAAATTAACACTAATACAGACTCCTGAAAAATGTGAGGAATTAGAAAAAGTTGTATTGTAATATAAAAAGTAATAAGAAAAGAGTAATCTGTTAACTGTTAGCATAATACTTGGCAACTAGATTGTGGTTGGAAAACCAATCTTGCAATTATTGTGGTAAATGATTAGGGACACATTTTATCAAGCACTCAACACAACCAGTTGCTCCTCTATTTGTGTTCAGCAACAGTAATGTCATCGAGCTGGAAACATCACTCTTAACACACTCCACACTCAAATATATTCACTCAGGGTAGTCTTTCAGATAATCAGGCCTTTGCTTCGGCCTGATAATAACAGTAATGTGTACCCAACTTTAGACCTTTCAAAATGGTACAACTTTTGTATTGGATCTAATTAGGTTGTGATTGGTGTACCTGTATTCCATTTCACTCCTCCTGGCCACTAGAGGCGGTGCTTCAAGCTCTGGATGATCATTCTAGCACTTAGTCGACAACCTTAAATACTCAGCCATTTGGACTATTTAACAGAAAAAAAACATAAGACACAAAACTCGTTTGACATCTAAAGTGAGGATAACACTGCATGTCGTTTTTTGTTGTTAATTATATGTCTGAAAACGATAATGTTTTGTATTTATTAAATCAGTTAACTGCTACAGATAATGCAAAATTGTATTTCTACATATAACAAAAACTCAACAATAAAGACATTTGATTGAAGCGTACTTTTAAATAAAATAGTCAAGTCACTGTCTGTTTGAGTCCTCATTGTATTTGCAAGATTACATTTTATACATATAGCAGACCAAAAATGAACACCAAAACTGTCTGATTCTGTCTTACATCATGGTTTTGTCACGCATAGAGACTACAGTCAGCTGTCAACTTGACTACAGTAAAAAAAAATAATAATCTACTTCACTTTACACATTTTGACATACTGTAGTAGGGACAGATAAGGTCAGTAGGGCTTCGGAGTGTATAAGTCAAGGAAAAACGTATTTAATTTAGTTGAAGGTATGGAGAAAGGTAAACAAATGATTTCATTTTCACTGTTTGACTCACTATGGCATCAGTGGAACCACAAAATCAAAATGTCACCAATGTTTTTCATCCTCCATGATCCAGGAAGTAGCCTGTTAATGACAAGTGCAAACATGAAGTGCCACATAAAAAAAAAAAAGTTTAAAGTTCAGCCTTGGCAAAGGTGCTTTTTATTATAGCATCACATTAAAGGTGGCTCAAGTATTTTATTATTTAATAAAACACATTTTGAACATTTAATAATGCCTACATGGTTCTATAAACAATACTTTGGATCACTTGCGTAAAACTTGCATTGCACTAAGTCCTGCCCTAATGTGTAGCAGAGCAGTAATGTAGCATGTATCACGGGCAGGTTTACAGGTGCTGCTCTTCCTTGTAGATTCTACACGTTCACTTACATAGTGCCATGGTTAGAAATGAGAGGGGAAACTGTGCACCAACAATGGAGCGGTAGTTCCCTCCCTTTTGGACATTCCGTTCCCGCTGTGCTCTGTGCTTCCGTCTGCTCGAGAAAGAGTTTCCCAGGCTCATGTCCTCTTTTCAGAACCATGAAATTGTTGCCAGGGGACAAGGCAAAAGAAGGAAGCATTTCACCATTGGCCAATGCTCTGCTCTGCATGGACTCAAGGTCATGACACAAGATTTGAAATGAAATTGGATTGGAAAAATTGCAATTGAGGGCAACTTTAACATTACAATTAGCATTCAGCGTTGCTTCTTTTTTTTCTTGGTGATGCCTGACCTGACTGACTGAAATCTATTCAGGTGACCCTGAATAGTACAAGTGGCATAGAAAATGGATGGATGTACAATAATATTTGAATGTATTCAGATGTTGCCATGGGTGGGCCATAGGGGGCCGTGCACGCCCACTAAGATACTTGTGCCCCACTACTTTAGGCATGGATATGTAAAAATAAATTTTCACTTATTCTGTTAAAAAAAAACTAGTGTTGAGTTCTATATCACTAAGATTAAATGATGGCGTGATATTGTTTAATTGATGGCCACTCTACTCTGCAATGGCTTTACTGAAACTAATGTTGGGTGTGCAGGTTTACGTAACAAATATGTCATGAAGGAGGTGCCTTCACAGATCACTTCACATCCAATCCAGCTGCGACTTTGATGTATGATTTAGCACTCAAGGCGGTGTCTATATGTACTGTAAACGTTGTCTATAGTAATAATTGCAAGTGGGTGTCGCAAAGGCACAAAGTTATACAGTAAGAATGGACTGACAATGTCACTGACTCGCCATCGGGAGAAGTGAAGCCACCAGCCACTTACGTTGCCACTCGCTTAACCGGCCTAACTTGCGCGGTGTTTTCATATTATTTTCTGCCTATACAGCAGAAATATCACCATGTATGGCATAGGGTTGTACCAATATGTCTGGGTGAAGCACTGCATACAAATTTCATCGGTAAGAATTAGAGGTGCACAGATCAACATTTTCTGGCCGATCACCGATCATTAAAGCCTGACCAGCCGATCAAGATATTTGCCAATCCCAATATTTTTCCAAACCAACAGCATACATTGAACAATACCCGTGAAACAATACAAACAAGTTGTTTTAACTGCACATTAAGTGGTTTTCTCAAATAAAACTGAAAAGCCTATTAGTGTTATGGTAACAACAACAGAACTAACCTAAACCTAACCCAAACCATGACAATTAGTCATCTCACAGCAGAAGAGGACAGTTTTTCATTATTCAAATTGGCCCCGATACCGACTGATCAATCGGTACATCCCTAGTAAGAATGATATTTTAAATCTTACCATAAAACACACTGATAACAATGTTTTCAGCGAAAAACAAATGACCCAAGTTATAAAAGTGGCAACGTAAGATGGCTGCCCTCTGGCTTCAGGCTGGGCTTCAGAAAACAGGTGCGCCGTGATAGGTCGTTACCTGAGCCCCAAGCAACTGTGATGTCATTTTCAGTCGCCAGCCAGTGGCAAAATGGCTGCCCCCAGAGATAGAGAAAAATGGGTGAATTTTGCATCTTAACTCATATTAAGCTTAACTCCCAACGCAATATTACTCTGAATACTGTGTTTAGACTAATGGAGCTGCATAGTTAATATATTATTGTCAAAAACATTTTTGTGTTGACTTCGTGTAAGGGATTCAAAATACTGGACATGGAAAGGGGAACATGGGTTGCATTGGGGGGGGGGGGGGGGGCACATTGCCACATTACTTGCCTTGCCCCTGGCGCTAAACCACATACTCGGCAGCATAGTGGGCCACACGACAGTACAACACTGCGGCACTGAGCAAGAGGGAGGGAGGGAGGTCAGAGAGAGAGAGAGAGAGAGAGAGAGAGAGAGAGAGAGAGAGAGAGAGAGAGAGAGAGAGAGAGAGAGAGAGAGAGAAAGAGAGAGACAGAGACAGAGACAGAGACAGAGAGACAGAGAGAGAGACGGAAGGAGGAACGCGAGAGAGTGCACCTCCCCCAGACAGCAGTGAGCCCGCTAGTATATTCTCCTCCCGGACATGTGGTGCATGTAGCGGTAGCAGCAGTAGCATCGGCGGCTGTGGAGGAGACCGCTCGGCCACCTCGTCGTTGGGGCTCCTTCAAAATAGCTATTCAGAGCTCCTTTTTGTTTTTTTGGGAAACATTTTTTTATTTTATTTTACGTCATTTTTGTGATGAGCTTGCTTGGTGCTTACAAGAAAAAGAGCACTTACGATGGCTACGAATCTTTGCAGTTGGTCGATAGTGGCAGAGATAGCTTCAGCACCGGCAGAGGAGGCGGAGGAGGAGGCGGCGGCACACTCGGAGGCCCGGTAGCGGCTCTCCACGGACTGAAGGCCGGCCCCGGCAAAGAGGAAGACTGCAGCACCATGGACAGCTCAGGTATGTGTCCGGTCACCCTCATTATGGCGTTTGAAACAGGAAGCGTCTAGCGTAATGGCCTCAGCCACACCAAGTATAGTGTAGAAGTGACAGATGGGATGGCTGGCAGTAGTGTCAGTGCCTGACAATATCACCATGGAGTCCCTTCCTGCACTCTCATGATTTTCAGGCCTCTTATATGTTCATATTGGGTTTCAGTGTAGTATGTTCTGGTGCCGCTATCACCTCCTGCCAGGTTTAAATTATCTCACAAAAGTGAGTAAAAGCCCTCAAGACCATTCAGCAACCATTTCATGGCTTTTCACTGTATATTGACTTAGAAATTGTACAGACTATATATAGACTTTTCACCCTCACATCACACATACTTCCAGGTGGCAAAAAGCTCAAATGATGCCAATTTGCGCGACTAGTAAACAAACCCTTGCATGCCATTTGACCAAGAAACAGTGATTGTGAAATTTTGGGAAATGGTGTATATCAGTGGTCCCCTATTGGCAGAATGGTATTATGCAGCAGTAATACCGTGTGCGACTATTTTCAGGATCAACAAACCAATAATATATTGCTATAATGACAGAAATAACTACACACAACCTGCTGAATCTGACAGTGTGGAATAAATAAACTTTATTACAAAGCAACAAAGAATCAAAGGGACACTGTTATCTAACAAACATGCATGCAAGAGAGTAGCACAATAGTAACTCACTTTTTGAGAACATATATCTTAACACCACCACTTGCTCTCACATTATTTTGACCACACATTTGGAAAAACTTTTCATTTAAACCATGTGCATATATGAACGTACACATTATTTCCCAAACATGAACTTGGCAAACGTATTCAACTTAACTTCCTGAACAACTTGCCATAGATACATTGTTGTTTACAATGTGTACATAGAAGTGACCTCACTTTTTGGGTACAGACAACAATGTTTTGTGACGTCTTTTTTTTCAATCTCTTATTGCCATCTAATTTGGGCATTGTGGGAAGAAATATGTACTGTATATATTATCCATCCATCCATTTTTTGAACCGCTTATTCCTCACAAGGGTCGCGGGAAACCTCATTTATTTATACTAAAATATTTAAAACATTGACTCAATTACTTGTCCTATGAAAGCATGTATGAAAGTATTTTATACAACATTCAAAAAATATTTGAATAATTGCCTTGCATCCATCCATCCATCTTCTTAACCGCTTGTCATCACAAGGGTCGCGGGGTAATTGCCTTGCACTGTGAGGGAATACAAATGCTATACCATTTTTTGGTGTACACAGTACATTCTGTAGAGTAAATTTGACTCTATTTGAATGCATAAATGAATTTTAGCTGTTTATCGGAGAAATGTGATGTGAAGACGATGCAGACAGCCCTTGCACTAAAATATTACAAAATATTACTCAACAATTCGCTGAATTCTTGTCCTTGCTCCGGTGACTATACAGGATCCCCTATTTGCTTCTTCTCCTACAGATATACCCGCCAAAACCAGACAATCTTTCCAGTATTGACCTATAATCCACATAAATGCATGCCAAAGTATATAGTTGCTGTAACATTTACGTTTTGTTTAACTCTTTACCCTTAATGCACTGTTTTACCCATAATACATTGTCGTATTATGTTAAATACTGTAAAATAAAAAAACAAGAAAATTAATTTTTTTACTGTAGATTTTACATAAATGTGTTACATTATATTATTTATATTCATATTATATTAGATATACACTAGGAAGAGAGTAAAATAAAACATTAAAAATATATAAAAGTCACTCAATGGTTGAGGAACAAACTCACAACCTTAAGCTTGGGAGACTGCCACACTACCACCTGAGCTATGCCCCTCCTACTGTTGGTTTATCTCCAAGAGACCAAAGACATCCTTTTTGGTCTCTTGGAGAGAGGAAGATTCCATGGAATCATGGAATCAGCTGCAGCTGACATGAGCAATATACTAACAGAAAGCAGGAGCTGCATGGCTCGGAGTAGATCGGCGATCGGCTAAATTCTGTATTTTACTCTCTTCCAAGTGTAAATATTACTCTAAAACTGGGTCTATTTGGTCCCACTCTAAATAGAGTAAAATTAGCTCTACAGAATTGACTGTGTACTGTACCTGTATCTGTGTTGTTTGATGTCCTGTCTAATAGTACAATACACCAAAAATTATGGTAGTGCAAGCCCTCACAGTGCAGGACAATCATACCAAAGTATTTTCAATGCTGTATTAAACATTTTTCATACATGCTTTTGTAGGACAAGTATTTAAGTCAACATTTGAAATTTTGTATAATGCTGGCATCAGGTCACAATTAGGCAAATTTAATATTTTTTCAAAAATCTGAACTTTTGGTCAGTCCACACGTGCGGATGCCATTTTTTGCCAATTATTGATCAATCTAAAGTGTTGAAAACGGCTGTCTCTCTTTGATGATACACTGTTAATGGTTGAACAAACATGCTGTTTTGGAGTTTTCTGAAAAGTGACAATATAAGGGTTTGGCCTGACACCAGAAATAAGTAAGTGGTGCTTAAATTAATAAGTAATGTGTTTCAGTTAATGAAGCTGGTAGAAATTACACATCACCAAACATATAATAACAATTTAAAAATTCAGTTGCGGCTGGTCTCGAGTATTCTCCCTTATCGATCATGCAAGTTTCAGGTGTTCCACAGCATCCACCTTAGTCTCTTCCATTATTTTATAGGTATGGAGCACAGAGCCTGAAAACATTGGAAGACAAATATCTCTCTGTATTGTACTGCATTAAAAAAAAAAAAAAAAAAAAAAAGATGTGAGAAATAGTCACTAACGTGGGACATTTCCTGTTCTCTGGCCTGACCCCGTGCTCTACATAGCCAGACAATGGTGACATTTCAAAGTCTGAAGCAAGTAACCCTGTTCCATTAGATTTCTTTTTTTTTTACACTCAATGTGATTACCTCTTTATCAATTGACTGTATGCATTGTATTAAGTCGGTTGTTATCATAACTCACATGTTGAACTACACTTTGGATCCAGATGAGTTCATCCTGAGCTGGGATTGTGTTGGTGCCTTTTTTTTTTTTTTTTTAAAGGTAGTCACATTCCACCATGACCTATACAATTGGAACAGCATGAGCAAGTAAATTGAAAATGTACTGTACAAGACAGCTGCATCATGTGTTCACAACAGTATTACGCAATCATTTACCCATTTGTCCTCCACATCCACGTCATTGGATTCTGGGGACAGAACATCGTTTTGTAAAATCAATTATGACTTTAAACCTGAGCACAGTCAGTATTGTGTCATATTGTTTTGGGGTAAAATAACCTCATCCTCTACCTCCTCATGCTGCTTTTGCAGTAATGACTCTCATATAAAGTGGCTAGAAAATACACACAATTAAACTTTAGAACAGAAATGTATCCACAAACATTTGGTTCAACTATTAAGGAGACACCTTTTATTGTGGCCAGCCTAAGGCACATCTGTGCAACAATCATGCTGTCTTATTGGCATCTTGATATGCCACACCTGTGAGGTGGGATGGATTATCTCGACAAAGGAGAAATGCTCACGAACAAACATTTAGACAAGATTTGGGAACAATATTTAAGGGAAATGGTCTTTATGTGTAGAACAAGTTTTAGATCTTTGAGTCAGTCCGCTTATGAAAAATAGGTGCAAAAACTAAAGTGTAAATTTTGTAGAGTACATTTTAATATAAGTTTATTGTTTAAATGTACATGTGGTGATCATCAGTGTTAGAATATCAAGAGTGTGTAACTGCAAATATCACCTCTGGAGTTGAAAGACAGTGAGGACAAAGGATTTCCTGATACATGCTTTCGTTGTAAAGGTCACATCATTTGTGTAGCTGCATCTTGTTTAAACAAGCATGTGCATCGGCTGGCTGAGTGTAAAATCCTAAACATGTTGAGAAATTCATCCGAGTAAAAGTTCTGCACTGACCAATTCGATTTCTCAAGACACAGGCTCGTTAAACTCCGGGTCTCCCTGCACAACAAAACTGGAAAGTCTGACCCAGAAAGTGAAGTTGAATCAAATGTATACAAATTGTGAGTGATGGGAGGGAAATGGTGAGCAGACAGTGATATTGGGTTGTTTTCCTCACGAGTGGGCATTGGGCTAATGTTTAAATGTCAGTCTGCTGCTGAAGCCTGTTTGGTTTAAGCCTGTCTCTCGCAACATTAGATATTCTGTAAGCTACTGTCCGAGTCGATGCAAAGGATGCGTCTACAAACATCACGTGTATTACAATCGCTTGTGATTTTTTTTCCCATTTCAATCATTTATTCCAGTCAGTTGTGAAAGAAAGAAAAGACAACATAAAACAATATTCTTCAGTGTTGAATGAAAAAGAGCAGAAAGAAGACAAGTCTTGTGAATAGTGAATAAAAAATGTCAGAGTTGAGTTGTGTAATGGCTTCCCGAGAATGAAAATGAACCAACACTCCTTGTGTGAGCATCGTAATGT
Source organism: Leptonotus elevatus (assembly GCF_054856555.1). Lineage (NCBI taxonomy): Eukaryota > Metazoa > Chordata > Actinopteri > Syngnathiformes > Syngnathidae > Leptonotus > Leptonotus elevatus. The sequence goes on from NC_141249.1 coordinate 5,639,579, forward strand.
GAGTAGGTCTGATTGCATGCGTTAGTAGATAGGAGTCTCACCCTGCAATAGTAATATACTGTAGCTGTAGTATGTAGTGTTAAGCATCCAGAAGCGAAGACAACATACAGTACTTAATGCATAATTTACCTGATGAATAACCTGTTAAATAAGCTTATCTAGACTTCTTGTGATGATAAAAAGTAACTTGCAAAATGAAAGATGAGCTTTAGATTGCGTCTGTTTGGAAAAAAGAAGCTTCACTTATTCTTTAAAGTTTAAAGCTTTGTGTTTTGTGATCCAAATGCTCCAAAGTGACCTTTGGTGGCTATCAATTTTTGTGCACTGTATATTAAACAAAGTGTCTTTTCCCAGTCTATTTCAACAAATTAGACTATTTCAACACATTACACTTCTTGCATGGCTCAGCTGCCTGTTGGTTCCTTGCACTCAAATATGCACATTATTGATTTACGTTTGACTGCATACATTGTTCCTTGTGTGGAAGCGGGTGTGAGTGTACAGGCCCATTAGACACACAGCAACAATCAAAATATGGCTTTAATGAATATACATAAGAGGGTTTACAGATAGATGCACCACACTCTTAACAGTCAAGAAGAGGAAAGTCAGACTAGATTTCTGAAAGCATTCATGTTTAGAAATTAGATTTTATGTGCTGAAGATTCAGAATGGTGGAAAGGCAAACGTTTGGAAAGGGAGAGAAACATCTCATGTACAGTACATCTCATGAACATCTCACACTAATAATGAACTCTAAGTGTTAATCTAAATATTATAAACATCTAAACTTGTAGAATTTTCATCTTGATGGGCATATAAGAAGACAGACATAGATTAGATTCAAAAGAGAAAAATGCTGTCAGCTATGCCAAAATTAAACATATGTGATGCGTTTTCACAAAATCATGCTTAGGTCTCAAACATGAACATTTAGATATTGTATTCTAACTCTGCACCTAATTCCCTTTAAAATGATGTATAATACACTAACATACCTACAAAATTGATGAAGTTACATCAATTTCAATGTTGACAGGTCGAAATCCCTCGTTGAGAAAAATGCATTTAAAGTTTTGGGCACGTACATCTTTCAAAGGTCCATAGCAACCAGGAAAAAGATATTGACCCGAAACTTTCAGGGAGTGTTGAAAGACCACTGGAAAGTAAATTCCAATAGCAGATAAGGACATCAATCCGAGGTTTGAACCCATACAATATGAGGAAATTTGACATCTCAACTGATGAAATCGGGTAAAAATTGTGATTTTGGCCTCAATGCCTCTATCTGAGGCATCATCAAAGTTTGCTTGTCGTATTGTTGCAACTTGTGTGAGTGTGTGTGTGCGCGTTTGCTACATGGTGGGGCCCATATTCCGGGATTTTAAAGACTTGTGCGGCCCACTTATCCTGGTGGGGCCATTTTAGAGGGCCCCACAACTTTAGACCTCTTTTTGAGGGTCAAGACTTGGTTTTAGAGTTTAGGTTTGAATTGGGTTATTTAGGGTTGTGGTTAGGCAATCATTTGTGATGGTTGGGGCTAGGGTAAGGGGCTAGGTGTGTGTGTTTGTGTTTTAAATTAGGTTAAATTAGCGCATTGGAAAACTCGTTTTAAGAGTTTTGTGTCAATGAAAAGATGATTTGTCATTTGGTGTGGCCTGTGACAACAAAGTTGATTGATATTTATCATAGACATTCTACCTCAAATGTATTTGGCCACATAAAGAAAATAAGAATGATTTGAGTTCAGTTCAACACTTTTTGTTTTGTTTTGTTTTGCAATCAACGTAATACATAGGGAACACTTAGCCCATCAAACTACTGTCCAGTCAATATGAGCTCTGTGCATTAGGGGGGCTTTGTAAGGACCATCGCAATGACGTGATCATCTTTTCATCTTCAAGTATATTTCATAGCCCATATTTGATTTGAATTTCATCCCACTTAAAAGAGCATAGAGTGGAAATGTGTGGTGGTATTGCGAGCCAGGCAGAGGCTTCATTTGTGACGCGTCGATAAACGTGACGTGTCATCTTTCATCGCCACATGAAATTCACAACATCGAGGAGTGATTAAAACATTACATTATTTACATTAGATTATTACATCATTTCATTTCATCATTATTTCATTCCACTTCAATCCGACTGCTGTCTGATTGCCTATGCCTATTGTCTGCCTATGCGTGTCTGCAAGGACGCACTTGCATGTAGGAGCGTTTAATTCCGCCGTGATTGTATTGCGACATATTTTGCTTCAGTGCATAAATACATTAAATTAAAAGGAGAAATAGACTATTAAAAAACAGATCCCGCAACTGAAGATGATCTCTTCTGTTTGGATTACAAACATTCGCCAGTATGATTGATGACATTCGCTTCTGCTATAAAGTAACGAGCGTGTGTCTTCTGTCTTTTGTACCGGAGGGTGACATTATGGTGTATTTCGATTTTTATCGGGTGCTATGTCCATTTATATAAATCATTTGGGAAGTGACGTTAGAGGAGAGGAACTCTGGGTGCTTTTTGGAGCAGGCTCCAGAGACGTGCTAGCTAGCAGCTCGGCTAAAACATGCCCTAGTTACGATGCTCATTACTATACAAATTGCTTCTTTTTTTAAACTTCTACTACAAATGAAACTTTACTGCTGCAGGGAAATGAAAATAGAGACCTTAAGGAGGTTATTGTTGGAGAAATGTCAAAATAGATTTTTTTCCCCAAACAATGCATTTTTGTCATTGACTCAAAACAAATCTCCATGACATACGCCTGATTTTGTGAAAATACATCACGTATACATTTTGTAAACCCACTAATAATGCACTCTAAGCATTAATATGATTATTAAAATCAGAGGATGGCCGTGGATACTATGGATAGACGAATATCGTTATCTGCCAATTTTCAAAATCTGACGGTCGATAAAAGGTAAAGCTAAAACCATTTTAATCTAAAGAAACTATTTATTTAAAATTTCATTTAACTTTATAAGATGCTATTGACCCTGGGAACCTTCTGAACCTTTTTTTTTTTTTCGACATTAAAACAAAGAAATGTGAAAGTTTAAGATTTCAGGGTTTTTTTCAATTTAAGAAAAAAATAGAGTGTCATTTTAACTTTTTAAGGCGTACTGGGAGCTACCTGAATAATTATTTTTTTTTAATTTAAAATGAAATATATTGTTTAAGATTTTTTTTAAATTTCTACATTTTGAAAAGTCTGAAAAAATGTTCAGTGTAATGCTTTAAGACATTGCAACAAAGACAAGATTGACATTTGTATTTTGAAAATTTTGGATGCCAATATAATCCCCCACCCTCCCTTTTTACTGAAAATGAATATTGGCTTCAAATAGATGTTATCGGCCTCCTTGACTCCTAATAATCGGCATTGGTATTGACCCTGAAAAAAACAAACATTTTGGCCTATTTATAGTGGATACAATTCACATAGAAAAGCGCTTTGTCAGCCATTGGTCTCAGCTGCTGTCGAAAGTACTGATACCTTAAAATAAGGCTGGTATCAACCCAATACCCATCCCTGGTTTTGATACTCCCCCATGCCTAAGAATGACAGAAATGTAGAACACCGAAGACCGAGGTACTCTCCATAAAATGTGAATCCTAAATTACCATAAGTATTGTGAAACCTCTTAAATTATAATTGAGAGTGTACATTTTTCAAATCCACTGTAGTGGTGTATAGAGTCAAAACAATCAAACTCTGTCACTGTCCAATGTAACCGTTTGCCTTTAAAAAATATAATTAAACTATCTCTTTTTTCTTGGGATTTATTGGGTAAATGTCTTCTTTCCCCAGATATCGACGGCAACTATGGTGGAGGACTGCTGGATATGGTGAAGGGCGGAGCTGGAAAGTTCTTCAGTAACTTCAAAGACAATCTCAAGGACACGCTAAAAGACACATCAACCAAGGTCATGCATCAGGTTGCCACGTAAGTATTCATAAATCATGTAAATATAGTCAAAAGAATGCAAAGGCTGGCTCTGCTCTCACTTCTAAACAATGTGGAAACAATGTGGGCTCATTCAATACATTTTTGAGATTGTGAAGGAAGCATTGGGCTGCATGGTGGAAAGTTGTTAGCATGCCTCACCATTGCTACAATATGTTAACTTAAAACTTTGTCTTTACAATACGGTAATGCATGTCATAGCAAGGTTGCACATTTTAGGATACTTCCGTTTACATTCATTCACATTGGTTTGCATTGATTCAAGTATTTAACTGAAAGAATATAATTACTTCTATGCTCTTCTTTGATAAGTCTAATAAAGATGCCAATGGTTCGAGATGTGTACCAGAGCAGCGTGTTTTAGAAGCACCAGAGTCTGGCACAGCGTGGTCCACTCACTGTTTGTGTGTGCACTGTTTGTGCACTGGGACCACAAAGGGAGCTCTGTTTCTCAAAACACGCACATACATTTCCTCTCACTGTTGACTCAGCAGGTCTGATCATGAATATTCCTGCCTTGTGTCTCCCCCTTCAGACCAGCACTCTCTTCTCCTGTTGTTTCTTCATCTGTTTGCTGTCAGTCGTTCTCACTCCTCTCCAAGACTAAATTATTCATGTTAGTTCATTGTGCAAAACGACCAGTGCACTGCTGTTATGCAGAAGGTTGCATTTCATTGTGCCTGTGTGAGATGCATGTTTATTTAGTGCATATACTGCATGTGAGTGGGAGGTATGAACGACGAGGGAGGTACACTGCTATAGCAACCAGCAGAAAGCTGAAAAGAGAACAAGTAGATGGAAATATGCTTTCATCCATCCATTTTTGACTGCTTATATGCTTATTGCCATAGAAGACCTGAGCCTATCCCAGCATACTTTGGACTGATCACACATGCTCACACCTATTGGCATAGAAATTGTCTTTTGACTAAATTGGCTTTTCGTTAACTGTTTGCACAAGTTAAAAACAAAACAAAAAAAGAGGCAAATAAATAAATAAAATAAAATTAACTGTTTGTGTAAGTAGATGGCCGATATAAATAATAAATTGCAGATGAATAGAGGAGCAATCTTGTACTCGAGGCAGTCAACAGAAACATTGAAAACAACAAAATTTAAAACAAAAAATAGAGTACTGCTTCTAACAACACACAACACACCACTCCAACAGCATGTGGTAGAGCACTTACTGTAATTACAGCAACAAATGGAAAAGTTTTAGAAATGAAAAGTTCTTAGATTAGAATAGGAAATAGCCTTATAATGCTATTGCTATCAGTTAGGTGGTCTGTGGTTGTGCTAAAACTTTGGCTAATGCTAAATACTACCTTGTTTCAGAGTTGTTACAGCTGTAAATACACGTACTTTCCTTGCGCACCATTCTTCAAGTGTTCTCCATTTTGGCTCGGTCCTGATACCAGAAGTTGGCCATGTTTGTATAACTGTGGGTGGCCACAAACTGCAATCATTTTTTTGACCTCCATTGTTTCTCTACACTACTTACACAGGACTGTCAAATCTTGACGCCTATTTGGTGTCTCGACTTGATGTGTGTTTCGCAATTCAAATGATATACTACTTATACTTAGCCTATATATTACTTTCAACTTATTGCAATGGCCTTTGTTGATTTTTTTCTTATAACTTATAGTACAAACAATTCTGTACTTGTGTAGTTAGGGGCATCAAACTGGGAGTAAAAATGGAAGACTTTCCCAGAGCTACAGGCATGTCCCCCTCCTACTTGAAACAATCATTTACATGCGGGGGCCCTTCAAGAGTATGGAGGCTCAGATTTTTGTGCTACGTAGTAGTACGCAGCTGTGTGTAGCTGCATCTTCTATTTCCAGAACACTACGATTCTTGATTGACCAAAAATGAAACAGTTTAATTTCGATATTGTGTTTGGAAACATAACTTTACATGTGAAAGTCATGCATGGTGTGGTGATGATGCACCCGCTCACGCAATCTAAACCATAGTAAGGAATATGTAGACAAGCTGTGACTTTTTTCAGAACTGGATTTACTTTTACCTTTTCTCTGTGAAAATGTTTAAAATTGTCCTTAATAAGTAATGTTTTTTTGTTGCAGGTACACTAAAGGGGAGCTAGACATAGCCTACATCACGTCACGAATCATAGGTAAGAACACAGAGTCACAAGTATGCCTGAATATCACCTGAATCATTTCATGTAGGTAACATGATTCAACCCACCTTTCTCATTTGTTGAATGGGGTTATACTGGCTGCATTTGACTTTTACAATATTTAATTTTGTTAGATATTGCAGTGGTACCCAACCTTTTTCATTTCATACAAGTCCATAACTTGCGCGGTCCATCAACCATGGAGGGTGAGGTGGTGAGTTGGGGGTGGCTGACTGATTAATAAAATGTTACAACTGCATACATAAATCTGCTGTGGCATTTTTATCTATCTATGTATTTTATGTACCTGTAGTAGCAACAGAAATGCCATAAAAAGGGTAGCAACAATGGTCACTATGGTAACGCCTTATCATGAATGTTATGAGCAGCACAAAAACTGGGGGGTTTTCTGTTTTGCAGCTATATTTCAACAATTAACGTGAAGCCTCATTTTGATGTAACTATTAGCAGCATCCTCCTAAAATAAGTCAACAAAACAAGGCACCACAAAACAAATATGAAGTCCATGTATAACTCACCATAATGCTAAATCAAGAGCCGCTCGCCTAGTCGTGCAACGGATCACATAAGTCACGGTTCGGGTCGGATCACGGATTTGAGGCAAGGATCGGATCGTTTTTCGTACCTGCAAAAAAATAAATAAAAATGCAACATTTAATTAATAATGCACTACAGATTAGGTGTCACAAACATGGTGCCTGCAAGCCAAATACCACAAGTAAAGCTCACGTGCCTGTTCTAAAAATACCTCACCAGTGACGGGATGTTGTAATTTCCTAGGAATTTTATAGAAGCGATCATTTGAAAATGTGAATACGAGCGGAGATGAATGGAAACAGTGTTGGATATATTCAGCGTTTTTTCCCAATTGTTGTGAGAAATCATTAACATGATCAGTGCCTTTACATAAAGAAATAGCATTAATTATCAATATTAAGTTACATATAAAGAGAAATCTGAGCAAATTTCAGGAATGTGTATCAAACTAGGAGGCTTTTGCATTAATGAGTACCCAAAAACAGCTCTCAATTTCAAAAAGGTTGGTAACCCCTGTTCGAGATCAAGTATAATTCTAACATTGGAGTAAATTGCAGGCACACATGCTGTAGACAGCATAACTGGCCTTCAGCATACCAGGCTCACCAGTGCAGCGCAGGAGAGGAGAGTACCCTTCAGAGGATGCAATCAGCTGGACACTATCTCACTTGAGGGCTTTTGTGAAAAGTGAACCTCACTTCACTATTTCAAAATCCCCTTTTGCAGTACCAGTAGAAAAGGGCAGCAATCTATTCTATCTATCTATCTATCTATCTATCTATCTATCTATCTATCTATCTATCTATCTATCTATCTATCTATCTATCTATCTATCTATCTATCTATCTATCTATCTATCTATCTATCTATCTATCTATCTATCTATCTATCTATCTATCCATCCATCCATCCATCCATCCATCCATCCATCCATCCATCCATCCATCCATCCATCCATCCATCATCATCGTCATCATTATGTATTATTATTATCTGTGTGTTTTATTATGTACAACTCTTTGTTACAGCTGCCACTGTTTTATTAAGTGTTGGGTAAATAAAGTTAAAAGTTGAGTTATCAATTATGGATCCTGTGTCATTTTTAGTGATGACCTACCCAGCAGAGTCTGTACAGATTGGCTACCAGAACCATGTGGAGGACATCCGATCCTTCCTTGACAGTCGCCATGCTGACCACTACACTGTCTTCAACCTGTCACAGCGCAACTACCGCGGAGCCAAATTCTCCAATAGGGTAAAATAACTGCCTCATGCACTTAGAACACATGTATCAAAACTTTTGCCACACTGGTATTGTATTTATCAAGGGGAAGGGGTTGATTTTTGAGTCCCTGCATTTCTAAATGGCCTGACAACTCCAGGTGGACAATATTCTGGGCTCTCCTCATCTGAGATTTCAAACTCCATAATAGGCTCTAACTCCATCAGGGTCATTTGTACAGCGAGTTTTCAATTATTGATGTGCACATGAAAGATTTTTGGGTAGGCACACAAAATCATCGTCATCCTGTTCCCTTGTGTCATCCAATCATCTCCCCCAGCCACTTGTGTCTTGTCCAGGTGTCTTTCGTTGTCTCGTCAGTTGGCTTGTATTTAGTTCCCTGGTTTCGTTTAGTCTTGGTTGGATCATTGTCGCTGTCACCACTCTTGTGTTTTGTTGGTACTTTGATTTTTGGTCTTTTCATAACTTTGTTGGTTTTGTTTATTTAGAGTTTTACCCAGTTCCCCTGTTAGTGTTTTTGTTAAATACATTGTTTTCAGTATTACATGCATCCCTGCTGTGGTTCGCCTGCATTTGGGTCCTCCACCCCATCATGACAGAATGATCCAACCAAAAACTGACCCAGCAGCGCAAGAGGCAGGTACCAGTTCCCGTTCCGGCGGCACACGTGCTGCGGCGGCCGCCACCAGTTCCCGTTCCGGCGGCACACGTCATGCCGCTGCAGCCCCTGGCCTCTTCGCCTGTGCCGCTGCAGCCCCTGGCCTCTTCGCCTGTGCCCTCTTCCTGGCCCCACTGCCTTGTTTGACTTTTGTTTGGGACATCTGAGATCCGTCCCTTGAGGGCGGGGTACTGTTGTGATTTGTGTCTGTCATGCTTGGGTTTGTTGTTTTGGCTTTGTGTCCTGTCTTGCTGGTTGGGTTGTTTGCACCTGTACTCGTCGTCCAATCATCTCCCCCAGCCACTTGTGTCTCTCGTTGTCTCATCAGTTGGCTTGTATTTAGTTTCCAGGTTTTGTTCAGTCTGGGTTGGATCATTGTCGCTGTCACCACTCTTGTGTTTTGTTGTTTGATTTTTGGTCTTTTCATAACTTTGCTGGTTTTGTTTATTTTGAGTTTTACGCAGTTCCCCTGTCAGTGTTTTTTGTTAAATAAATAGTTTTCAGTATTACATATATTCCTGCCTCCCTGCATTTGGGTCCTCCACCCCCAATGTGACAAAATGATCCAACCAAGACTGAATGAAACCAGGAAACTAAATACAAGCCAACTAACGAGACACCTGGACAAGACACAAGTTGCTGGGGGAGATGATTGGATGACACAAGGGAACAGGAGTACAGGTGCAAACAAAACCTAACAAGCAAGACAGGACACGAATCATAACACTTGACAAAGAAAACTATAACAAAGATCCAGGGCAAACAGGTTACAAAAACTTTGTGGTTACATCAGGCAAAATGCAAAAACTGTTAACGCTAGAAGATATGCTGTGTGGCACTAACTCATGAGATGGAATTCTCTGGCGCCATCTTGGGTACAGAACAGGCTTCTTATTGAGAGGCTGATGATCCAATTGAGCCCAGGTGTGTCCTGCCAGCTGCCAGCTGCCAGCCACACCCACCCACCTGCCTGACCTGCCAGGAGAAAACAGACCTGCCATGCACAATAGGCAATCATGACATAATAGTTGGAAGATGATAACCATAGTTATGAACGTAGGTAGATAGGACACACCCTTTTTGTGCTGCATGGCTACGGCGATGCAAAGGGCAAAGGCGTTAGTACATTGCTTATGTGGACATTCGGGAAAACTGGGGGGGGGGGGGGACGCCGGACCATTGTGCTGCATGCAACTATGACAATTGAACTATAAAACTCTTGTTTGGCCTTTTTTCAATATTCTGTATTTATAGTGCATTTTGGCATAGACAAATAAGTAAACCTCATCAAAATTGGTTGTGAAACGAGCAAATTGTGACTTGATTTCAATGTCAATGCATTGCCTCTGATGGGAACGCTGCCCCTGCCAAAATGGCCGCCACATAGGTGTGTCGTTAAGCTGGGCTGCTATAGCACACTGGTATATTATATATTATGTCTTGTCTTTCTATCTTTGATGATAACGCAAAACTCATGATTGCGGAAAACAGCACATAAATCATGGGGGATAAAAGTGATGATAATACATGTATGTTACTCTAAAAATAACCAGGGTGGTCAGACTGCTGGGATTACATGTTTGGATCAAGAGTAAATGTATACCTGACAATCACAGTTGATAAATATGAAATGTTTTTAGGGTTAACCTTTGAAATTCCATTGAAAGTACTTAGGGTCAATTTTTACTCCATTGGAAAAGTGGGGTAACTAAAAAAAACAACAATAACTTCAATACTATAATTAGATACAAAACCAATTAGCCTCATGTCAAAGACAACCTATTTGAGGAGTACATGGAAGATTAAATGATAAAAATTTAAATTGAACTAACGGTGCACACAAAAAAAAACAAGCAAGCAAACTTATGCATCTAAGGGTTAAAAAAAAAAAGGAAACTACATACACACATGCACATACAAACACATACACAGCCTCGAAAAAATATGTGGACTAAGCACTGACTGAAGCAGATATGCGTCCGTTGATCGGTCCTTCTCATTCCGTTTATTTTTGTGAGGAAGCGGAAGCACTCGGCGAAAGGTGGACATCGTCACTGATGGGAATTGACGTTTATTTCACTCATTTGCTCACCCCTGTAATATACAATGTAGTACTATACAGTATATAAATGGGCATGTAGGTACTAAATATTTGCTCTCACTCAGTCACTGACAATTGGCATGAAAAAGGGATGAATGGATATAGTCATCATCATTGTGTAGATAAAATAATGAATCTTTGGCCAACACTCTTGCACAGCACTCCAAATTTGTTTTATTTTGACTGTCCACATTGTGAGCCAGAGGACTCAAATAAAATAATTTTCGCATATACACCACCCAGCATCCAGCAGCTACATGCAAGGCAACTGTGGAGTTAACATGGCCTAGATAGCTGCCTGTGGAAGTTAGTGTGCCTTCACAGATGACTAAGCATGGCAGCTTGTGTGTTGTGCTGCTCTACTGCTGCTGTGCTCTAACTTGCACTTCTCCTCTTTCCATGCGTTTTGTTTCATCACTACTTTTCCTCCCTTCCCCCTGTTGTTCTCATCCTTTCCTCTCACCTCAACTTTGCACTGTCTGTTCTGCCATCTATGCCCTCCTTCCTTTCGAATCCCTCTCCAGGTTTCAGAGTGTAATTGGCCTGCTCGCCAGGCTCCTGGCCTCCACAACCTCTTCGCTGTTTGCAAGAACATGCACAACTGGCTAAAACAGAATCCCAAGAATGTGTGTGTCATCACCTGCTCGGTAAGATAACGCCTCATCATATCACTTGCTCGCTTCGGGTACTTCAAGCAACAAGTACCAGTAGGCTTTTACCAATAACCTTTCTTTTTGTCCCAGTGACTTGCATTGTCATTAACTTGAAATGAACCCAGATGAATACGTTCACATTAATAGTGCACATGATTGCTTCCACACAAATTGAAATGTGTTTCTATTTGTCAAATGGTTTCACATTTTATGCTCATTTTAATCAGTCACGCGCTTCATTCGTAGAGGGAAACTTGCTGGGTGTCAAGAGACCTTGCTGTGTGCTTTTTAGGATGGCCGGGCGCTTTCAGGAGTCTTGGTTTGTGCCATGTTTTGCTTCTGCCACCTCTTCAACAATCCAGTTCCCGCCATGCAACTCCTCAGCGCCAAGAGACCAGGCTCAGGCCTCTGGCCTTCACACCGCAGGTTTGCATCCATGGTGGGACATGACATCTGACACAATCTGAATATAAAATGACCAGGTGTGGTAAGAGAAGAAGGAGGGCAAAGCTGGCACCGTAGTTGTGTTAATTTTGTCCCAGCAGCCTCCTAAAAATGTCTTGTATCCCAGGGGTCACCAACTTTTTGGAAGCAGAGAGCTGATTATTTGCTAAAACAATAAAGTTGATAAGTTTGAACATTAAATAACTTGTCTTTGTAGTGTACTCAATTAAATATAGTTTGAACATTATTTGCAAATCGTTTAGCACAACGTCCCAACTTTAGTGGAATTGGAATTGGGTTCGTAACTTGGACTGATCACCAGTCAATCACAGAAGTGTCACATGGGAATCTTGTCCTCTGGCAGGTACATCGGGTATGTATGCAGCATGGTGTCCGAGAAGCCCAGTCTACCCCACACCAAGCCTCTGATGATCAAGGCTCTCACCATGAGTCCAGTTCCCTGCTTTAACAAGCAACGGAGCGGCTGTCGGCCTTTCTGTGACGTCCTCATTGGAGAGACCAAAATCTTTACCACGGCACAGGACTATGAGAGAATGAGGTACAAAAAAAAAGATCTTAAGTCTGTTAATATAATAGCTGTTACAAATAGTCACTTATAGCATCTGTATTGTTGAAAGGCAAGCAATGCAAAGGCAATGTTAAGCAGTTCAAGTGCTGTTTAGTTTTTGTATGCAAAGTGTATTCATTTTATCTGTCTATGTCTAGAGAGCACCGAGTTCAAGAGGGGAAGGTGGTTTTTCCTTTGGGTGTCAGTGTGCATGGAGATGTCGTTGTTTCTGTCTATCATATGAGGTCCACCATCGGGGGACGTCTGCAAGCCAAGGTACACATACGTATCTTTTTATTTTACAAAAATATCTATGGAGTAAAATACAGCCCTCCAAGAGGCGATGTGAAAATTTCAAATTACACAAATGATTTTTTTAAGGTTTAAGTTTAATCAATTCATTTTTGATAACAGTGCTTTGTAAAATGTTAGCATCAGATCAAATCAATTTCAAATAAGATAGAGATCTTTAATCCCAAATCAAAATTGTCTTTAAAACTCAATCATTAGAAGTAACATTTTTGTTTGCTCTTTAGGTGTCCAACACACAAATTTTCCAGATCCAGTTTCACACTGGCTTCATTGCTCCAGGAACTACTATGTTAAAATTTAACAAGTAAGTCTTGTTTTTCTTTAAATGGACCAAGTTGAGTGATTTGATTACATAAATAAGTGACGTAATTATATTAAATTAGCTTCAGAATAATTTGTCTGGTGACCCTAGATCAGATCTGTAACATTTGTGGACCAGCCAGGTTACCTCTTGTTTCTATTAGTACGCTGTGCAGATTTTCTTGAGAAAAGATTTAGGTGTTATAACACATAATCATCTATCAATAACTTTTACTTTCTGCCAATGATTATGTTGACTATTACATATGTTTACAACTGTGTTTGTCTTTATGAGAGTGTTTTTTATTAAGCCCTAGCGCCCCCCAATTGGGTCATCTTGGACTTTAAAGAAGATATTGTGTGAAACATGCACTAATCATGAAAGTGAAATAACTCTGCTCTCCCACTTTGCTACATCATGCAAAACACACACGTATTTTTGTGTTTTGTTTGTTTCACATTTGTGCTGTGTGCTATCATTATTTAAGTACTTTTAACCAGTAACATATATACTGATAATTATATCTCACAAGTCTTCCCTCTATTATGACACAATTAGACCTTGTGGATGCAGAGATATCCTCTTTTTATTTTGGGTATGTAATTTTCAAGCAAAAGCCTGAAAAATACGTACATCTAATGTTACAAATGAATAAAGAGCCGTGGTGCCCAAAATCCACTTGAGTCTTATTGCAAGACCATTCGCAGTAGTAGTTGCATTAGTGTGCTTACTATGTCTACACGGCTTTGGAAGGCTGAAGTAGGCGTTAAAAATGAAATTGGTTGTCAATACTAAAATATTTACTTTAGCTTAATCCACAAATGCCTTTTATGTATCCCACATTTCTCCTGTCAGACCAGAGCTGGATGCGTGTGACTCTCCAGACAAATATCCCCAGCTGTTCCATGTGATATTGGACGTGGAGGTGGAGGGCTTAGACAAGCAGAAAGACCTCACGCCCCCTTGGGAGCAATTCCCATCTAAAGACCTGAGTCCCAATGTGCTTTTCAGCTGCCACCAGGAACATCAGGATGCTCTCGCCGTTGCTGGTACTTGTCCTACTCATTATAATGTAGTGGTACTCAACTGTCACCCACAAAGAAATCATGACTTTACTGAAACAATATATTTTACTCACTCCATTAATGCAATTCAGGAGTCCCAGATGTGTCACAGACAATGGCGAAAAAAGTTCATGATAATAATAAAATATTTTTGCATTTTATTCAATGAAAGTAAGTTGTACACCACATTTATTTCTGTATAATGATCACAATTGTTATTGGTTTTTTTTAATACTATTATTGCATAATAATTGTTGAAGGTTGTAGATATAATTATTTACCATTCTTGCTTGATGTAGAACTTGCTATATTTTGCGCTTGATAATGTTCCACACCTTCTCAGTGGGAGATAGGTCTGGACTGCTGGCAGGCCAGTCTAGTGCTCACATAATTTTTCTACGAGGCCACACTGTCGTAACACATGCAGAAAATGGCTTGGCATTGTCTTGCTGAAATAAGCATGAATGTCCCTGAAAACGATGTTGCTTGGATGGCAGGATATGTTGCTCCAAAACCTGTATGTACCTTTCAGCATGAATGGTGCCTTGACCAACAAGTACTCCAATTTTACGACCATATCGGTTGTTTTGCCATGACGAAAATACGACCCCACACCGCGACAGCTTGCCCGACGGTCACAAGATGAACAAGATGTTGGTCTGTTCTGCGCATGCTCTTTTTGACATTAATTCCTCGTCCCTTCTGGGATGGGAAACTAATAGTTGGGGTTAGTATTAGGCTTTTAGTGAGTTTGTACGCGTTACGTCTTCACATGAGACAATAATGGTTGGGGTTAGTAATTGGCATTCAGTGGTTGTAGTATGGTTAACAATACAAACGTGTGGTCAACACTTAAATGATTACTGGCCTCTTAGCTCAGTAAGATAGACGTTCATCTTCGGATCAGGTGACCCAGTTTCAAATCCCGGTAACTTCTGTTAGGGTTCAGTTGAGTATTTTTTCGATATTTACATGGCCGATAGGGGTCGCTAAATTACAATACGTAACAGTTGATCATAATTTGGCACATTTCAAAACGACCTACAGTATGTGGTCGTATTAATTGGAGGACAGTCTCGCCTTGACAAATGTGCAAGTCATCTCAGATGAGTTCAGCCCCGGGAGAATCTGGTGGCGTTGTTTGAACATTTCTCAACTTTCCCAGACCTTTGTTGGCTCTTCTTTTTTTATTTGGGATGTTTTGCAGGCATCACATTTAAAATGAGAGAATCCATCCATTTTCTTAACCATAGTGATATTTGCACCAAAAAAACAACAACCCCAAAAAGCTGTCATATTCTCCAGTTTGAACATGAATTATCTTGTCTTTGTCATGTATTCAATTGGTTATAGGGTGAAAAGGTTTTGCAAATCATTGTATTCTGTTCTAGTTTACGTTTTACACAACATTCCAACTTAATTGGAATCTGGGTTTGTTTGTTTTTCTAACAAAATGTCTAATTGTTTTATAATACATGCCCTAAAATGGGAAAATTACACTCATGTGCATGTTCACAAAAACACCATCACTGAATAAGAAGGGTGGATATGTTTAGGTGTTTCCTGTACCGGGTTCCATTTCACAAAGCATGTTCAACAAACACCGAGACTAACCCTGAACAGCGAGTTGACATAGAGTGAGAGAGGAAACTCTGCTTTTTCGGTACTAGGACAGCTGATTTGAGGTAGTTATATCAACGCAGAGTAGTTTCACCTGGCGTTGCCACTACACTAAAAAGTCCACATCAATGGAGCCCCGATTTGTCGAGTCACAATGTCGGGGAAGCGCAGGGCACGGTTTTGTTTGTTTTTTACCCCTCTCAACTGAAAATCTTAATGCGATCATATGGCGAATTTGAACACCGCAGCAGCTCCCCATAGAGGAAGGCGGCGTGGGAGAATGTTGCTGCTCGAGTCGGGTCAATGCATGAATTTAAATGTAGTCCTATGCAATTACAATAATATTACAGGAGAAGCCTGTTGAATGGTAGCTCATTAATTCATTTAATTTAGGTGCAATCCTGCGGGGGAGAAGCGGATTTAAGATGAAATATAAAAATATTATTCAAACGGTTATAAGAAAAAAAACTGAGCGCAACACACAATATATGCTGTGATGTGAGCGCATGATTACGGCTGGTAATGTTGCAAATGTAAGGACGGATTTATGTAGATGGACTGTGAAGTGAAACGGTACCGTTCAAAAAGATAACTGTCCGGAAATGCCAGCATATCTATCCGCGGTCTGATAATAATCTCACAACAAATATTTAATTCCCTGCGCAATAATGCGGCACCTTCATCAATAGGGCCGTGTCAAAAGTGGACTTTACGCTATAGACTATAGACTATAGGCATATTTACGCAAAAACTCGCTGCAGCGGACTTTATGAATTAAGAAATGAATGCCGTGTGTGGCTAAAAAGAGGCGGGGACAGAGAAAACCTGCAACCGACCAGGTTTGGTTCATGGAGCTTGTTACTACGGTAACTGACCGAGAGCTTAAATGACCTCTTTTTATGAAACAGGCTAAAGTTACCTCTTTTTCTATGGTTTCATTTACCTCCCTTTCTGAAACGGAAAATGCAGAGTTTCCCAAATTTCAGGGTTTCTTGGCCCAGAGTTCTCACTAAACCTGCTTTGTAAAATAGACCCCCTGATGTGATGCCGCAGAATACGCGTAGAATAGTGTTGTTAACTAACAACTTAACAAAACTTGATCACTTTTATTTTTGCCCCAACAAGATGAGATGGAAGGCTTGGATTTGGAGGGTAAGACAGCAAAGTAGAGTGCTGACATTCAACTAACTGTACACAATGAATGGAAATTATAGTGAAAAACAAAATAACCAAATGTGAAGTTTACATAAAGTTTACAATTGTTGGATTTTTGTGAATTTTGAGTGTTGCATTAGATGATGCTTGTAGACCTCTCACAGTTAGTAGCCCATTATATATTGTTTCCTTCCTGACCCAATATTCTCTTTAGCTAGTTAGTCTATTACTGTGCATAACTTCCCCAAAAATATTAACACCCCCACCCGCACCCCCATAGCATCCATTTTTCACTCTACTCCTTTTTAATTCGTGATTGATACCATTTTTCTCTTTCTCTGTCTCCTTCCGTCTATTCTCTAAATGGTCCTACAGAGCCAGCCAGGCCACCTGGAGGCCATGAGGCCCGAGGCCACGGTGAGGAGAGTGAGCCCTCTGACGACGAGATGATCTCTCTGTCCAGCCAGCGAAGCAGCACCAGCGCAGCCCCCCATAAAGGGGATCAGCCTTCTCCGACGCACGTGGACCCCAATCCGCCTGGAGAAGTTGATCTTCTCGGCTTGGATCGTGAAGAGATCAAGCAACCGCCTTCAGTGACCCAAGCTCCATCTACTGCAGCTGCAACTACCGACCTCCTGGGGGACTTGTTTGGGGCTCCACCCCAGCCAACTAGCGGGCCATCATCCAACCATTCCACTCCACATAAAACAGTACCAAGCTCGGCCTCGCCATGTGCTTCCCCTGGGCCACCAGGTGAGGATGGCTGCAAGTGCACAGTACTCAAGCACAAATTGAGTTATTTCTAGGTTGCTTGTCAGAGCTCATTAAATTGTTTAATAGTTTAAAATGAGTCTTGGTTTACTAAGCATGTATATTGCAAGATGCATGTCTGTTGAGCAGTGGCAACAGTGCCCTCTGTTGTCAATAGTCTTAACTAAATGTAGCTGGTACATTAACTTACACTTATGACCACGTCAGGTGCACCATCCAAGGTGGTCTT
Organism: Leptonotus elevatus; assembly: GCF_054856555.1. NCBI lineage: Eukaryota > Metazoa > Chordata > Actinopteri > Syngnathiformes > Syngnathidae > Leptonotus > Leptonotus elevatus. Next base: position 5,657,381 of record NC_141249.1, read on the forward strand.
GCAATTGATTCTGTGCAATTTATTCATGTCATCCTCTATATTAATTCCGATTTTTTTAAAGCATTATTTAAAAAGCTTAGCATTTTGGGTTGTTTCTGATGGTACATTGATCATTCAGTTCATTCATACCAGGTCAGCAGTACTTACTCCCTTTCTGCAACACAGAAGTACCACAGTGCCTATTATTTACAGAGCATTGTGATAAAGTCCATAGATAATTTCATTTTAAATTGTATTTATTCAAATTTAGTGAAAACAAAGTGCATGTTATTATTGTTATATAAATATTAAACACACAGTGTGTTATAAAGGGCGCAAATACATACCATATACTACATTTTTGTCTATATTTCATTGGATTATTTAAAAAACCGAAATGGAAAACATGACATGAAATTACTTTAATGGCTATCTACTGTATTTCTCTTCAAATATGTATGGGCTCCACAGTGTTTGACCCCTTTGGAGCTGGTCCCATGCCGAAGCCTCAGGAGATGATGGGTTCGTTCCTCGGACCAGGTAACATGGGGCAGCCACATTCCTTTTTGCATGCCGCTCGCTCTCCATCCCCCACCCTGCAGCCCACTAGCTTTGGTGAGGAATATTTCTGCTGCTGTGTTGCACACTGACACCATCTGTTGTCTATATGTACAGCATGTTGTATGGTACTGTAAGACAACTGTGTTGCTTTAAATCATTACATTGCATGGTCATTGTCTTTGAGCATTCACTGGTAAAATAGAACAATAACAATAAACAACTGTAGTGAGTCATTGCCTTTTTAAAGTTAATGTGGTAACGAAGCAAAAATAATTTACAGCTAAAATAACTTCACTCTGCACTGGTCGCCAGTCGATTGCTAAGCTAATATAGTCAAAAAACATTCACACTCCGAGGGGTTCTATTTTTGGAACCTACGCAAATCCGGCGTAAACCTATGCTGAGACAGTTTAGACCGGATGTTGGTAATTTTGGTGGTTAGCATGCTACCTTATTCAGTGTTTGAATCTCGGCTTCATCCTTCCTGTTGTCCAGGTACTCGGAATTGCTGCCATATTCCAAAAATAAGCAACACGCAGTTTAATTGAAAACTCAAAATTTACCATAAGTACAAATGTTTATTTAGCCTGCGATTGGTTGGTGACCAGTCCAGGGTGTGTCCCTCCTCTCGATGGAAACCAGGTGTGATAGGCTCAAGCTAATCCGCAAACCTAATGAGGGTTGTGAATTATTGTTCTTAGGACGGAGTTCCCCCGTCCAACCTGCTACCCCAACCGTCAACATTCAGCAGCAAAACATCATGGGAGGCTGGGAATGGAACAGAACTGCCACCACAAGCACAGGTACACCTCACTGCATCGACCATTGAGTGAAACCCAATTTCCCTGTCTAGATAGATTAAAAAGCCAGTGATAAGCAAGTGAGACATAAAAACAAGAAATTAATATGTGAATATTCTTTGTTTCTAAAGGAGGAGGCTTGGTAATGGGCAGTCGATCAGCCACTACGAGCCCTACAGGTTCGGTTCACAGTACACCCACCCATCAAAGCAAGCCATACACCCTGGATCCCTTTGCTGACATAGGTAACCTTGGGGGAACCCTTGGAGGTAAGTTACTGCACATATTTTCAAGTATCCGCATTGTTGTCTTCTACTGTTTTGTGCCACAAACTCAGTCCTTTCTTCCAGGAGGTTCTGGATTCACCAGCAAGCCCACCACACCAACAGGAACAACTCCTTCCTTTCCTTCCATGGGCTCCCCATCTCGGCCTCCTCCATCTCCCCAGCATGCAGGAGGATGGCAGCCCCACTCAGGAGCTGGCTTCCAATCATGGCAGCCTAACACAGGCACAGCAGGCACAGCAGGCACAGCAGGCACAGCAGGCACAGCAGGCACAGCAGGCACATCAGGCACAGCAGGCACAGCAGGCTGGCAGCCGCAAGGACAAGGACCCACTCCGCAACCAAAGCCCAGTCCAAGCCATACATCCATGCCTCACACTTCACCGCAGAACCGACCCAACTATAATGTTAGTTTCTCTGCTGGGGGTGGATCACCCAGCGCTGCGGGCAAAGCACAGATGGGAATGGGTGAGAATCAAACTTGGTTACTTTGCCTTCTTTTAAAAGACTTAAACATTCAGTAGGATTTTAATCTACAATAAGTTAGCTCATGTACCATCCCTGAATACATTCTAAAATACTTTTCCTCTTTGCTCTGATCCTTTCTGCTCAGGCTCGAAACCCAAGGCTTCCAATGCCAACTTTGATGACCTGATGTCTGGTCAATGCTTTGCAGGGGCCAAAGAGAAGAAAGGACCCAGGACTATAGCAGAAATGAGAAAAGAAGAAATGGCCAAAGAGATGGACCCTGAGAAAATAAAGGTAGCAACTTTTCACAATTTGAATGACTGCTTAGGCCTATACATTAGGCAGGCAGGCTAGCGAGAGTATGCACATGTAGCAAGTGTTGTTTTTTGGGCCGGCTTTTTTCAATGCTGCAAAACGTTGCAAAGCCACTTGCTTCTCTTTCACAAACGCTCTTTATGCTCTCAAGCCATTTTTCTTGTTGCAGAGAAATTTTGAACATGTTCAAAAGTTGATGGTGACACGGTTTTGTTCCACATTCCAAAAACATGCTCATTACTTAACTCATTCACTCCCAGTCATTTTCACTGAAGCAACCCCCTTTGCTCCCGGCTGTTTTACTGGATTTTGACTGATTTTGCAAGGCCCACAGAATGTTGTGTTCTATTGCTTTAATAACATGGAACCTACCAAAAGAAAAATTTGAGTCTTTTCTTTCCTTAGAAGAAGTATATTTCTATCTGTTTACGTTTTGCAGCAATTAGCATGATAATATAGCTAAGTTTCATCATTATTCACAAATCTGTTTAAAACTGTGGGGAAAACAGCTTGTTGCAGCATGGCCCTGGTTGATCTCTTACACTCTGCTGCCATTTTTGTAATAACTACCATTGCTTCAACCATCCTCTTCAGTTCAGAGGCTGCATCAAAATCTTCTGTATGCTCAAGCATAAAACAAACAAACATAAAAACATATAAATACGTTTTTGGGACACTGGGAATATTTGAAATAGAACGTATTTATACATTTTTGGGAGCAAATTAGTTAATTGCAGGTAGATGTTGGTGTGTGTTTGACTGGTCGTTTGTCTGCATGTGCCCTGCGACTGGCAACCAGTCACTGCCACTAAGGACTTAAGTTCCAGCTCACTCGTGACCCTAATAAGGACAAGCAGTATTGAAAATGGATGGAAATGCACCAATCAGTTGTTTCAAATCTGTTCCTGACTTGCGAATGACACCTTTGCCTGTTTGTCAGATTCTAGAATGGATTGAGGGGAAGGAGCGGAACATTCGGGCCCTCCTCTCCACGATGCATACAGTGTTGTGGGAAGGAGAAACACGCTGGAAGCCTGTTGGAATGGCTGACCTGGTGACTCCAGAACAAGTCAAAAAAGTATATCGCAAAGCAGTCCTCGTTGTTCACCCAGATAAGGTGAGACAAATAAGGAAGTAGTCATATTCCATTAAGAAAAGAGGAATTTTATTAACCCACATGTTGTGTTTGTTTCTTAACAATGTTCATGACTCGTTCTAATATTTAATCATCACAAAATATCACAAAACACAATGCAATGTTTTTAATATTGAAAAACGAAAATGAAGAAACCGAGGCCAACAGACTACATTTAATAATTTCCATTTCCCCTCCTAGATTTTCCAAACAGGTCAATTTGACCCGCAACATAACATATAGGTCAAGTAGACAATATCCAATTTGTTACTGTCTTAACATAGCCACATTCAATGTTTACAAAATGATCAAATTTGCCCTCTACCACCCTCAGTTGGCTGCAATTCTCAACCCAACTACATTTTATATATACAAATATAATAATAAAAAATATAAATATAATGTAAAATCTTAATATTATATTCTAAATATAAATATCAAAATATAATATTCATATTATTAAAATAAAATAAAATACATAAACAGTTGTTGAGAGTCAAGTTTCTGTCATCTAAAGTTATAAGTCTCAATACTTTTTTTGTAACTGTTTTGAATGTAACACCCAAAAGTATAGTATGTTAAACTTGAACTTTTTTATTTTTTTAATGTAATCGTTATAATTAAGGTTATTATAATGATATGCTAGTATAATATATGCCCTTTCATTATAAACATTATACAATTTTGTCATTATTAGCATTGTTTTTTTCTCTGATTGTCTGTGTGAAATCACGTCTCTACTATCTTATTGTGAGACGTGCATTCTCCATTTCATTTAAGTCACCATAGTTCCTGTGTCCCAGCAATGTCAGCCAACAAGAGGGTGTAAGCCATCAAATCGTCATATGGTTTTATCGAATACTGCACAGGAACTTTCTGATACATGATACAATGAGATAAAATATGAAACTGATAACCAGAAAAATGATCACGCCCTCAATAATGTGATGTGTCAAAGATCCAAAGGTGGGCTTCAACCAGTCAAATAAAGAACTATTGTCCTGATGAACAAATTTGGTTGTTTCATGAAGGTGATCAATTATATTACCAATAGTAACATTGTAGTCAGGCACAAAGGTACAACATTCAGATCCAATGACAGAACAAGTTCCCCCTCGGGCTGCTAAGAGAAAATCCAAAGCTGCTCGGTTTTGTAAAGCAAGCAGTCTGACAGAAGCGAGTTCACTTGACATGAGCAGAAGAGCCCGACCGGTTTCGTTTGCAATCATTTCTATTGCATGCGACAAATCAGCGATTTGGTCTAAAGCTGACATAACTCCATAAAAAGGAAGAAGAGAACCAATTGCGTTCTTGAACGGAGACTGATGGTGTGTCCAGAATAGATCGGAAACAGCACGTTTGTGCCTGTGAAGATAAGGGTTCTTGGGCAAAGATCGAGTCACTCTCATAGCTGGGATGACATATCCTAAACCACAGCGTCCTTTGTAATCCACCGGAAGATAAGGGTAAGCCATGTTCCCACACACCCAGTACATTCCTGCTGGAGACGATACGGAGCAGATGGCAGTGTGCTGAGCGAGCGCATTGAGCCGAGCCGGGCCTGCCGTCTCCAGGCACCGCTGGGGACTTGATTTCACTGACTGGAACTCGCTATCGGGATGACTCGGGTCCCATTTAAATGTATGAAGGCAGTCGGATTCTCCCACAGATGCTGTCCCGTCGTTTTCCAGACACCAAGAAAACTTCTGAGGAATGAGCTGTACAGGAACAGGTCTGGGTGTTTTCACGCACCTGTTGCAGTTGCCGCGTAGCCCCGAACAGTTGAGGGGTCTCATTTTGGATAGACGAGGGCATTCGGGGTGGGAGTAGGACTGAGAAAAGGGGATATGAAGCAGGTGGCAAGTGTCGCAGTCAGAGGCAGGCAGGGCCATCAGGGGCAAGCCCTCGCCAGCTGTGTAGGGCATAAAAGCGCACACGTAACAGCTGGAATTAGGCCGGAGGTGCTGGGCCACTTGCCACGCCATAGTCAGGAAAACATTGATGTCGTCTGCTCCTGCATCCGGCGACTTTATTACCTGAGGCGCACCGAGGACAGACTCCACTAGGAACACAAGCAGGAGAAGCATGGCCACCTTTGTGATTGAGGATATAAAGACAAATAAATGAAGTGGTCCTCTCATGCAGATGTCTGTAGATTTAAGACCAGCACCATCCTCTAGGCTCAGGCCAGCGCTTTAAACATGAATGAAGAACAGAAATACTCAACAGGGACTAGGTGAGCCCAAGATCATCCGTGGAGTCGCCTCCCCTCTCATTATCTTCTCGTATCAGCATGTCACATGTCTCACTATCAATCTCAATCAGTTCCAGGTGTTAAGCTCGTCTTGATGAAAAGAGGACATTCAGATGCAATCAATCGGGAGTCGAGTTGAACGCCTAACCTGCCTTTGCCTCCGCCTCTTGCGCAATTGTGTGTTTGTTGTTTGCAGGACACCATCTTCTGTACTTTGGTCTTTTCCATTTGGCACTTAATGTATGTGTGAACAACTGGCTCCGTTTGTTGACACTGTTTCTTTGGCTGAGTGCTGATTCAGAGTAAAGTGCAGCTCTGCATTTCACACCAAAAAGCACAATGTAAAAAGAGCCTCTAGAAAGAACATTGATAAGTACTGCATAGTATTGAAAAGCCCTGCATTAATACAATACATGCACATGTACAGTAGAATTTTCAGAGCACACAGTTTTGAACTACTGCCTTCATGTATTTGTGTGTATTTACTCTAAAAAATGCAGAATCTAAATCTTTTCGGTCACAAGAATTTTTTTTGCTTTCGGTCACCTATACTTATATCTAGTTGGGTAAAAGGGCTTTTGTTTATTCTGCTCCTTGTGTATAGAATATACAGTATGATAAACTAACTTCTTTAAACACTTTTGAGTTCAAACTTAGACATTTTTAGGCAGATTCCACAATATGCACATGTGTTTGTAAATTTAATATTCAGAGAGGGATTCTCCTATCCCATTGAAGATCTTTATTTTAGGGATGCACGATAATATCGGTGGCCGATAATTATCGGCAATTATCGACCAATTATACGTCATACAGATACACCAAATGATAAAGAAATCCGCTGATAATAATTGAGATGCCACGTTGGTCCATCTGTTGTGGTTGTTGCTCAAGTTGTGCCCAACTCCTCAATCCCTCGCCTCGCCTATTTGTGACGTCATAATGCGCGCGACCGCGTGTTCACAGAAGATGCATCATGACGACATGGCAGAAGCCAGTGTGGGCTTTCTCTACTCTGTCTCCCCAAAATGTTACCCTCGCAGTTTTTTGTTGCATTTTTAAAACATGATTGTTTTGTTTTGGCAAACTCAAAATTAGTTACCGGTTGTCTTTGAAGCAGGGATGTCAATGAAATTCAGCTTCATGGTGCTTTACACAATGTTTCAATGTATTTGTGCATGTTAGACTTATAGTAGGACTCAAAAGTATATTTGTATTCAAGTTTCTTTTGCAAACAATTATCGGCTTATCGGTTATCGACATCGGCACTTTCCAAATTATTGGTTATCGGTATCGGTGGAAAATAGTATTATCGTGCATCCCTATTTCATAAAAAAAAAAAAAAAACAGCTGGGCCGATGTAACAAAGTTTTTTCCGAGCTATAAAAAATAATATACGAGTTTGGTTTCCACTCAGTGTTGGTGCACATGAGAGTGGTTTGTCTATATGTGCACTGTGAATGTCTGGTAATTAGTTTGTGATATCTTTCACCCGAAGTAAGTCTGAAGAGGATTTAGCAGTATAGAAAAGGGATTGATGGTTGATGGAAAATTATGTTTTAGCCAAAGTCAATTATAGCTAATTCCAAAACACCTAGAAACTATATTAGTACTAAGTAGAACGCTGACATTTGGCAAACAATTCACATTTGGATCAACACAAGCACATTTGCCACTTGTACAATTGAGAAAGTCTGATTTTTGTCTTTCATTTCCCCTCACAGGCCACAGGACAACCCTATGAACAATATGCCAAAATGATTTTCATGGAACTAAATGATGCCTGGTCCGAATTTGAAAGTCAAGGTCAAAAACCTCTCTACTAAAAAATGGAGTGCAGGGAAACAAGGGAAGAGAAGATCCTGGCACGTTTCACCACTCTGGTCAATATTTGCATTCATTCAGCCATGTTGGATTTCCACTTCACAGATTTAAGAGATGCTCTTTTAACTACAGCACCCAGGTGACTTGTCTCCTAGTAAGGACAGTTCTGTATAGCCTCTTACTGTATTTCCTGTGTGCAATATACCTCCCCTTGTCAGGTGCCCTTAGCTCTGAACTATCTCACAGATGACACAATGGAGTGTCTGGGCTACATTTGACTTGAGTAGATCAAACTAGAACATTAGATAAGAGAAAAACGCATCAGTGAACGGACATTGAACAAGTGAGGGATCGTGCAAGTCAAAGTGTTCCCATTCACAGATTTACAAAGTTACTATTGACTCTTGTTTTGGAGAGAGGGACACCAAGTGTAATTGTACAGAAATAAACAATACAATATTACACTAAAAGGCATCAATAACGATTCTATTACGCCACCTAAAACATGCTGATACCATTTTTGTTGCCTTGTGCTTTTACTGGCTGTAATTTAGGATTAGCACATGCACAGTTGTAAACATGAAGCACTTTGGAGCCTCATGCATTGCCACTAACAAGAGCTGATTGAGTAATTGGCTCATTTTCAATGGTAGCTGTCAAGGTGGTTTGGTTAAAGCACAAGCATGAATCTGTGGAGCTTTGAAGGAATGTGATTATTTATTTATCTTGAGCATTTTGTTATCATCTTTGTGGTTTACGAAGGTTCCTTCATTGAAATGGTTTCAACAAATTGTGCTATTTATTGAAAAACGTGCATATCTGAGCTGAGTCAGAAACTCCACCGAGTGTAATGCAAGTTTCAAACTACAGTACAGAAATGCACATTTTATGCATCACTGTTGGTCTGAATCTTCTGTTTCTGCCCCAACTGGCGATAATGCAATAATTGGTATATTTCGCAATGGTTTAGGGCAGGGATAGGGAACCCTGGTCCTCGAGAGTCCTGCCTATTTTCTATGTCTCCCTCTACCAACACAGCTGACTCCAATGATCAGCTAATCAGCACGCTCTGTAGAAGCCTGATAATGATCTTGTTCACGAATCAGGTGTGTTGGTGGAGGGAGACATGGAAAACAGGCAGGATAGTGGTTCTCGAGGACCAGAGTTCCCTACCACTGGTTTAGGGTCTAAAATGAAATTCTAATGTATTAATGATGGTAATTGTTTGTTTGTTTAATGTATCCGTAAGTCGGCTGCTACTGTAACAACTTAATGAAATGTATTATTTGCTGCCATGAGTTTACTTTTGTATGACAATTTCTATCAGAGCACTGACACTTTTATTTGTTTGAATAATGCTCATGCAGTTTGTCAGGAATAGCGTCACGTCATATCAAATTAAAGTTATGTACAACATTTATCAACAACACTACATTTGATCCTGATGTCTGATTGTGGGACATATTTTAGGGACGTTTACTGTACATGCAGTGAGGTCATTTGATGCCTATTGCAAGTTCAAAATGATTTGAATCATATTACTATTGAAATCTTTTGTTTTCAGGACTCTCTCCTCTGTATTTTGTATAGTGACTGAAAACTGCTCAAAGGAAAAGATGCTTTAATTGATAACTGGGATCCAAAATGGTTTGAATCCTATCAAGTGTGGTGGGCACTCAACAACAGACACACTGGACAGGAAATGCAGACACGGGATTTGAACTGTGCTCTACTTCCATGGACGAGCAACATGTGAAATAACTCATAAGCTCCCTCGCCGACGGAATTCTCCATCTACAGTCTTACAAGTTGGCAAAAAACTATAACATCTATGTTGTACTCAGTGGATGTGCGTTGTTTAAATTGTCGAATGTATGAAAGTGGACTATTGTATGTTATGTGTTTGCCTGTCTGCTGTTAACGTATTACTAAACGGAGTAAAATGCTATTGATGTGTTCCCTTTAATTTGTGTTTTACGGTCACATACGATATATCATGTTAATAGTAAGCTGAAGAAAGTGGAAGACTGTGGTCAGAGCTGGACTGGCAGGAAAAAAATTGGCCCTGGCATTTTGACCCCGGACTTTGGACCTGACCACCCCTGGTTGGCACGTAGCTCTGCCACTGATGTTGATTGGTTCTGTTTGCTATCTATATTGTAATTTCATTAATGGGCTGATTCCCATAAATAATTAAATAGCACTACAACGACCCCAAAAGTCGCCGGCCCGCCAGATATCTGCCCTATATGCCAGATGGCCAGTCCAGCCAGCGGCCACTCAACAGGCCTACACTTGTACAGTTTCAAAAGAAGCAGAGAAGCTTGCGAGGCCTGTAATTCTAATTTTGCATATGTAGTACTCATGCCTGACAGCAAGGGACGCAAGTTGCGCAATCAAAAAAAAAGAAGACAAGAATGCTCATGGACAGTAGACTCTGAAGTGAAACGAAAATACACTAATAACAACACTGCATGAAAATAAAATAATACCAAAAATCTTTACATTTAAAACAACACATCATTTAAGCATCCACATAGGTAGAGGCAATAGTGTCGAGTCTAAAACCCAAACTCTTGTTTAAAAGCATGCTTTGAGACCCTAACGCTAGTTTAAAATCCTACGTTGAAAGCTAAAAACTTGAAATGGTAAAGACAAACCCCACAACATTTCTTTTTGACAAATAAATAATTTGTCATGAGTATTTGCATTATTGGCTGTTATCATTCAAACGGTAATATTTTTTTTTTCTCTAATTACATTTTTGGCTATAACTGAACACAATTTCTCGCTTATTGCTTAATATACATTTTCTATGAAAACTAATGCAAATGCTTCTTAGTGTCTTGAGACTTCCTTTTTTTTTTTTTGTTCTATTACAAATGGTCCATCTTTGTTACTCAAGCTGTCTATACTAATGCCACCGGAGCGGGCCTCATCATGTTGTTACAACACACCAGAGTGATCTGTAAGCTACAGTGCCAGGATGAAGCAGCCATTTTGGATTCACAACAGCAAACATTAAAATAACAATAAATAATATGTGTAAACTCTTGTAAATTATGTTTTGCCATCATTGTCTGTCTTGCCATGGGGGGGGGGGGGGGGGGGGTCACCATTGTCGAGTGACGTCAGATTGAAGGTCTGTGAAATCGGGGTCTTTTTTTTCGGCTTCATAACTACAAACTCAAAGGGGCGGTCCCGTATACACTTCCAGGGGCCTCATTTATAAAGCTTGCGTACGATCAAAATGAGCCAAAACTGCGTACGAACATTTCTGCGTCAAAGTTGGTATTTATAGAAAACAAACTGAACGTGAAACTTTACACGCTGCCACGTCAAGTCTGGACCTAACGTACGCAATCCGCACATTCTGGAGACATTGGAAAACAGCGACACAAACAGCTTTTTGGTGCATTTCGATTCCTCAAACGCCATGTATGCTGGATGTTGTTTGTTTTGCTCCAGACTTGCTCCGATGACACAAGTACGCCGCGGAGCAGAAAGCACACAAATTAACTTATTTTTATTAAACATTTTAAACGCTTGTCTTCTCTCATTGATCACCTATCTTGAAAAAGCCTCATGCAATAAATCATATTAACGACAACTAATGAAGACACATACTGCACGCATTACATCATCGCATCGCGCAACAATTTACGCACCTACAGTAATTTCACCCGCCCGTCGACACAAGTTATTGCTACGATGGCGTATTAGGGCTACGTATAAATACACAATATTCCAAGAAAAAAAATCGCAAATTTGCCGCTTTATAAACTTGCAAATTTGCCACTTTAGTTTTTTTCTAGTTTAGTTTATAAAGTGGCAAATTTGCCACTTTATATAGTGGCAGATTTGCGAGAAAAAACTCAGAAACTTACGAGAAATACATGTAGCGTAGCTATAGTCTAATCATGTGAGGATTCGTTGGTGGTTAATGTTTATAAAATTAAAAGGCAGGATGGAGTCGGATTCATTCTTCAATTTAAACTTTACTCGTCATTTACCGCAGCCAGAGTGACAACACTTCCTGATCCCCTATCAGCTGACTAACACTAACCAATCAGATGCTAGCATACCATAGGTAAATGCAACTGAATGACGGAGAGCAGCAGATTCGACAACTTAGATACTTGTACAAAAAAATACCAAAATTTAACGTGTAAATAATAATTCTGGAAACATAAATGTACAAGTAAATATACATTTTAACAAATTAACTTAAATGCTTGATCGCGGTGTGGACCTTCGCAAAAGTCAGGCGTCTTTGTAGCTGGCCGAAAAGTATTGGCACAAACAGTCGAGTAGTACGCTATGTGTATTTCTCGTAAGTTTTTTTTTTCTTGCAAATCTGCCACTATATAAAGTGGTAAATTTGCGAGAAAAAACTCGTAAATTTGCAAGTTTATAAAGTGGCAAATTTGCGCGTTTTTTCTCTCGGAATATTGCCCCCGCCCTCTAAAATATATACATTTATACGTGGCCCTAATACGCCATCGTACATTGCAGTTTAAAAGGCTACATAAAACTATTATATTGACACATACGGATAAAAATGAGCTTGAATACAGTCAGGTACAAGCATCTTTGCTATGGAGCTTGACGCTTTGTCCTGCAAATAAATAAATAAAGGAAAGAAATGCGTCAATAAAGTATGTCATAAGCAGTCCACACAGCCGTGGTGATGTTTAATGAAGATCCATAAGCAACACATTGGGAATAATAATAGATACTAATAAGAATAAGAATAATGAGGCGGCCTATTGATTGCCTAATTTTTGCCTCTGCAGTGTCAACTCAATTTCCCTATAGTGCATTAAGTAAAGACAATAAGATTGGTGAAATTATTTCTTTATGTTGACCTTTGTACCAAACCAAATTATTATTATTATTATTGTAATTTCCTTTATTTTATTTATTTTTTTGCCGCTGTGCGCCCTGCGGCCAGTAATCGCGGCCAATAATCACGGCCCTTTCATGACTCGACCTCTGCGTGGAGGGTTTCATAATGTACATCTTTGTATTTAAAAAAATTTTTTTTTTATTATTATTCACACAAAAATTCAATCTAGCCTACATCATGGTGAGGTTAGCCTTCTTTCTTGCCTTTCCCTGTCCGTCATCCATTGTTTTGATTCTATGATCGCCGTCACGTGCTGCTTATGAATACGCAAATCCATTAATGAGTAGATTTGCATTTCCTAATATGGGGGGAAATAGGCAGCCTCCAGCAAACTTGCCTTTTCACAATTTTGCTTCATTTATGTAATTATCTTACTTCATAAGCATTCTATTATCCATACAGTTCAGTAGTTCACCATAAAATTTAATGCAGAAAGATAGCAGCATACTGTCACGTACGTTGTGTTACGTGAAGTTATGTCGAATATTTATGAATGAAGAAAGCTATCTAGTTTTATACTCAGTAAATTGTGTTTTACCATTCACGGTCTGTGTTTCCAAAGGCATCGCCATTGTAGAGGGACGTCACATTGTAGTTCGTCGGTAAAGTCGGGGTACTTTTTTTTCCGACTTCGCAAGTGGGATTTCCGAGTTCAAGGGGGTGTTCCCATACACACTTCCTGGCTTGAAGTCGTAAAAGTCGGACTTCCGACCCTCTTTGAATGCAGCATAAATTTGGCACTCATGAAGATTGCCTGCACGGTGCACCACTTGTCTCGCCGATCCTGCACAATGACACACACACACGAAGACACAAGGAAAAGCGAGAAAGATAATTAACTTGATGACCGAGCGAGGCGACTGGCTAGTTTGGCTAGTCCGTGCTTCCATTTTCAATTTCGTTGCATAATTGCATTGCATCACAGGACTGCAGCTGCACCAAAGCACGCCCCTCATCACCTCATACCTTTTTTTTGCTACGTAAGGGGAGTCAGGATGTGGAATTATTAGGAACACAAACAATTGTAAGGAACGAGTTTTCAAGGGGCCGCTAATTGTAGTAAATTGTTTTTCCAACGTTCAGGGCTTTTCCTGTCTTCTTTCATGTGTTCCTGGAAGACCTGAAGCATACAAGAAAACAAATCACCACTACTTAATTAGATACTCATTCATTGTGTTTTAGTAAAAGCAGATTAGGTATTCACTATTTTTGTTAGCAGGTTTACAAAACCTTGTTGAGGGCTGTGACACAAACCAATGTGACAAATGCATTTTAGTGACATTCACATCAATTGTATGCAGCAGGTACGTGGAGGTAATGGTCCAAAACAGGATTGATTGGCCTTGGTGGAGGACATTTTTGACGGCCTGTTTCCCCTTTTGATCCCAATGGGGTCGCAACGTACGTGCAAATTGCGCAGGACAGAAACCTTATTGCAATGATTACTGATCATGTTCTCCATGTAAATATGCTGATAACTTTTTTTCTCCATGTGAAATGTGTTCATTACCTCGGTGTGTTTATGTGTTGATGACCCGGATTGTTAATGTCTAAAACTTAGAAGATTGTAGTATCGTGCATCACATCACTAATTATCCCATATGATAGCAGGATGGTATTACGTTTTACAACAGGACTGTAATGTCATTGCCAAGAGGAAATTTGGGGTAATTTTTAATTTCTCCGTCAATCGATGACTCACATGCTTACTTGCTGCACTTTTCTGTTTGTCCCTTCTTGCCTCGTTTGTCCCTTCTTGCCCTTCTCGTTTTCTGTTGTTCTGCACTTCCTGAGAGACCATCAACGCTGATGGATCAAAATCAGTTAGCGCAGGCTGTTTTGTTTTTCATTGTAACATACGCCAATTAAGCTCAACTCCTCTGTGCAGAAAACAACACCGTACGCCCTTTAATGGAACGGGCCGGCAGTACATTTCCGAAATTCCAGCTTTATGTAACTTTTTTTTTCTTTCCATATTATTGAAATTAATAGTGGGCATTTAAAATGGATAGACACTGACAAATCGGAGATGTGTATGTTTCCAACAGATAGATAAGAGGATCACTCTTGCCATCTGTTGGTGGACAGTTATAGTTATGCTGTAGCTATGCAGTTTATTTTCTGACTAGGTGTCTTCTTTTGTCTCTTGGTTCAGGTGGTTGTTTATTTGTAGATCATGATTGTGTTCCAAAATTCCATCTAAAAACTGTCCACATAAAGATTGAGGGTAAAAGTATTACTACTTGGTTTTCATACAACAGATATTTGTAATATTATTGGTCTTTTTATTATATTAGGGAAATTGCATATTCACAAAGCCACATTTCTCAAATTTAATCCATGCTTTAAAGTATTTTTGGTTGATATTAGTCCTTACATAAAGTCTCTAAAATTTGTAAACAATAGGAAAGGTAAAAAAGATATTGAAAATATTTTCTAGTTTGTTTAGTTGAAGTCTGGCATTTTAAATTTTTTATTTTATTTTAGGTTATCGTATAAATCTGTAATTGCAGTTATGATGTGGCATTGAACTGGAATGTCTGAATGTTTGTATATGTGTATATATATATATATATTTATTTATTTATTTTTTTAATTTGTTGTTATATTGACAAGATTTGTTACAGAATTCTCAATTAGTATTCTGTCAAAAAAAAAAGAGTAATTAACAGCAAAATGGCCACCCCCTGAGATGGATAAAAATGAGTGGATTATGCTGCTAAATTCATATTCCGTAAACACAATTAATCTGAATGTTGTGTTAAAACTAATGGGGGCACATACAACAAATTACTGTAAAAATATTTTTGGGGTTTATTTCTCTTTTAAATGGTGAAGGTTATGTGGTATTTCTGCATTAGTCAAGTGTCTTGCATAACGTGTTACTGTGTAATGTTGATTTTTGCGCCGATGCAAGCCTTGTTTAGCTTGTTTAGGAATTTGGCAGTCGGCTCTGCGGCAAGCTGGACCTTCTGGCGTTCAGAGGGCATTTTCTTTGACACGGTCCAGTACCTTGCAATTGTGGTGGTTGAAAGTAGGCTAAACTTTGTCTTAAGTCTTGTATCAAGATTTAACTGTGTTCAGTTACCTCAAGACAAGCACATGTGTGTAAACAAAGGGTTAGGGTTACTTGCTTGTCAATTGTACTGTGGTCAGCAGAAGGTTACTGGCAGTTTAAAAATAGGTTTCCCTTCGCGCTCCATTGCTTGTGGGTACGAACTGGCTGCAGCTGTGATGGAAAGTAACAATAGAGCTTTAATAGTAACCCTTACAGGCTTTTTAAATGTTTTTAATTAGGATCCAAAATTTCCGAATGAATGTGTTTTTTAGGACTTGATGTCCTTGTGATGTCATGATCTGTGTTTGGTTGATATGGTTTTAGTTAGATTTTAGTTGTCATGTTTCCTTGTGTCTCCTTTCGTCAGTATTTGTCTCTTTAAGATTTATTGTGGCCACCTGTGCTTGTCAACCGCTTGTATCATCCAATCAGCTCAGCCATGTGTGTCTTGTCCAGATGTCTCTCGTCTTGTCATTTTGTTTGTATAAATGCTGCATTCAAGGAAAGTGGGAAGTTGGATTTTCCGACTTCATACCAGGAAGTATGGGAATGCCCCTTTGAACACCCAGTTATGAAGTTGGAGGGAAAAAGGGAACCCAACTTCACCGACCGTCTTCAATGTGACATCACTAAACAATGGGGAAATACAAATACAAATGGTAAAACACAACTTACTTGAGTATTAAACTAGATAGCGTTCTTCATAAATATTCAACATACCTTAACGTAACACAATGTACGTGATGCCACTATTTACCTGCATGAAATTATATGGTAAACTACTGAACTCTATTGAATGCTTATGGAATTAATAAGATAAATACATAAATGAAGCAAAATGTAATTGTATAAAGGCCTATATAATTTGCTGGAGGTCGAAAAGTGTTTTGTGGACCAAAACAAAAACAATTCATTACTATCCGCCATTTTGGTTGTTTACTTTCGCCTTGAACGCTTTAAGGTCGGAACTAGGAAAATCCAATGGGATAAATCCGATTTCCGGTTTACCTTGAATGCAGCATTAGTCACGTCTTGTTGTGGTTTGTTTGGTGTCTCCAGCCAAGTTCAACTCAAGCCTACTTAGTCTTTATTTAGTTACTTTGTACCTGGTTGTTTTAGACCTCTGTTGATTTTGTAAATTTGTACCTTTTGCCTTTTTGTTCTTTTTTTTTGTGCGCACACCTGCCGACAGATCAGAAATTCCGACAGAAAATGCTTGCATTTACACTGAAACTACAGCCAGGAAGTGCTGTAGAATGGTGAGGCATTGCATGTCAAAGGCACCTCCTCTCGTAACACATCAGAGCAGGTCAGCTCAGATATCATTCATCACATTTAGTGGACCGCTTTTACACACAGCAACTCGGAAAAGCCCTCTCATAGGGGTATCATTGGAGCAGGTGACTGACACAAAAGGTGAGCTTTGCATTAAGCTGGTGTCTGTCAGTAAAATCCTTGAGGGTGCACAGCTGTCACGACATCCAATTTGTGTACATGCACATAAAAATAGCCGCGCGTTCCATGCTAACTACACTCTACGCAACAACTAGTCCAAACGCTCTTCTTGGTTTAAGTGCCCTGTGTGTGTGTGTTGATTATAACACTGTGGGTCAGAAATAGCTCAGTATGCCCAGAGACACATACTCTATGCATAGAGCTTCCAGTTTATTGGACTCACAATGCTGGTGACAGGACTTTTATCGGATGGCCAACTTTGTATCACGAGCTCTGATTCTAGACAAGTCTCAAGGCAACAGGT
Organism: Leptonotus elevatus; assembly: GCF_054856555.1. Lineage (NCBI taxonomy): Eukaryota > Metazoa > Chordata > Actinopteri > Syngnathiformes > Syngnathidae > Leptonotus > Leptonotus elevatus. Next base: position 5,674,727 of record NC_141249.1, read on the forward strand.
TAGGTGAGTCATCATTTTTTGATGTTATGTGTTGATACAATGCTAACTTTACTTTTAAACAATAGCCAAGTTCTTCAAGTTGGCAGTTGCCCTTGCCCATTTGTTTCTTTGTTTAAAACAACAACAACAACAAACATTGTTTCTAACATTGTCTGTTTTATTCTGTTGAACTGTCAAAACTCCCACTCTTCGTCTTGATTTGCATCTGATGGTTTTATTGTTTTAAAGTAAAATTGTAGTCTCAAGGCTTTTTATGACGAATTCAAATTGTGCTCACTAATTTAATTGCGTGGTATAAGTTTTTCAAAATTTTGCAATTCTTTTCTATGTTGCCTTGGTTTGGGTAAATGTCTCCCGTGATGAAACATCTGCGCTTAAAGTCCTTGTTTCAAAAACTTGGTGATGATTTAAAGTTTTAGCTCAAAATAATAAAGTTCCAATAGATTATAGTGCACCTCGACAACCGCACTTCTGCCAGGCTTCAGCATCTGCCTTCTCATCTTTTGGTGCTACTATGCATTTTTACGCCAGCTGGAACCACGTCTAAATACAAACAATATGCTTGTCTAGTGAAATTTTGGATTATTTCCCAGGCATGAGCATACACTGTAAAATAAATAAATAAATAGAATTTGGGTGTTTATTTTATTTGATTTTACAGATTTATCCTATATTTTTAAAAATATTATTTAATTTTCAAAATAGACTGCGATCTTATACGCTGAACGCATAAAATAACATGTATATATGTATACAGTATATTTATTTATTTATTTATTTTTCAAAAATCTATACTTTTGGCCAGTGTGTGAATTTGTGTGTCATGTCTGGGAAGATCTGGTTTTGGTTGAGGGTCCCGATTGGTCCTGAGTGGGTTCCAGCCCTTCCGCGGGTTGACCAATCCGGGCCCTCAGCCACTTGTGTCTGGCCCCAGGTGTGGTTAGTTACCCAATTAGTGTGGGTGTATTTAGTTCCCGGGTGGTGAGCAGTCGGCGTGGGATCATTGCAGCTTGTCACGGTCACCCCCGGAGTTATGTCTGTCATTTTGAGTTTGTAGCTTTCAGTTCATTGTTTAGTTAGCATTAACCAGTACCCTGGTTAGTGTTTTCTGTAAAATAAAGCACGCCAGTTTCGCCCGCACTCCTGCTGTGGTTCTCCTGCCTCCCTGCTTTTTGGGTCCTCCACTTCACACGCCGACAGACACCACGCCGCTCCGTGACCACACCGTAACAGTGTGTGGGTGTCTTTTTTTAAATTTATGTATTTATTTATTAATTTTTACAAATTATTTACCAATCTAAAGTGTTGAAGTGTTCTCTTTGATGATACAGTAATGGTTGAAAAACATGTTGTGTTTGGGGTCTCCTGAAAAGTTACAATTATGGAGGAACAAGGTTTTGGTCCGTCACATTAAATAAAGCACAACTGTAAATGACTATTATAGTCCATTACTCTTGCAGGGTATGGCTAATTCAGTAAAATAAATTCGAAGACATTTTAAAAGATTGATGTTACTATTTATTTGATATAGCAGACATGAGATTTCTACTTTGTTTTCCAAAGAGGAGTGCTGTAGTGACTGCAGTTCTGCACATGAATATAAAGTGAATGTGCTAGTGTGTGGTGACCCAGTTCAAAAGTGAGGTAAGTTTGAATACACAAACATTTGAAAGGCGCCTCGGGTTCAAACTGTGCGAGCCGGCTCACGCCAACAGCCTGGCAATGTCTCACAGGAGACTCCCGTCTTTTTAAATCTATGTCACAGCTAACGGTCAATTCGACCATCGTGGTTATTTCAGCTGTGGTTGCGCAACGCATAGCCAGACATATCCATGGTAACGAAGGGCTTCTGCACTTAGCCGCTGGCTGCAATAGACCTTTAAGGTTGAAGATAATCAACACATCAATTTTTTTTAACGCTATGGACTCTCTGTCATTGTTACTTATTAGCCGTTAAGTAAACCACCAAGATCAGGATAGCTGGATGGCCAGACAGATGAACGGAAGGACAGACAGACAGACAGAACACAATGGTGTATGGAGGCAGGACCTCTGTCAATATTTTGAAATGTCAAGGTAAATTAATATATGAAATTTGGAGAACAAGATGAATAACAAACCGGAGTTGGAGGGATGTACCTGTACTGCCATTCCAGTTCTCATTAGTGATATTTTACATTTTCTATTTGGTGTTTTGAATCATGAATCAAATTAGAATGTTGATGACAAAAGAAAAAAAAAAACGACATCCTGCGGCTTTGCTCTGAAACAGTTGACTTATTATTTAGGAAAACATCTTTAGTATAATATTTGCACTGAAAGCGGGCACAGAGATAATTAGCTCGACTAAGGTGAAAGGAACCTTTCCCAGGTAGCTTAACATATTGACAACCTGACTATCATTTCATAAAGTATGACCAAGGTATGACTCAAAGACAGTAATGCCCACTTATTCTTTCCTGCTGCTTGACAGAAATGCATGAGTGCGCATGAAAAGGTGCTGAATGAAAAGAGTTCAACAAGAGATGACTTGGAGTAGATGGAAGATAAAATATTAAACGCCCATTCACACAAGTCATGGCCCTCAACAAATGTGGGTGTCTAGAACTTGATCTGCAGGTTATGGAATTTGGAAAACACTTTAGTGATGACAATTCTTAAGTTCATGAGATTGGGAAAGTGGACAAGTTATTGCGAAACAACATTGGACTTGCTCGCGTGGCAGCAATTCCAATTCTAAAAGACGATTAAGACGATGATCAACTTTTCAATTCACAATGATATTAGAGAGTCAAACATGTCAAGTTGAAAAAGGAGCAGCACTCCCAGTGCGTGACAGTCTGACAGATAAGTAAATAAGCAGTGGCTATTTACATATATTTTGAAAATGAAGTGTGAGAGTGATAGCTTTCCCTGCAGGATATGTAATAACAGATCATTTAATTCTCTCTCCCTGTCGATGTGTGTGTCTGTGTGACTGCAACACGCACATTCTACAGTCTAAAGTAGTAATTGTGTGGTACAGTCAGGTATTGCTGGTGTTTGCTAGCTTAAACTTAAGTCGAATTGGCTCTGGTGCTAGATTGGTCATCATTCAGCCTCAAGGTTGTCGGCTCAGTTGTACCCGTAGCTTGGTCCAAGTATCCCTGAGCAACATACTACGTGTTCAGTCGATCCCGGTGCTGTGTCATCAGTGTAAGGATGAGCTCTTACTTTCCTTTCATTAATCATTGTGTGACTTGTGGGTGAATGAGGTGACTGTGTTGAAGTGATTTGGTCAAAAAGATCGCTATCCATCATCCATCCATCTATCTATCTTTTCCTGCTGTAATCAAGCAAGCAATTCTACATTGTTTATAACGTAGTTATTTGGGGGAAAACAGGTCCATCAAGGCCTTCTGTGAAAATATAGTGTGTAGAGTTAGTGCCATCCAGTGGTGATCTAATAGAATGCTACGATTTTGAAGTGCCTCAGACAGACCACACTTCTCAAGCCTACCACCAATTACTACCGATTATTATTTGGAGAGAACGAGCGAGCGAGCGAGCGATCCAGCAAGCAGGTGCTAGCATGAGCGGCGAACAAGAGTGGCTAGCAAGAACTTGCTGGAGTGGCTAACAAGAGCGTTTAGTGGGAGAAGCTAGCAAAGCAGAGGGAGACAAGCTGCGGGAGCCTGAATCAAGGGACTCAGCGACAACCACCTGCAGGCACCAGCTGGCAAAGTTAAGCAACGGTCGACCCATTGGGTCCGACCTGAGCTACAACTGCCACCAGAAGTAAAGTATGTTTTTTTTTAATATATATATATATATTTTTTAAATAGCATTGCGGTCCATGCCAAAAATTATTTTTAGTATATGGCGCAGGCCACAAAAAATGGACGTTGGGCCACAAATGGCCCCAGTGCCACAGTTTGGAACTCCTGCTATAAAGGGTTAAAAGTGACAGCGGTGTCCCCTGCCACTCTCCTTTACTGTTACCTCATTGTTCCTATTGGACGGGGGATTATCGACCAAAAAAAATTGGATGACACACAAGTTTGGCATGGAGCACTTCAGCACTTTCCCTCCTTCAGCCTTTTGCTATTTTTTTCCATGTTTGTTTTCTCTGGGGAAAATGGAAGAAGAGAGACACACCCTAATTATTTGCAGTAGTCTACTTGGTGGCGAAGTTGTGACATTACTGAAGACTGAGACAAAGCGGACATTGTCTCTGGAAGTGATTCTGTCTTGCTTTCATAACGAGCACACAGTTGCACGCACCTGCTTCTGGCTTCCATTTACTTTTTGGTGAGAGTGAGTTGCAAGGCAGACTAAAAAGACAAGCTGATAAATCCTTCCTTACTTTGCCAGGTGATTCTCAGAAGAAGTCCAAAGCTGTCGTGTTTGGCCCCAGATTTGCTAATTACGGGATGTTACCCACTCACATCTGGCCCTAATTTGTGTTGTTCAAATGTTGCAGACTAACAAAGCAGCTCAATGTTGTTTGTGCCGCAGCATTATCACTAATAGGACTCATTATTATCTATTATCTTTCCATTCACTAGTGTCATTAGGATTTTATACTTGTGCACTGACTCACCACTAACCCACTCTGTCTGTGTGGTCTTTTAAATTATTATGATTTGCTTTAGAGAATAATGGTCACATGAACATTAGCAACTCCCCAAAAAAATCTATTAATTTATGATGTTTGGTTGGGCTTAGTACATTTCTGAAAAGAAAGAAGGCGGAAAGAGGGGATGTTAACTTGTCCTGTCTGGTCAGCGCACTAGCCAAAATCGAATTTGTGGTTTAATGCTACATAGCTGGACGACATTGACTCACTCTTTTTTTCCCTCCATTTCACAGGCAATTTTTCCCTTGAGAATTAATTTCTGGCAGGTACTGGTTTTACATGAAGCATTGCAGTGGAGCAGTGTCTGTTAGTTTTGTAAAATGTGGAAAATGTTGGCTCATAACAGATGAGTGTAGGCTAAATACAGTATTTTAATGCACTTTCCTACAGTAAATCCCAAGAAAAACAAGAGTAGAGTCAGGACACATGGTGACAGTAAGGGTTCTATTTTGGTAGACAGGCGCAAGGGTGCGTAAAAAACTTGCACATTTTTATTTTTGACTTAGGGTAAATCTAGTTGACTGTGTTTGGGTATTTGGCAGACCGTGCTGTGCCTTGTGAGCATTCGGACAGATCCAGCGTGTTTTTTTTCCTATTATACACCAAGATAATTTTGTGACAGAAACTAGACCAGGCCTTAAAACAGCTAAAAGCAGGTCTAAGTTGTGGTGCAGGTGGGGTAACATGATGATGAAGCACAAAGACTGATGTGTGATGTATGATGTGTGGTGAATGTCATCGTATGACATTCATAAATATGACATCAACATCTATAAACCCTTTGAATCATTGTAAAAAATCACGTCATAAAATGCATTATTATTATCATTATCTTTGGTATATCTTTTGACTATGCAATAACTATAAGTCTGTGGGGAATTTTCTTAACCTTAAACATTTCTTGACAATAATGTTTTATGTGACCTCACTAGTCTAAACATGACATTCTGATTAAAATAAATTTTTGGGGAATATGAGTTATGCAGCAAAATCCAGCCGTTTTTATCCATTCCAAGGTGCGGCCATTTTGCAACTTGCTGTCAATTGAACATGACATCACAATTGCTCAGGGTTCAAGCAATGACCAATCACAGCTCATCTGTTTTCTGAAGCTGAGCTGTTATTGGTTGTTTCCTGAGACCTGAGAAACTGTGATGTCATCTTCAGTCGACAGCAAGTGGCAAAATGGCCACCTTCTAATATTGATAAAAAACTGCTGGATTTGTCTACTTAACTCAAATTCCACTACCACAATATGAACCAGAATACTGTATTTAGACTAGTGGGGCTGCATAAAACATATTATTGGGAAGAAATTTTTGGGGTTGTCTTCCCCACATCAGTGCAAATACTCATTTCTTCCAATGCACATCTTTCACAATTTCTATAAAATGAAAATGATTTCACTTAACATTCACTTTAGCAGTCAATGCAACGCTTTTAAGCATTTGACCTCTACAGTAAATGGAAATGTGTGCATTTGACGCCGTGAACATGAAAACGCGAGCGCCATCATTGTTGGGCGACACGACTGCCGCCCCCCGCCTCAAGAGCAGCATGATGCTGTTCCTCCATGTTTGACAGCGGAGAAGACTTTGATGTGAACTTCTGATGAAAATTCAACTTCCTAACCTTCACTCGTTTATTTTGGTGCAACGTTTGCAACACTGAAAATAATCTCGTTGAAATTAAACAAAACATGAAAGCTCAAAAAAAATATATATAGGAAATGTGTTTATACTGCATTATTTTAATAATAAAGTAAATTAAGCAAAGTCAGCAGCATTATACTGCTGTGAAATGTTTCATCATCATTTTGCAGTCCCCAGTTTGAGTCACTTGACACAATGGCTGATGTCTGCAGAGTAATGTTCTTTTTAACATGTGGTCTGCTTTATCGATTAGAAGAGCTACTACACTAACCAGATCTCATGACTAATGTAACATCAGCGTGTGTTTCAGCTAGAGAAGCTTTCGAGGGGCCATGATTCAGCTGCGCCCTGCAGGAAAAGACATCATGCTGCAACACTGTCAGCATTACACGATGACGACGATATGACAAAAACAAGGACAGTACTAACGTTGCATTTATTGACCATTTCTTTTTGCAATGTCAATTTTTTATTTTGTCAACCAGTGGCAATGATATTTTTTTTAAAAAGTAGGTCATACACTTTACAGGTGGGGCAACATGATTTTGGTGGATTTGATCGAAGCACGGGGATGTGTGCTGTATGAGTGGTGAAATTCATCATATGTCATTCATAAATATGTACACACCCTTTATCGTTGTAAAAAATCTCTTCATCGAATGCATTATTATTATCATTTTTTTAACGCAACTTGATTTCGAACATTTAAAATGACAATAAAACAAAAGAGCATAATGTCACAATTGCGCCAAAAACAAATAAACAGAGACATTCAAGTGATTCCACAAAACAAGGATGAAATATAACAGTTTTCTTTCCCCATAAATAATAATAATGACTTCCAAAGAAACTCATTTATAAAAGAAAAGACTTAATGTTTGAAATGGAATAGGATGAAGCTACTGCTTATCTAGTCCTATCCCAATTTTACCTCACTTATTATTTTTATTAACTCATTATTCATAAATGCCTTAACAAAAATTTTACTTTCAACCACTTTTTTAAAATTATTCATCCCTAGTATATTTAGCAAAAAATATTATTATTTTTTTTATACAATCTCTTAAATTGACAAATATTTGTACTTCTTTTAATGTTTCCCTCAAGACCATTCCACAAAACCACTCCACAGATCGAAATGCAAATACTTTTGAGTTTTGTGCGAGCATAATGTTGTTTAAATTTCAATTCCCCTCTCAAATAATCCCCCCCCCCCCCTCTCTGTTATTAATTTTTGTATGTTGCCGGGCAGCATTTTATTATTTGCCCTATACATTATTTGTCCAGTTTTAAAATCTACCAGATCCCTAAACTTTAGTGTGTGTAATTTTAAGAAGAGTTTATTGGTGTGTTCAAGGTACCCTACATGATTTATTATTCTGATGGCTTTTTTTTTTTTGCAGTGTGCATAATGATTGTATTGTGTTTTTGTTTAATCTTACCCCAAACTTCTACACAGTAATTCAAATATGGTAATATTAATGAACAATACAAAATATGCATTGTTTTCTCATTTAATATGTGTCTGGCCTTTCCCAACAATCCAACAGCGCATGCTACCTTTGTTTTATATGGGCTTTCCAGCAGATTTTGTCCTCAAGAATCACACCCAGAAATTTGTTTTCATAAACGTCAATAATCCTTATTGTTAGTTTCCAAACAACATCAGTTTGGTTTTATTCATATTTAATGGAAGTTAGTCAAACCATATTTTTTCTCTTTTATTCTTTGGTGACCACCTCCACAAGCTGCTGCAGGTTGTCCGCAGAACAGAAAATGTTTGTCATCTACAAATAGCACAAACTTTAAGATTTTTGAAACCATACAAATGTCGTTTATGTACATAATAAACAATTTTGGTCCCAAAACCGACCCTTGTGGGACTCCACATACCCAGTTGAGTTGAGTTGATTTGTGATTTCCCATTTGCGCAAATTGATTCCTATCAGATAGATAATTTGTCAGCCAGTTGAGTGTAACTCCTCTAATTCCATATTTTTCAAGTTTCCTAACTAATACTTAATGACCTATTGTGTCAAATGCTTTAAAAAAAAAAATTACAATCTTTTTATTTTGTTATGTTCCTATTGGATGATTTGCTGTCAGAAATCAGCATCAGTTAGAGGCTGAATTGTGAAATTATTTCTCTAAATATCTGGCACTGCTAGTTTACTGCTTCATATGTTGCTATAACATATCTAATGTCTTACTGTATGACTACAATTTTTGAACAAGTACAGCGGGCCACAGCTGTCTAAAATCTGTACAATTTATACACAGTTTATATACAGTTTATAAGGAATTTTAGACACACTTATTTTACAATTTAATCCCTCCATATTAAATACACATTTTATATTTGATTATAATTATTTTTTTTACAAACCCCCTAATATTTAGGTTAGGAAGTGTGTGGTCCTATGGGGCACCCCAGTAGCACTGATGGAAAATGTGTGGTCCCTTTTAAGTAGCCCATCCCTGTGCAATGCTATCTCTTTGTACAGCATTTTTAAACTAAATGGGGAGTACAAATATTTTTTTCAAGATTATACTGTACATATGAAATAATCTATTCTTGTAAATTCTGGTACACTTAAAAAAAAACATTTACACCAATGCCAAAGACTTAACATAATTACTGATTACTGAATAACATGCCCTTGTGTGCTATTTTTAGCACAATGAGATTTAATATTCCTATACTGCTTCAAATTGAATTTGTCTTCAATGAAAGTGACTCAATCTCCATGTGAAAGTGGATGCAACAGCACATTATATCAGACCACTCAATGACATCATCCCAACAGGTCTGAAAGTATGACATCATCCCCTTGGTATGTAATCCCCTATATGTAGTCCAACACCCCCACACTTTCAGTGTATGTGTTTTCTCTGTTTCAAAGCAAGCTCATGAATTATTTATGAATAGCTTCCAGCTGCTGTAATTTAGTAAAGCGCATTTAATACTTAGTTGAGGGCTTTTTGTTGGAAAGCGCCATCTCATGATGTTGCATAGCGTGATCTTGACTCATCAAAAGCAGTGATATTGAGCTCTGACATCATCTTACTGTGAATACTGTGACATGGGAATAACTTGAATGAGCTGAGGTAGCTTTTTAGACAATCTCGCACTCTAAGAAGCAAACACACGCACCTCAACATGACTATATTACAACTAGAGTGGGTCTGAAACATACCAAACAGCTCGACCTGGATAATAACCACGTAATGATCAGCTGCAAATCATTCATTATCAAATTGCTCAATTTTAATAACCATGGCTAAATTTTGTGTCAGCGACTCCCAGAAAATAAAGAGGAAGGAAAGGAACAATACCAAGAAGAATTTGTCATTCAATCACTTCTTCAACCAGAACGTCTTTAAAATGTAGATCGTGCTTCCTTGTATTTACATGACTGACACTGCTAAGTCATTTTGGCACAAATGTTGCATAGCTTGAGGATGACGTCATACCTAGATTGTTGTGGATGATATCACTTGAGTGGATGATGTCATCCCCTTGCCTTGAGAGCTGCTGCTCAAGGGTGTTTCCCATTGTTGCTGTTCCCTGCTGTTCTATGGTCATTGAATGTCACATTCCAAGAAGCTGTTACTACTTTTACTGAACTATTTTAAATTTGATGGAATATAGTAATGTTTTTTTTTATCCATGTTCATGTTGATCACCACTTAAAATGCAATGCAAAAATAAAGTAGTGTTGATTTTATTTTTACTTATTTATTTATTTTGACTATATTGTATAAATGATTCTACTTTCTGAGCATCCAGCCTGCAGGGCGGTATACTGACAGCTGCAGACAATGATTAAAATTACATATTTTGCAGTCATTAGACTGTGAAATTAATGTATCCCCATAATGACGCGGCTCAAGGAAATAGATTTGCATGAATGAAGCTCCTCCTCTTCTGACAAGCTTAATATATGCAGCACAGCACGGCAACACATCATTTCTACTTAAGTTTGATTGTCATTCTTAAAATCTGAATTTTTGACTTTGAGGCAAAAATAGAAGTACAGCAGAACACTTGTGGAGTGCACCTGCCGATTTGAGAATTTAAAGGTTTGATACAGATCTTTACCTGAACCTATGTGGAATAATAATTTAAAAAAATTATTCCACAATTCAACTCGATTGTGACCTGTGCTAAACTAGATAATCTGACAATACACTTGACCCTACACACGTTAATGGCTCCTGATGCTTGTCTCGTTCAGTCACTTAAATTTTTTAAATTCTTCTGTGGTGCGCCATGTTCTATCACATGGCAAAATCCTCTCAATTCTTACTTTTATTCCTCAACAGTGGATACAACACACTATTATTAGTAACATGGACATTCCTTCCTTCCAGACAGCGTATTATTGAGTAGACATTTGGAAAGCAAAGTTAACTTCAGTGTGGCTTATTGTCCACATCTGGATGGAAACTCTTTTTTCCCCCCCGAGTCAAGCAGCTGGTTGCGTTGATGAATTTGGGGAGTGGGGAAGCCTTCATTGGATTAAAGGCTCAATTTCACCTTATAGGTAGTTTAGTCTGTACATTTTGAGCAATTGCAGCATTGGAAAAAATTTGACTCTTTAATTAATATCATCATATACTGTGGTGTCTACGTAAAGTGTGTCTGCTACTTGTTGATGTTTGTTTATTGCAATCCACTCAAAACAGGGATGGTTCTGAATATATCACATTCTTTGCAGTATATAATTACTCACAGTATACCTTTGTCATAATGTCATATACGGTATTCACCACCACTAGAATTGAAAACTTAAGCGGATTTATGGCAAATGTCCCCATTGTGGGACTGATAGTAAAGTTATGTTATGTAATTAAGTGATTTATTTTCTGTATGCCCTTATACAAGAACATTATTTTGAGGATGTCAGCTACAAGAATGATTTGTGGCAAATGAGTTTGTCTTGTCTTTGTCTTAATGTTTAGTTAAGCCAATTCACATCAGCCAAGCTATTGGAGCAAGAGGCATCTAATCTGTACAGATTTTTCTCTCTCTCTCTGTAGAGCGATATACAAATTATTATTAATTAATTAATTTATTTATGTATTCATTAATTAATTAATTAATTAATTAATTTATTTATTTATTTATAATGTACCAATTTTTTTAAATAGGTATTGTATATTATTGACAGTCTGGTGAATTTCAAAATCAGTGCTTTTTTGTTTTTACTTCTTTTTACACAAGTAAAAATGTCATGCAGACAGTAAACATGAATAAATTATGCAGTTGTTAAACACAAAAACAAAAATACATCGATCTTTGAAAATCAATGTCGGAAGCAGACTTGAGAAACGGAGCGGTCAGAGTGCGAATTTCCTAGTTTACCTGAACGTATCTCCGAGGGCTCCACCCATCTTCTTCGACGTCACTACTGCTCTTCCCCTCAGCTGCGCTGCTGCACTCACGAGTCTGCTAGTCGAGTGGAGGGCGAGACGCGAGAGTGATGAGGTAGTGGCGACAAAGCGCCAGCACCAAACTCCAATAGTTTGCATGTTCTTCGTGAGTATTTAAAACTCGAGGTGAACTAACTGAACAAGATCCAGGAGAGCTGATGTAAGAACAATTTGTTTTTACTACTTTTTTGTTTTTATTATCACACGCTGTTGGAAACTGTTTTGCTCTGCTTTCGGTACCCCTGACAAATTAAATTTAATTGATTTTCACGTATCTGTTTTCATCAGTGTATGCTATTGACTATTGTCAGAGAGTATAAGCATGCAATGTGTAGTCTATATACAATACATCTATAAACGTATGACCACTTTTACTACTATGAGTATAAGCATGCAATGTGTAGTCTATATACAATACATCTATAAACGTATGACCACTTTTACTACTATTTGCACTTTCTTGATGGGTTTCGCGTCCTTTGCCCGCTCTGAAAGTTACAGTATTTTATTTTCTCACTTAGTTGAGCATTTTTGAAACTTTTTAGACATATTACTGCTGGTAGCGATCATCATCTGATGCTGATAATGAGAATACATTTCGTGAACCCATTCCCCTGTTTGTACCGAGCAGAAGGTGAGTCAGACCATGATGGGTATTGGCAAAAAGCCCTCAGGACACGAAACAGGCGCTTCCTTTGCATGTGGAAAAGGAAAATACACGCGGTACAAATGTCTCATTCTGCTTAATTTAATAACGTAGTTTCCAAACAAGATTAAATTAAAAGAAGATGTGTACGATTTAAAAGAAGACACAGTAATGGTGTAGCAGTTCAGCCATGTGAATGGTTGTCTGTCTCTTTTAATGTGCCCTTTGATTGACTAGCAACCAATGATGGGTGGATGATTGGCTGCACAATGCATAATATAAAAGCAAGAATATTTGCATGAGACAATATTGATTATCTTTGATCATCTGCTGATGTACGATGTTGTCAAAAAATGTTTTGAGATCTTTGAGATCTCTTGTAATAGTTACCATCATGTGCACATTAAAATGTTGGCATTACATAACCAAAATCTTAATCAGAAGTTTGCAGTTTTTAGTTACTAAGTCACAGAAGTCTTCTCATGCCTTTCACCCCTTCCTGTAATTGCAGAATTTGGCACTGCTTGACTGTCATGACTCCTCGCACTCACACAGCATTGTTTTTGAGACAACTGAAGAAATTCCCCTAAGGATAGTAACTGATGCAATTGTGCTCTGATGATTTGTGTTGGATATAGCTGCACTTACTGTTTGCAAACCAACCTTTCTGCTCTGCTAGTCACAAACACTCACATGCTCTGATCAGAGTTCATGTGTTGAGGATGTTTTCCATTTTTGCTCAAGTCTAGCATTTCATTGAATTAATTAATACATGTGCTTACCAGCTGGAGTTATATGATATGACATGCCCTTTTGCTCTTTTTCTGGGTCAAAACAGGCAAATAATGTTGAATAAACATTGTATTTCATACCCCCAAAAATAAAAAATAATAATCAATTTGTTGTTATGATTTAAATGTTGTGATCTAAATTAAAGAATCACAAATCTGTTTTTCTCGTTCATACAGCAAAAGCACGGAAAAGTCCAGCAAAGCAATGTCCACGCTTTGAATGCAACAATGTAAGTAGCGACATGCAGTCATCACCATAAGAGAGATTTTTATTTTTTCTTTACAGAAAATGAATCATCGAGTGTGAAAGCATGACTGTGTGGATTGTCTGCAGAGGGCGGCTTCAAAATAGTGTCTGCTGACATCATTAGTGTGATAAAAGAGAAGGGTGAAAATGAGTACCTACGACAAGATAATATCAGTCTATGAAAACAAGAGTAAAACAATTGACTCTACACTAATTAATAATGATATAGAGCAATAAAGCAGGAATTAGTCAGTGCATTGTGATGTCAAGTTACTTAACTACGGTGTGTCTATAATGTTCTTCATAATGAGAAAAGTAAAATGGCACTATAAAGCTTATCTTAAAAGCAATATTTTAAAAATTGTGATAATAATCAAGATTGGACGTTATGAAAACCAAATATATCATTCATGATCTTCTTTTCTTTTTCTTTTGCCAAATCGCCCAGGCCTATATTGAGTATGTCTGCTCAACTGAAGGGGCTGGCCCCTTCCTCATATACTTTATGTTAAACGCCTGCTAAGTCAGGAAGCTGTTCCTTTCCAACTTGGCCACCACAATATGAGCGCTTCCCCCCCCTCTCACATATCCCATCTATGTCTCTCCACAGGGGTCAATCTGGGATGTTGTCCGTGCTCATCCATGTTTTGCTGATACTCAGTGGTGAGTTTTACCTCCGACTGTGAGCTCTTAAAAGGGCAGTATACGATGGCTCTGACCAAAACAACACCCCTCGCATTTCATTCATTTATTTATTCATGTGCCAATGAAACAACATGTTTTATTTGGTATTTATTATTTACTTACTGTGTAAGTTAATTTAAGCATTAAATGTATTAAACACAGAAGGCTGAAATGATCAGACCCCTGAAACTCGAGTTTTAAGAAATTTTTGTTCCCTTTTATTTTCAGTGTTTTTAAGTTATTTCTTTTATATGGCTAATGGCGGGGTGGGGAGGAGGTTGTTTCCCCCCATTTCACTCAATTTTTCATGGGAAACATATATTGAATGTTTGATTAGCGTTTATTTGTTTTTTTTAAAGAATTTTTGTTTTCTTTATCCAGTGCTTATCAATGGGCGTCAATTATACGCGGTATTTTTGCTTTTCGTGGGTATCCCCAGTATCCCAGTCTCGCCCATCTATTATAAATACTTGTCTGAAGATTGATTTAAAAAAAAAAATTTGTAGTGGTGAGTGACAGGAATGTCAAGAGTAATGCTGTGAAGGATTATCCTTGAGGATGTATTGTCTTCCTACATTATTTAAAACTTAAATTTACAAACTGCAATTCCAATAAAGTTGGGACTTTGTGTAAAATGTAACTAAAAACAGAATACAATGATTTGCAAATCCTTTTAAGCCTTTATTCAATTAAATAAACTACAAAGACAAGATGTATAATGGTCAAACTGATAAATGTTGCATTGTTTTTGTTGTTTTTTTGCAACTATTCTCTCATTTTGACTTTAATGGTTATAATTCACATTCCAAAAACGTTCAGACGGGCAAAAAAAAGACTCTCAAAAAACACCTTGGGGTCATACCTCCGTCTCCAATGTGATCTGGAAGTTACGCGATGTGTGAAAGTTGAAATTTGCAACCTTCACTTTCATCTCATCACTTTCCAAATTCTGACCTAACAGTTCATTTGGTATCACTGAGCATGTTGTGTGAAGTCCCACAACAACCTTAAATGCTCATGCCATTATTGACACAATTGACATCTTGGTTGAGAAGACAGATTTCCTCTGAGTCAGAATAACAAGAATAAAAAATAAAAAATACCAAAGGGAATCTGTTGTGCTCTGTCAGTGGTAAACAAGTGAGATCACTTTCACCTGAACACAATTAATAGTCAGTCACAACCTAATACAATACATGCCTCCTATCACTTTTCAAATCGTAGTATTGTCACTTTGTGCACTTCACAATTGCAAAACAAGAAACTCCGATTGACCGAACACTGTCAAAATGGATGTGCATTCTTGTTAACCGCATTGTCTCTCCACCACTAGAAACTGTGTGCTTGAAGTCTGAGGACGGAGCGGGACTCTTTTCAGGTGCGCTGGACTTGCCGTGGCAGGACCAAGTGTGCTATGACTCACCTTCGGAGCATGAGGCGGAGGCTGGCGGCACGCCCACACCTGAGAGAAACCGTTCTGAATCAATGCAACATCCTCACTGCTACTTACGGAGCATTTCAACTGGCTCAAGTCTTAATAAGGCCTCTGGCGGTAAAATACTTTTTGATGATCACGTTAGTACACAAGTGTAATTCCACACATTTTTCTATCATTCTGCTACTTGATACAATTTGTAGGATGTTAAACATTTTTGTGTGGAGCAGTTTTCTGTTTACTTCCATTATGAGATGTGATGATTCATTCAGTCAAGGCCAAACAGGAGCTCTTGATATAGCAAGTTAAAGGGCTTGATGATGCAACTCCTGCTCCTCCTCATTGGTATGTTGCAGCATGACGGCTGGGCCTGCCGCACATTTGCTTGTCACTGTCAAAGATCACTCCCACAGGCTCATTACACTTGATTGGCTTTTTATCTGGCATTCCCTGCAGACTGTGGTTAAGGTGGGTGACCACCACACTCTTGTGCTGTCATCCAAAACATCGCTATGATGAGATCAAGCCTTTTACTTGACAGGAGGAGGAAGAAAACTGCCCGTGACTGTTTCCTTTTGCGGAAATGATAAATAAATACTGTCATCATTGTTTACAAAATGATTGTGGCAGTAGGCCAATATTTATAAAATACATTGATATTAATTATGGGATATCATTAATCGGTGGTAAAGAGGATGATGCGTAATGTTGGCAGGTTTGCTGTGAAATCCATTGCAATAATCTGCTCGTCACCTTTCATCTTCTGACAGGGAAGATAAAACGAGAGCTCTGCAGCCCTGCTCTGCTCATATTTACCATCCAAGAAAATATTCTACCAGAAACAAATTCCTTGAAATTTCATGTGAAAAAATATATTTTTAAAAGTTCATGAGCTTTTTTCCAACAAATACATATTTTAATTATAATTTTACTTGTGTGTCTCGATAGCTTGTTTTGTTAGGATGGCTAATTGTTAGCCTCATAACTTTGATTTAAGTTGAAAATATTATTTGGTGCAACCATTTTAGAGTGTGTCCTAAATAAGATGTCCTAAATTGTAGATGTTAGTACAATTGCACATAATAATAAATAATAAAGACAATAAGTATTTAATGTGTTTTAATAATACATTGACTGTGCTGGCTCTGGTGAAATCCTTATCCTTCAATGACCATACATGTTTATTAAGAAATAACACAACAGGAAGTGTATCAAAAATATTTATTCCCCATGACATCATTGGCATTAAAATGGGCCTCACTTTAGGGATTTCCTAATGAACTAAGTTCTGAAAGTCTTGTCACATTTTTGTTTCTCAGAAAGCGTAAATAGGAAGTAGCGCTTTCATGTCAATATCTCGTTAATGTCTTGACAAGCACCAAATAGCTCTAAACTTCGGAGTTTCCAAATGAACTAAGTTCTGAAAGGCTTCAAACATTTCCTCAGAAAGTAACACTTTATTGGTGCTGCTTTGTAAGTTTCAGTCTCATGTGAATATAATGTTAATGTCTTGACAGGCACCTGTTTCAACATGCTGTGCAGGATTGCTGAAAACTGGGAAACTTTGACTTGTGATTTGGGGGTTGCCAGACTTCCTTTGGGCAGGCTGAACTCTGCTCTTATGGCAGTTCGCCTACAGCGCTTGATGTGAGTACAAAACTGTTTTTGTTTTATTCTTTTCATTTCCCACCGCGTGCGTGCATGTCCCTAAATTGTCGGTTCCCAATTTAGTATGCATTTGACGGTTGATCTGCTAATGGGAAGTCACTAAAGTTCACTCAGACCCCTGGCTATTTTCTGTGGGTGGACGTTATAAAACTGCTCTCCTCCTAATATGCTACAAAGAGTTTAAAAATGTCCAGAAGTTAACAAACAAGGTCAAAATGTAATTGAAATTTAAGTGAGGTGTCAAATGAAACTTTTTTTTGTGACTTGATTAAAAAATAAATAAAAACGCTCCACCAAAGTAGATTGTCTTTTGTCTCCATTTCCAGGTCCAACAAAAACGCCACAGAAGTCAACGACACAAATATGGAATCTTCTGAACCTGTTGTATGTAAAGCAAAGGATTCCTCCATGTGTTCGATTTCCATTGGCACTACAAGCGTTGTTACTGTTGTAACTGTCAACATATCTGGCTGTGAAGCTGGACCAATTCTGCTCAATGTACCAGCTCGCCCTCGTAAGAAAATAAATAAATACATCTAAACCATGTTTTTATGTGTTAATGTGTCCAACTGATTGTATTTTATCTTACAGTGAAACCCAGGACTCCTTTGAACCTCTCACATTTCCAGACCATCAAACCAGAACTGGTTTTACAGTGGGATGAGCCAAAATACCATGGTTCCGGTCCATTAAGATACGAGGTCCGATACTCAAATATCACTCATCGATCTTGGCAGGTGAATACTAATCCTTACTACACATTTTTTGTTTGTTAACATGTGTTGTGTATAAATGGTCATTTTTAATTGTACGACACCTAGACTCACATAGACAAAACCTACTGTAAGGTACTCAGGGTTTCCCCCAGAAAACGTTCTTAGCCTGGTGGTCCGGACTGGGGGGGGGGATAGAAAATATTCATACGTATCTGTTGAGAGCGGGGTGGGCGAACCGCCAGGCTTATAAAACCCTAGTCCATTGGGATCCAATGCAAACTTTAGACAAACTCTCATGGTACATACATAGGGAAGTTCCATAATTGGTTGCTGCGGTCTGAAAGTGCCTCAAAAAGCAGTGACAGTGACTGCTTACCCTTCATTCAGTGCTGTAGCCTTGTAGCATCTACGTACACATAGCTAGAAATAACCAAACTAAACACACATGCGGTTTGCTTATCCGATGGCGGCAGGGCTACTTTAGCTCCGGGTGCTGCACTATTATACCTCACCATCTCCACTTTACTTATTCTGTAATAAAAATGATCCAATTAACTATGGCCAGCAGCCACATGCAGACAAGTAAAGACAGGAGACACTCGTTCTGATGGCTGTGCAGTGAAAAAGCAACCTGACAGGGTTTCTGATTGGCCTAATTATTATAATTACAATTAAATAAAATATTTTTAATTGATAGCTGACGATGAAGTGACGCACGAGTCTCTACTGTTATTCATGCAGCAGGTCACAAGGTCGTCCACTTCAGTATTTACCTTTATGTAGAGTCTTACTTGCTGAGAGTCAGTCTAAAGAGCGTTTGCTACACCTGTTCAAATGTCTTCATTCAGGAGCGAAGCCCGATTCAATAATTTTGTGGTTTATTTGCATGCGTGTTTTTCAACCATTTAAGGTCAAATGAGGATTTTGTGTTGAAAATATAACTTAAATTAAAGGGGAAGTCAACCCAAAAAATTGTCTAGTTTACAATAATATGTTTTATTTTCCCCCACTGGACTAAACACAGCATTGTGATTAATATTATCTATGTGTAATTTGACATAAGCAGCAAAATCCACCCGTTTTTATCCATTTGGGGGCGGCCATTTTGCCACTTGGTGTCGACTGAAGATGACATCACAGTTGCTCAGGGCTCAGGTAATGACAAATCACCATGGTTATTACCTGAGCCCTGAGCAACTGTGATGTCATTTTCAGGCGACACCAAGTGGCAAAATGGCCGCCCTATGAGATGGATAAAAACGGGTGGATTTTTTCTGCTCATATTAAACAATCCAATATTAATCAGTTGTTAGTGGGGCTGGATAGAACATATTGTTGTAAAGAATTTGGGGGGGTGGGGGGGTATTTTCCTCTTAAAGGTCTCATATTATTCAACTTTTCAACATACTAAAATGGTTCTCAAACGTGTTAAAGACATGTCTGTGACATGCATTTGTCAAAATTGACTTTGGATCTAATATTTTTTGCTGTCCCTAAATCTGCTAAAAAACGCTCTGTTAAAAACAGCCTGTTGTAGGGGTGTGTCACTTTTATGTAAATAGCTGCACCAGGCCACGCCTAGGCCACACCCTTCTCTTTCGAAGGGGCAGTGATTTCGGTTATGGTAGCCATGTGCTAATGTTGTGAATGGAAACGACTGGCCATGGCAGCAGAAGAAAGGAAAAATACAGAGAACTATTTTAATATGTGGAAAAGTGGCATAACGTTTTACAATAAGAAAAAGTAGCATAACGTTACTACAGAGACTATGTTGTAGCGTTAGTTTGTGATTGTTTAGGCAATGGTATTTTGCCGTAACCGGCAAATCTCCCGCAAACGTTATTTTGTCGTAAATGTCTCCGATTTTCCGTGAATGCTTGTAGACATTTACAAGCGGTTATGAATAACACAAATGTGCACATTTAGACCACTGCACCGTCGCAACGTGCAAGCCGTCTCGTCGAGACCACTTTGCGGCCGGTTAGCATCACAAAGTCATGTCAACAAGGTGGCGAGTTACCAGTCACTGCAAATTAACCACCGCGGATTGTATCTTGACAAAACAATACGCAACCGCTTCGTATTATCCAACCACCGTCTGTTTTATCATAGCTGACCTCTTGTAGCCAAACAACCTCCACACGACAAATGTAGCTCCCACTTTAGGCACTATAAATACACCAGTAATATGGTTGAAGGTGCACATATCTTATTAGAAAGGATAGGAAAGAAGGCTAAATCAAAATTGTTAAACTTACATCTTTCCCGTTTGCAGTCGTGTCACAATGTTGGGACTGATCCATTATGTTTAAACGTGTTGCAAATCCAGCTCTGAACAGGCTTTCACTAACAAAACAGTCTTTTGAGAAATAATGTCGGTACACGTCCTTCAAAAATAAAAGTAATCCACTGTCTTCTCAAAGACTTGGGACGAAGGAAGCAACCACTTTTTCCTGATTATTGTTTCCCCTCTACACGGAGCATTTGCGAGCAGTTGAGAAAAAGAAAGGAGCATCCAGCTTCTCGAATTTCAGTGGGCGTGACAAACCTTTACCAGAGGTGGGGCCTCTAACCCAAGGGGGCTGGGTCGAGTGCACTTCCGTGTCTTTTTGACGTCACTAAGTCACGGAAGTTTAATCTGCCCGTTTGAAGCACACATTTTAGAAAGGAGGAGAAAGCAAAAGAAGTCGCGGATGGACTTTTTTCATACCTGGTTGGATTGTAGACAGGCCGGGGATGCATATCATTAATAGAAAACCCCACGAAAGTGCATTTTCATACTATGTGACCTTTAAAGGCCATAGGGAAAATATTGTTTTTATCAGAGTGAAGCCATCTGACATATTTCATCATGCAGGTGTTTTCTGACCTCTCCCTGCTGCTCACAGGTGGTGTCTACAGGGCTGGAGCGCAGACTGATTCTGGATATTGTGCCCCTTGTCAACTACACTGTGCAGGTTCACTGCTCTCACCTGCATGGACCTCCCTTGTGGAGCAACTGGAGTGAGCCGTATCACATCTACCTTGGCAGTAAGGAACACCTCTATGTGTTGTTTTGATGGAACTTGACATTCTAAATTGACGCCTTGAAATAATCATAATAAGTAATTTTTTCAGATTTTTCAGGAACCAAAAATATTAACCATTTGTATCATGAGGAGATGATTTAGTAAAAGTAAAATTTTTGCAAAAAAATGACGAGTAATTAGTTTAAGAGGGAGACGAAATGTGTTTTCCAAAGTAAAAGCAGATGTTTGTAAGTATCATATTTGCGGGGGTAAAAATCCCTCTGCTTTCATGGGAGACTACAGAAATCAAAGATTTTTACTGTAGAGAGGTTGAAATTCTATGGATTGGGACAATTTGGACTTCAACAAGGTCTCTAAAGGATAAATGGATTATCGAAATAGTTGTCAATTAATTTCATAATCAATGAGTTGTCAATTAATCATTGCATCTCTAGTCAGCTTTAGATTTGGCATGATAGGTTTGCTACCTTGTGCAAGTCATACCTGGCTAACATCTGTATAAACTCGACTGCGTCACGTCGCTCTAAAAAGATTCATTTCTGAATGCGTTGCATTAATCCAATGACCTCAATTATTTCCTAGGTAGCTCTCAAGCATTAAAAATGGCTAGCTGCTCATTAGCATTATTTTAATGCGAGACTCTTCATATTATGATCAGTTTCAACAGGCTGTAAAGGTCAACTTAACATAATAGACCTGCTACAAATCACACATCTTGGACTCATCTTAAAAGCATGTCCATGTTGTTTTAACCGACTTTTTCTAGTGGGGTAATAAAATTGCAATAAATAATTCATAAAGATTGCTATTAAAATATTAATGTTATACTATATAAATAGTATGTTAAAGAAAATTTACAGGTGCTCACCCTGCTTTTTACTATAATGTACTGTATAACCCAAAAAATAAAACATAACCGCAAATGTCAATTAAAAACTTCTTACATTGTGTCTGTTCAGTGGTGAGCTACATCCCTGAAAAGGTTTTGGCCCATCCGGGGGAGAACGTAAGTGTTTATTGTGTATTCAACAACCACAGCATCAATGCCAGCTCTGCCGTGTGGATGCTGAACTTCAAACAGCCTCTCTCGTCCAGCCACTATTACTCAATCAACCAACGGGTATGAGTGCACACTTACCTTCTTTGATTGGGTGTGCTATATTTCCAAAGTACTGTTGTCCTCACTGAATGTTGTCCAAACCAGGTCAGCCATGTCACAATACAGCCATCGGACTCGGGGATGTATGAGCTGCTGCAGTGTAGGGCTTCGAAGGAGTGGACCATTCCTTACAGCATCATCTATGTAGACGGTAAGCTGTAGTCATAAGCAACAGCAA
This sequence comes from Leptonotus elevatus, assembly GCF_054856555.1. NCBI lineage: Eukaryota > Metazoa > Chordata > Actinopteri > Syngnathiformes > Syngnathidae > Leptonotus > Leptonotus elevatus. The sequence goes on from NC_141249.1 coordinate 5,696,986, forward strand.
ATATAAATATACATTTTTAACATCTTAGTTTGGTATTCCTGATGTTCTCCCTGTGCTTGCATGGATTTTCATTTCGGTACTCTGGCTGTATCCCACATTCTAAAAGCATCCTTGTTAGATTAATTGAATACTATTAAGTGTGAATGTGAATGGTTGTTTGTCTGGTTATGCTATGTAACTAGTTTGCGACCAGTCCAGGGTGTACCCAAACTCTTGAACCAGTCAGCTAGGGTACTACAGCACACTTGAGAACCTGATGAGGATAAACTATTTAAAAAAAAAAAGAGCTGGATATGTATGTAATGTGAATATAAATTCTTCTCCTGCCTTCATCACTGTTGTTTTGAAAGTATTTGTTCCCTTTTCCTGCTGTTGACAAAGGCAGGAAAGAGAGTGGAGACATGTGACAATGTGGGCTTGAGTATCACAATGAAGCATGGGCTGCTGTTGTTTTCCCCATAACTTAAAAAATGTGCGAATTTCTGTTTTTGCAGGAGCCTCTATCGACATCAAATGTGAAACTGACGGTGAAATTGATGCTATGGACTGTAGCTGGAAAAACACTTCGTGGATCAAACAAAAATTCCAGTACACGTAGGTCATGATTTTTATTCAGGAGTTGTTAACTTTGGAGCACCCTCATATGTCCTCGTGCTAATGAATACTCAAATCAGGCCTTGTTATTATGCACAACTTCAATGAACACAGTGTACTGAATGAGACAATGCTCATTTGGGGCACTCCCTGGAAATACATGTGTCCAATCCTGCACAGCCAGAGGACGCCAGGAAGTTGCTCAACTTCTTTTTATTTTGTCCTCTTTTTTTCCTTTTTTTTTAACCTCGGAGCAATATATTAATCAGCACACAAGTCATTGAAAAGCAAAGCGTAATAGTTTGCATTCCTGTTGAGACATGTTTTATAACTGTTGTGCCACACTTTTTCTTCACGTCTGTTTTACAAGTTCTTATTGTAATATAACCAAAGCACATTTGATTTTCATTATCAACATTTTCTCCCCATGGAATAATTCAATGTAAACAATTAAAAAGGTTTCACCACTGTTTCTTTAAAGAGAATATTGCAAACATGAAATATCATACTTGTAACATTTAAATGAAATAGGGGTGTCAAAATGAGTGTTTAATTTTGAGTTAATGTATTTTTAATAATTTAGTTTATAATTTAAAAATATTAATAAATAAATAAAAATATTTATTTTTAATAATGTAATAATAATTTATTTTTTAATAATGAATTTATATTTTACTTGGAAAAAAGACTGTAATGGGGGAATTCCAGTTGCAATGCAGCAGGCATGTCCATGTTAAAATTTAGCAGTAATTAATTTGAATGCATATATTTGTGGAGTCTGGGATTAAGTTGTATTTTACTATTTTTTAAATGTGCAGAATTTTGCAAGTTACTTCATGTGAGATTAGATTAATAGAAAAAGAAAAATTTACTGAGCTGTCACCAATGTCTTACAAATGCAATTATGACATCTCGTAGCAGAAAAATAACCAACACAAATCAATATCACACTCATTTTTTACAGTATAGTACATCCTTTTAATTTTAACTCAATTTTATGAATTATTATGAAATAATTGTATCAATGACTAAAAGATGCAGCCATCTTTCTATTTTCCTCTATGTTAACAAGTGTAGGAAAACATATTTAAAAAATATATTTCATTGTACATTTATACCAGATATAAAATTTGCGCTTAATTGTGAGTTAACTATTGAAGTCATACGATTAATGACAATTTAAAATTTTTGTCAACTGGCACCCATAAAATGAAATATTTGATAGCTTTCCTAAACATCTCAAATGTCTTCTCCACAGATGGACTGACCTACCCTGTGATGTGATGGAGGAGAGAGAGAGAGAGGGTGAGAAAGTTGGCGAGGTGGGACCTGAATGTGTGCCGGTCCGATCCAAGCAACATGCCTGCACAATCCCGGATATACGGAGGAATTGCTACAAATTGTGGCTGGAGATGCTGTCCCATCAGGGCCCTATCAGATCCAAACCCATCTACATATCACCTCTCGACCATGGTAACATCCCAATATTTTGTTATACTATGCAGTCCTAAACGTGGCTTGTTGCATAAACTGATGAAGTCTGCTGTCCAGTGTGGATTGATTAAATGCCCTCAGAACCAGGGCTGGACTGGCACAAAATTCTGACTGAAATTAAGAAAAATTATCATTAAATGTCTCTCCATCGGCCCCAAAAGACGCTGGCCCACCAGGCATCTGCCCTATAATCCAGATGGCCAGTCCAGCCCTACTCCAAACTAACATGGTTTGTTCCTTCATTGTCTGACTTGCAGTAAAGCCCCACAAACCATCGAATGTGAAGGCAGTGAATCTGAGAAGTGGCTTCCTGAGAATCACGTGGGAGCCTCCATTTTTGCCTGTGCAAGGCGTCCAGTATGAGTTCCGTTATCACGCTCCTTCTACCATCAGAGCTCAGCCAGATTGGAAGGTGAGTTATTTTTGGACAATTGAAAATAGCAAAATGAGTTTGATTACTGAAACACATTTTCACATTACATATTATTCTTACTCAATGCAGCTCAGTAATCCAGTGTGGGTACCGTTGGCGGAGATTCCGATCCCGGACATGTGCCAAGTTTTTGCCGTTCAGGTGAGGTGCATGCCCGCCAACCCTACTGGCTACTGGAGCGAATGGAGCGACTTGGTCTACTCAGAACCCCAAAACAGTCGAGGTAACACATCATTGTTATCACCTCCCTTACAAGATTTCACACTTTCCAAAATTGTATCAACCTATTGCATTATTATGTTTACATTAGCTGTCAAACGAATACATTTTTAATCAGATTAATCACATCTTAGAATTTTGATAAATCATGATTAATCGCTTAATTAAAAAGGCTTTGGGGGCCGCAGTATAGAGCAGTGCTGCGATCCCCTGTCCGTGTCCCCCCCCTATCTATTTTTTTTAATGCACCACATACACTCAGTAACATGCTTGGGTGGCGGGTGGATCGGAGCGTGGGAATATCATTTCCATCGGCTCCGGTTCACCTGCTCCTAATTTTAATGCACCACACACACACACTTGTATATACACTGGGTGGGGTCACATTCACGGTTTAGGGGTAGAGTTCGCCAGTCTGCGAGCTGGCGGACTCAGTAACAGGGGTTAATTTTCACAAAGAACGCTGGGGTGACGACCGGGGCCTTCCCCCGCTGGGCCTGGGGTTCGGGGGTGTCGGCCGCCCTCCGGTGCCCCCATCTCCCCCTTCTGCCCCCGGTGTTCCGTCCTTCCACACGGCGGCGGGTGGGGTGGGCGCGGCTGCCCTCTCCGCTCCGCTGTCCGGCCCCTCTTCGGCGCCGGTGCCTGGGTGCGGGTGGTCCCCGGGGGTCGGGGGTTGGGGGGCTGCCGGTTGGTCGGGGTGGTGTCAGGGAGGGGGCTTTGTTGGGGGGGGGGGGCGGCTTTGTTGGGGGTGGGGGGTGTCTGGGGGATTGGGGACGTGGGGGCGGCTGGGGCTGGGTTGGGGTGGGTGGCGGGGGTGGATGGGGGGCGGGGGTCGTGGGGGGTGCGGGGGTTGGGGGCCGGTGGGGTGCCTGGTGGGCCTGCAGTGCCCCGTCCTGCTGCGTTGGGCCGGGGGCGCGGGCCGTGTTGGGGCGGGGGGCGCTCCTGCTCCTGGGTTTGCTCTCCGGCCGGTGGCCCTGGCGGGGCCCGGGGGTCGTCCTTTGGCGCTGCCGCGGCCTGGGGGGCCCTGAGGTGTTGTGCTTGCTCTGTTCCGGCGGGGGTCGACGGCTCCCCTCTTTGGTGGAGATTTTCATGCATGCCAGATCCACCACACCAGCATCTACCGAAACTCAGACACAATCTGTTTGAAAAATGACCCTAATAGCTTGACATAAATAAATATGCTGAATGTCATACGCAAACATTTATTAAATGCTTTACTTTAATGCATGTAGTTATGTTTATTGCTCAAACACAACCTGTGCTACCGTTAACGTAATCATCCGCTGTCAGGTAAAGGATCATTTGCGGTCAAAATTATTGTGATTAATCTGCGTTAATATATGATTAATGCGATATTTTTTTGTGATTAATTCATTAGTTAACGCTTTAACTTTGACAGCACTAATTCCTATCTTTACCTTGGTGCTCTTCCCGCAGCTCCAGAACATGGCCCTGATTTTTGGAGAATTCTTGAAGATGATCAGCTCACAAACTCAACGAATGTTACTCTGCTGATTGCGGTATAAAAGCACACGATGAACATAGCCAGTCTATAGTCGATGCATGACAAATTTATGTCTTGATTTGCTGTTTCTAGCATCTTTCAACAGTGAGCCACTCCTACTGCATTAATGGATACTATATAGTCCGGCACCAGACTTCAAGCAGTATTGTGACGAGGGAGAAGATTGAGCTGGTGTCCTCCTACAGCTTTGAGTGGAATCGAGGTCTCCAAAGTGTGACAGTGGAAGCCTACAACAGCCTTGGGAGTTCCAGAAAAAACTTTAACATGACACTGGGGAGACGACCTAAACGTGAGTGCTCAACGACTCTAACCATACATCCCGTAGTCTTTGTATTATTTAATGGCCACTCGGCACAGAAAGAATTCAATCTAAATTGGCTATTTTTTTCTCAGTTTAACAACTAATGTCATTTCAGAAAAGTGAATTCAACAATTATAATGCCCTGTTTAGACTAGTGGGAGTGCATAGAACAAATTATTGGAAAGAAGACGTTTGACTTGCATTAAAGCTTTTTATTTTTTTATTTTTTTATTATTGTGCTTGAAATGTCAGGATTGTCTTTTCTGGCATTCTCCCACCAACTGTCATCTACGCACAATCATGCTAGATACGCACTATAGGTGGAACAAGCCTACCATGTGGGCGTGTCCTGTCAAATCTGGCCTTGAGCATTCAGTATTGTCCTGTCAGCTTTTTTCCTCTGATGCACATGAAAGGCTGCTGTAAATCACGCGCCTTGAAATGGGGAGGCATTGCTCACTGGTAGAGTGGTTGTCGCCCCGCCCGGAGGTTGAGGGTTCAGTCCTCCGCCCTTGTCATCATGTCGAAGTGTCCTTGAGCAAGACACTGAACTCATTTAGCCATTTAGCATTAGAAACATCAATATTGCACTTGATGCATACGGATACAATCTACACTGTAACGCTGTACGTACCAATAATATTGTAAAACAGACTTCCAGGAAGCTATCAAATACTGTTTATTTTAAGATACCACTACCAGTTTTTCTTCTTTTTTTTTTGTCCTTTTTTTTTATGTCTCATGCATTGTGCCAACAATGACTTGACTCTTACTCTTGCTTCTTCAAATAACAAGCTATATGATTTTTTTTTAATTCAACACTGGGATCCCCAACCACTGTGGAAGCACAGACTGCATTAAAAAAAAAAAAAAGTTGAGTTCAGCTATTAGCATTTTATTGACAAAGTACATTTGTGCTAGCTGACTTTTTTTTCTGCTTCTTACAATGCTCACCGACAACTGCGAGGAGCGAGGAGGAGAGATTAAAAGACAATCTTTAAAAAAGGATGATCCAAGATGGGAACAAGCGCAGGGCTCGGATCCAATGATGTAGAAAAGTGGATATTAGCTAGAGTGGTTTTCAATTGTGTGTTAATTAGAAGCAGCCCTCTATAAAACTTGTACAGTCTGTGCTTATGTGGTTGTTTAACTTTATTGGAAAGTGAGCTAGTGAGTATTTTATAGTTGTTTCGACACTGCTCTGTCTTGTGTGCACATCAGGTCGGAGCGTGCGTTCTTTCCACGTGCTGCTTATCAACAGCACTTGTGCGTCTCTGCATTGGAGCCTGCTGGACAACAGCTCTGCTCCACTCTTCATGGTGCTAGAGTGGGCACCACAGCGGCGAGATGATTCTGATTCCAGCCAAGTTCAGAGTGGGCGCACGTGGGCCAGGCTACCCTTCACTGGCCGTTCTGTCCACCTCAAAGGTAAACAGGACATCTGTGCTTCATTTTCTCCACATCACTGTTAATAGAGGCTCAGTAGGACAAACTAACATCAAACTTGATCTTTGGTTTCAGGGGATTTTTCGGCATCCGAGGAGTATAGCTTCTACTTATATCCTATGTTTTCTGAGGGAGATGGAGTGTCTGTCTTCACAATAGGTATGCAAGCTATTAAAAAGCATTTTTGGGCCATTGTATTGCTATCCCTTGCAAAACTCCTGTTGTGTCTGTCCCACATAACGTAGCCACCAGAGGAGACCCTGCAGCCTACACAACGTTGCTGATTATTGCCCTCCTCTCCATCGTCCTCTTCATCACACTGGTCCTCTCACAAAACCAGTAAGTGTAGCTTTCTGGCTTCATGGATGACCAGCTTCACCATTATTATTTTTTTGCTCATGTATGAATGTTAATGGGAGTGCTATAGAGATCTAACATATCCTCAAACCAGCTGTACTTCATTGTCAGGATGAAAAGGTTTGTGTGGAAGGACGTACCCAACCCAAAGAAATGCTCCTGGGCAAAAGGACTCAACTTCAAGAAGGTAAAATAATACCTGCAAACTTTCATGTATCCATTTTCTTTCACTCCTGCTGGTGAACTGCAGACTGTCGCGGCTAATTTTGGGCAACCCTTGACTGACAGCTGTCAATCACAGCTTGGCTGACAGACAATCATTCACACTTAACTTCACACTGTTAACCCTAATAAATTAGCAGAACTAAACAAAAAAAATGTTTAAGTGAGGTAATCGGTTGCCTCACTTTTTTGTTGTTGTTGATTAACTCAATAGTTAAAGTTTTCCAGAACTTGAATGGTTTGATGACACCCAACTTAATTTTTTTGATACATAGTTACTTAAAAGCTTTCTGTTACAGCAACTCAGTTATTCTCAGGTACTAATTTATAAATGTTAGTTTTAAAACTACTGGATTAAGTTAACAGAAGTCCAAACAATAAGTACAAGATGTCCTCACGAGGGTCACAGGAATGCTGGAGCCTATCCCAGCTATCTTGGGGAAGTAGGCGGGATACACCCTGAACTGGTTGCCAGCCATTCGAATGGTACACACAGACAAACAACTCAGAGTGTTCAATTAACCTACCATGCATATTTTTCGGAATGTGGGAGGAAACTGGAGTACCCAGAGAAAATCCATTCAGGAAGGTGGAGAACATGTAACCTCCACCCAGGAAGTCCGAAGGACCGGATTCAGTCTCACGACCTCTGCACTGGGAGGAAGACATGCTAACCAGTCGGCTACCAGGCCGCCTGCTATGAGGATTAATCTGATTCATTTTTGAGGGCAGAAACAGTTGTGGTTGCTATTTTCATTTTCTAACATAAGTTTTATTTGTAGTATGTACTATATAAAATTACTTTTATTTGTAAATATTACCTTTTTTCGAAACAATAAAAGCAAGATTGTATCACAAAATAACAAAATGTTAAGTATAATTTATGATTTTAAGTTATCCATACCCCAAAACTACTATAGTTCAATTTAATTAAAAATGATTAGTACAAATTACTCACAAAAGCAAAAGTTACGCATTGTAGTAATTTTTGTAAAACTTTGAGTATTGTGTTCTTGATCTATCTGATGTTCGGGTTTACAGTGCGCGTTTTAATTTCAAGTATTCAGGACATTTTGGGAATGCAGGTCTCTGGAAGGAATAATGATTGAAAGACAGTAGTTTAGAGAAATCAAGCAGTCACGTTTTTATTTTCTATTGTTGCTGCAGGCTGACACCTTCCACGAGCTGTTCCGGGCCTCAGATGTACTGCCAGCCTGGCCGCTGCTGCTCCCCTCTGAGAACATTTCCAAAGTGGTCATCATGGAAAAGGCGAACATGTCAGTTCTCAGCACGACTTTAGTCCGAAACCCACTTATTTCCCCAACTCCCGATGCACTGTGCCTTCCTTCATTTCTTGAGGGCAACCAAAACATAGCAGTGGGCAGCGAGGCTCGTTTGGGTGGCATCCCCCACTCAGTCCTCAATTTGGATATTCTTACCACACCCAGCCCGCGGCTAGATGAGCTGCAGCTCGTTGATCCCTCACCGAGCATCATGGAGAATTCAGCCCAGTCTTCAGTAACTTATTCCACAGTGCTGCTTTCTAAGCCGAAGCAGGAGCAACAGTCCATTCACCTGTCCGACCGGGACGGCAGCGGCAGCAGCTCCAGCGACGAAGGCAATTTCTCTGCCAACAACTCTGACATTTCCGGCTCTTTCCCCGGCGGCCTGTGGGAGCTGGAGAGCTGCCATGGCGGAGAAATGGACGACCCGCGTCGATCCTGCTCCTACAACTCAGTGGAGGAACTTTCTGAAACGTCAGATCAAGAAGATGCCACAGAAGATAAAGACTTGTTCTATCTTGGCATGGGTGAGGGAGAGGCTGAGCAGAAAGAAGAGTTGCTGAAAAGTGTTATTTTGAACAGAGATGCCTGCTCCGTCGAGTCGCACCTTAAGCCCGCTGAACTGGTTTCCACATCCATGTGTGACTTATCACCACTCTACATGCCCCAGTTCAGGACTACTCCGTACATTAGGCAAATGCCAGATTGAAAAACCTCATGTGATTGCACATTAGATTGCTTGTATTGTGAACTGCATCGTCACTAAAGACTTTCAAATGGAAATCAGTTCCTGCAGACTAAAATTGACATTGAATGTCAAAAAGCTTCAAATGGTGTGTAACTCCAAAGTGATGTTCATCAATGCTGCTATTTTGTTGTTTAGTGTGAGGTAATGACACTCGCAATAGGCAATTTGTATTTGATTGTGCACATACAGTACATCCAAGTTGTGGCCCAGCCAAACTGCTTCTTGGCAGTTATGTTACAATGGTTACTGATGAGGTTATGTGAGCTCAGGTAATGTTCTGAATAAAACATAATAGGAAGAGAATATTTAACAGAGAGAACTGAATGCATTTAATAGAATATTTGGTTACTACTCTTGTCAAACAGCTTTTATGTGACAGATGTGATTGTACGCTGCCATCTCTTGTACATAAAACTGCACTGAGATCTATAGAACAGCTATGTGGAAAACATCTGCCTTTATTAATACAATCAAATCATTACGTTGTTATGATTATGTGTCCAGTGAGTGTAAATCTGAAAACAGTCAATGAAAATTCTGAAATATGATGAATAACTGTTGTTGCACATTGATATTTTTTTGTCTATTTTTCATGGTGAATATAAATTATTTGTTATTATTAGACTCATGTGTGTTTCTTAATTAAGAGCACGGTTTCAACTGTTTGCAAAAACACCGTTTATTTGAAATGGAATTTGATACATATTAATACTGTATAAATCAAAAAATCCCATGGTTACACCATAACATTTGTGTTTAAAACGTGTAACACGTAAAAAGACATGCTCTGTCTTTCATGTCGCTCAGTGGGGCGTTGGAAGGCACTTGCCAATAAGCCATAGTACTGAGACTACTCAACAATCGTAATATGTCTCCCCTTTGTGGCTGCAATTGGTAAATACAATGATCGAGTGCAAGTTTTTTGTTTTTTATCCTACTAACACTAACACCCAACATTTAAAGAACATTAGTATTTAGTTATTTAAAGGCATCCAAATTTCGTGCGCGTCCCAACGTTAAACGCCAAACAGTGTCGTACAACTTAACAACATCACATACGTGGACAGAATTGTTGGTACCCCTCTGTTCCATTTAACGGGTCAGTGTGTACTATTTGGTGACATCTAGTGGTGAAGTAATAATGCATTTATTTTTAAAACCCACTATTACTTTCAATAACATAATTTTGTTTATAAATTATCGTAGGTCTAGTAATCGTAATTATATCACACTGGTTGTGGTTGTGCCTCACTTTACAGAGGCATATGTTTCATTACTATGTTTCTGCTACGGATACATGAAGCCGAAGAAGAAGAATTTCGTGAAGGTAGTTATGCTGCATTCGAGGAAGGTCGGAAATTTGTAAAATCCCAGTTGGATTTTCCCATTTCTGACCTGAAAGCGTTCGAGGCGAAAGTAAAGAAATAAAATGGCGAATAGTGATAAATTGTTTTTTGTTTGGGTCCTCAAAACACATTATTACCTCCAGCAAATTTGCCTTGTCACAATAAATCAAATAGAAGAGGAACAATGATGAATAAGGTAAATATTATGCATTTATTTTACTTATTTTTTAAGCATTCCATACAGTTCAATAATTCACCGTATAATTTGATGCAGGGAGATAGTGGCATACTGTCACGTACATTGTGCTACGCCACGTGACGTTATGTCAAATATTTATAAATGAAGCAAGCTATCTAGTTTTATACTTGAGTAAAGTGTGTTTTATCATTCACGGTATGTATTTCCATAGGGTCACCATTGTAGTGTGACATCACATTGAAATTGGTTGGCGAATTCGGGTTTGTTTTCTCTCCCCGACTTCGCAAGTGGGATTTCCGAGTTCAAGGGGGCGTTCCCGTACAAATCTTCAAAATGAGCATAAGCACAATGAAATTCATGCTGGAATCATCTTCAGGATGCTAAAATACACTAAATACAGCAAAAATCTTGAGTCTACAACGTTTAGTTTAGGTGTGAGAGCCAAAATGAACTTTTTATTGCTTTAAATGCGTTTTCAGCCCGATTGTACACTTCAGGTGAAACTCAAAATCTTCAAAATGAGCATAAGCACAATGAAATTAATGCTGGAATCATCTTCAGGATGCTAAAATACACTAAATACATCAGAAAGTTTGAGTCTACAACGTTTAGTTAAGGTGTGAGAGCCAAAAATGAACTTTTTATTGCTTTAAATGCATTTTCAGCCCGATTGTACACTTCAGGTGAAACTGTCAAAATCTTCAAAATGAGCATAAGCACAATGAAATTCATGCTGGAATCATCTTCAGGATGCTAAAATACACTGAATACAGCAACATTTTTGAGTCTATAACATTTAGTTTAGGTGTGAGAGCCAAAATGAACTTTTTATTGCTTTAAATGCGTTTTCAGCCCGATTTTACACTTCAGGTGAAACTGTCAAAATCTTCAAAATGAGCATAAGCACAATAAAAGTAATCTTGGAATCATCTTCAGGATGCTAAAATACACTAATGACAGCAACAACTTTGAGTCTACAACGTTTAGTTTAGGTGTGAGAGCCAAAATGAACTTTTTATTGCTTTAAACGCGTTTTCAGCCCCTGATTGTACACTTCAGGTGAAACTGTCAAAATCTTCAAAATGAACATAAGCACAATGAAATTAATGCTGGAATCACCTTCAGGATGCTAAAATACACTGAATGCAGCACACATTTTGAGTCTACAACGTTTAGTTAAGGTGTGAGAGCCAAAAGGAACTTTTTATTGCTTTAAATGCATTTTCAGCCCGATTGTACACTTCAGGTGAAACTGTCAAAATCTTCAAAACGAGCATAAGCACAATGAAATTCATGCTGGAATCATCTTCAGGATGCTAAAATACACTGAATACAGCAACATTTTTGAGTCTATAACGTTTAGTTTAGGTGTGAGAGCCAAAATGAACTTTTTATTGCTTTAAATGCGTTTTCAGCCCGATTTTACACTTCAGGTGAAACTGTCAAAATCTTCAAAATGAGCATAAGCACAATAAAAGTAATCTTGGAATCATCTTCAGGATGCTAAAATACACTAATGACAGCAACAACTTTGAGTCTACAACGTTTAGTTTAGGTGTGAGAGCCAAAATGAACTTTTTATTGCTTTAAACGCGTTTTCAGCCCCTGATTGTACACTTCAGGTGAAACTGTCAAAATCTTCAAAATGAACATAAGCACAATGAAATTAATGCTGGAATCACCTTCAGGATGCTAAAATACACTGAATACAGCACACATTTTGAGTCTACAACGTTTAGTTAAGGTGTGAGAGCCAAAATGAACTTTTTATTGCTTTAAATGCATTTTCAGCCCGATTGTACACTTCAGGTGAAACTGTCAAAATCTTCAAAATGAGCATAAGCACAATGAAATTCATGCTGGAATCATCTTCAGGATGCTAAAATATACTAATGACAGCAATTTTTTTTAATCTACAACATTTAGTTAAGGTGTGAGAGCCAAAATGAACTTTTTATTGCTTTAAAGAATGCAATGTTAACATGATCTGCAATAAATTTGCTAAAACAATCTATTGACTGAATGATGCATGGCAACTATTGTACTGTGCTTGTGTGTGGTTTATTGAGCCGGATCCACAGCATAGCAAAAACAGACACTATTACTTATCTTGCAGGTCCTTCCTTCCACGAAGTCTTCAATTTACTTTAGTTTCCTTTTGACTCGAAAATAGAAGTTCTTAACTCTTTGACCGCCAAAAACGTTTAGTAAAATCCAAATGAGCACCACCAAAGACGTTAAAAGACGTTCATTATGTTTTGTGTAGTTGAAACATCCACACAATTGTAAATAGTACCACAGTTGCACAGATTTGTAAATAGTTTGCCAAATTGTTTTGTCAAATTGTTACACTGTTGAATGTAAATAAACGTATTTTGCTATGCAAAAACACTTTTTCATTGTTGGTGGTAGTGTTTTACAGAAGTAAAGCACTGTTTAGGTGTTTGTGGCATCATTCATGGAAAAAAAAAGAGAGTGCATGAAATAATATCGTTTCACTAAAAGCTTGATTTCTCCGTATTTTGGTCCAAAACCTATTTTCTATTGTTGATTACTGAAAAACGGAATAAGGTAGAAACAAACTTTTTTTTCTGATGAAAGATGAGAGTTCAATCTTTCATTTGGTAGTATCTGTGTTTCCATAGTCCAAACACAACATTTTCTGTGGACCTTGAAAGATCAGTCAAAATGCTTAAATCAGCTGGCACCCACACATCCTCTTTTCTGAAAATGCTTGGCAGTCAAAGAGTTAAATATAAGTTTGTTTCGAGAAAAAAAAAGTCACTATGAGTCTTGCTGCTCTAGTATAGCGTGCTTCCACAAAATTCCCTTAGGCCAATTAATATTAGTTTGCACTTGGCATTCAACAAATGGACATGTGTATACATGTAGTCAATGGTGCTATGTGTTACTGTAAACATGTGGAAGAAGGCCCTTACTACTGTTCTTAATTGTTGACATGTACATTGACATCTGCTTGCATAAACACCGAGTGAAATCATTAATCAGGAGTGATGCATTCAAGCAATGAACATATGAACAGTGACTGAAAAGTTTGCAGCTAGAATGTTCAGCAAGACAGGCATTATTTGAAAGAGCTTTTGTTGGCCCCAAAAAGTGGACATATCCAGGGGAAAAGAGTTGAGTTGATAAAATAAACTGTCCAATGAAAAACGCTTGGACCTTGAAAGATCAGTCAAAATGCTTAAATCAGCTGGCACCCACATATCCTCTTTTCTGAAAATGCTTGGCAGTCAAAGAGTTAATTTCTTTGAGTGAAGGTACATTTGTAGCCGATTTTTGGCGCCCTCTAGAGTCCACTGCACCTTTAGCAGCTGCGTTTCTGGCCTAATGGGTGAGCCATCCTAGACCCGTTTTAAGGTGCTAAGGTGTCCAAATGAAATTTTGATGCACTAAACTTATGTTTGACTATTTTTTTTAATACAACAAATAGGAAGTACAAAAACTATGGTCAAGTAGAAACAGCATCGCTGGCTTGTACCTCTGTCTCCCACTGTAGCACAAGGATAGAATTTATAGTACAGATTAGAAGCCTGATTAATCTATGGAAAACGTTTTTGTGCATTACTTGCCAGTTGCCACCACAGTCCAAAAAAAGTTCTTGTGCATTTGCATATTGCAGCCACGAGGAGGCAGAATAGCAGTCTCGGTTGGCTGAGTCGACCTCACTAGCTCACTGACTTGGCTTACTCGTGTTCACCATAGAAGGACATGATGGTGCAAAGAGCAACTGGCTCTGGCAAAGACGGCGTAAATCATGCCATACGAGGTTCAGATATGGTTATGGAAAGAAAGTCTCAGAGACTTTGGGTTTGTTATTATTACACAGTGACAGGCAGCCATGAAGCTGGGATACATTTCTGATCTGCCTTGGAAAGGATGTCATGGAGTCCAAATCTGCGAATCAAGGAGAAAATGAGTCAATTTGAGCTAGCTAAAGGGGGCGGGGGGGGGGGGGGGGGGGGTCATCAAAAGATGTGGCTTGTCCAGTGAAGTGATCTATTCATTGCCCAGAAGGACCTGCTCACCTGCTTGGTATACAGTACCAGTTAAGTTTGCTTCCAAGCAATACAGCATGAATTCGGCCTGCTGGAATTTTCATTTTCACAAGTTATTATGTGAACATTAGTTGCCCTCCAAAAATAATTTTGTTAAGAAATTAACAAAGGTATTGCAGGAAAATAGTCAAAAAAATGAAGAAAGAAGCTGCTTACATCATTAAAATGTTATTCAGAGCCTGAATTGTAATGAATAGGATTATCATGTAGAGTGGATGGGGGGGGGGGGGGGGTGTTCTACTGCATGTGGCATTGTTTAAATAAGTCAATGAATATACGTAAACAAGAAGGAATGTGTGATGAACATGGCTCTGTTTGGCAGTGTGGGTAATGTCATTCAAATGAACATACATAAGACATGTCAAAGTGTATTTCAGAGCATATTACAAGTCAACTAAATTGGTAGCATTGCATAATATAAGGCCAATAAAACATGACAAATTTACACGTGGACAGAATTTTTGATATCCTTCTGTTAATGAAAGAAAAATACAAATGGTCACAGAAATAACTTGAAAATGACAAAAGTAATAACGTTGTATTTATAATTAACTAACTAAAATCTGACATTTCTTTTAAATTGTGGTTCAAGAGAATTATTAATAATAATAATAATAGTGAAGCGGGCCTGGACAATATTATTGTTTACTTGTTAACACATTATTTGTTGTTTGTTTGTGTGTTAGATGTTTTTCCATCATCTTATTCAATGTGGTTGTTAATTGAACATATCAAATCCCATTGACGAACTGTTTTGATTACTCATACCTAAATGGTTTATACTAATTGCATTTTTGTTCAAGTTTTTTTCCCCCCGTGGATTCTTCCACAAATTGATGATCGAATCTGTTTGAACTGGTTTGAAAAACCCTTTTGGAGATTTTGAAAATTGGAACACTTGTATTCCCCCCCTCTAGTCCCCCCATATTGTATATCTAGTTATAGCGAAACGCATCTCAAGTATATGTAAATACATGTGTTAATTATTATCATTATTACCATCATTATTCATTATTATTATTTATGTTATCATCATCATCATTGTAAATGCCATATGATATGCAACTTTCAAGTATTTTCAATACATTCTTGAAAACTAATTCTGTTGCCTGTCATTATTCACACCACGAGGCTCCATACCTATTCCGTGTGCCTTTTTTAACATCTTGGCTGTTGTCAGATCTGACCTCACTAGCGCCCCCTAGCGTTACACACACTACACATCGACCAGAGGAAGCGAGGGAAATATGGCATTTGCTAATGATGCGGACAAAACTGTGTGTTGCGCTGTCTGTGTTCATGCTATCAGCTGTGACCATCAACCTTGTTAAATGGAACCAAGAGACGGTTTTAGCAGCTTGACATTGTAAATCCTTCATTGATCACCTGACATGAATTCATGCAGCAGTAATGACGGGCTTTCGCTACTGAGATTTGACCAAGGCGGCTTTGAAGGCCTTAACGTTTGGGCTAAAGGTCAGATTGCGGCAAGTTCACTATAAAACTCCCCAAGCACAAAGGAAATGAGGGGAAATCTCCTTTGGTGGTTGGGAGAGTCGGTCCTTCTTTCAGTAAACAGAGAGCTTTGGTTGCCTGGCACCGCACTACTTCATGCTGGACACACTTTGGCTCCCAGGGAATGTAAATCCTCTCCTGCCCTGTAATCTGTCATTTTAGCTCAATTGCAGCTCAGTTTTGTGCAAATGTATCATTACATTCACAAGGGTGCACAAAAACAAAAACAATGAAAATATAGATGAAAGGAATTAATTTGGATAACATTGAGGAATAAAAACATGGTTAGAATGCTGCTTGTGGCAGCAAGTGTGTCAGAGTTTAACAAACACAAAACTCAGATGGGAATATTTGGTGGGAAAACAACAGCATGCAGACAGAATATTCCCTGAACCACAGTGCCCCCTCTTGTGGCCCCTCCTCTGAGTGGAGACCTGAAGAAGGGCTTGGGAAGACGTTTCAGTCTGCAACTCTGATGGATGCTACATGACTAATTTCAGGTCGAGCCGTATTTGACTTCAGTAATAGCTTTTTTGTGTCATTCCGTCAGGATCTGTAATGCCAGAAAGGTTGATAAATTGCATAAGTGACTCTACCAAAAATGTGCTTGTGTACAACAACATTTCTTGAGCTCTAAAGTTCAACACTCGTTGCTTCGTGCTTATCCCAGTTAACGATGAGTAAGAGACGGGCTATGCCTTGGACAGGACAATTGCAATTTAGAGTCCTCATTGAACGTATAATGCTTGTTTTTGGAATGTGGGAGGCAAGCATGGGGAGAACAAGAAAACTCCCAACAGGAAGTGATTTGAACCCCTGACCTCAAACTGTGGTAGTGAAAATCCTTACAGGACATTGCAATCTCCAGAAACACAAAAATACCATAGGCCAGGCATTCAGCAATGTCCCCAAAAGGTGGTAAAGAAGACGAAACAATGCGGGAAAATTAATATTAAAACTCTAGCCACGCACCTGAAGCAAGCTAGAAGGCTGGCTGAGTATGACCAGGGTTAACTTAATGCAGCATTTTGTCGCAATGACAAAAGCATATGTGTCTTGTCCAGATGCACCTTGTTGTCTTGTCAGTTTGCTCATTATTGATTACCCTCCGTTCAGTCCTTGTCAGTTCGTTGTTTCTGTTGTCACTACTGTTGTTCTGATATCGATATCGGGAGAAGCCCCGATACTGCATTAAAACAGTGGTATCGGCAAGTACTAACAAGTAACATGCCGATACCATTATTTCCAACACTATATGGGACTTTGGATGCAGCACCTTGTTTCTTCCTTGTGCACGACATTCACTGATGTGTGACATGTTCATTGCATGCCGAGCCAATATATCCTTTTTTCTTTTTTTTTCTTAAGAGCTCAGTATTGTTCATTCGGAAATGTCATCATCATTGCTCTTTTTTTTTTTTTTTTTTAATATATATATATATATATATATATATATATTATTTTTTTTTTTTTGTGTGTGTGTGTGTGGGTGAGTATGTGTATGTGCGTGCGTGCGTGCGTGTATTTGTTAGCTCACCAGAAAACCTATTAGAAAAAATCTCATACCGTTCACCTAAACCGAACACCAGGAGACCCGAGGGGACCGAAGAAAACCAAGGAAGGTGAAATCCAGCACCGACCAGACACCCCCCACCAGAACTCCTCCCCAGCCCAAGAAACATCCAGACCCCAACAAATCCAAAAAACATAAAATCAGGGAGGCCTCAAGAGACCAAAGGAGAGACCGAGAAAAGGAAGGAAGGACAGACGAAGCCGCGTGAGATCCGCAGACACCAGCCTCCACCGATTCAATAACCTGAGAAGGAAACAGATTGTGTCTGAGTTTCGGTAGATGCTGGTGTAGTGGATCTGGCATGCATGAAAATCTCCACCAAAGAGGGGAGCCGTCGACCCCCGCCGGAACAGAGCAAGCGCAACACCTCAGGGCCCCCCAGGCCGCGGCAGCGCCAAAGGACGACCCCCGGGCCCCGCCAGGGCCACCGGCCGGAGAGCAAACCCAGGAGCAGGAGCGCCCCCCGCCCTAACACGGCCCGCGCCCCCATATATCCTATTGGCCATTGAATGCTCTGAACCAATGGCAGGGCAGCTTATTCATGTTAGAAAATAAACAAAACTAGGTATCGGTACGCCGATACCACAAAACTGGATATCGGAATCGGCATCAGGAGCCAAAAAACGGTATCGAAACATGTTTTGGGTTCCCTGTATTTGACACTGAATTTTGATTTGTTGGATTTTGATTCATTCTCTGTGTCTTGTTTTTATTTTTATTACTGCCCTGCCTTCCTGCTCCTCCTTTCCATTGGTTCTACCGATCTTGCCTCCACATTCCACCGCACAAACACATTAGTACTTATGATACATAAAATTTGCCCAAAAACAATGATAGATAAAACATTTTTTAATGTCATGTTATAGCAAATCTCATTAAAATTGAATGAAATTAATGAGAATTATATTTTTTTCAATTTGCTCATAAAAGTCATTTTGCATAGAGCACACAATAAAATGAATTTCCAAAAATGGATAAATAAGATGAAACTAATAATCCAATGGCCAGAAAAGAAAAAGTCCCAATCAAAATATGTGATGGTACAACCTTTTAAGGAATACAGTGAAATGCAAAGAATTCGATTCAATACAATAGTGTTTCAAATAATTTTGTAATATCTTCCATGCTGTTTAGTGTGTGATGTTGAATTATATCTTGTTTTGAAATCCATGCTTTAATTTGGAAGGGTGCTTTGTATTTCCATTTCCTGTTCTCCGTTCGTCATTCATCTCATAGCAGTGCAATAGTCAATGACGATATGCAATATACAAAGATATGTCTGCACTTCAGAGCTAATTAAATTGTTGAGTACAACTGAAGACTTATGTGCTCTCTTACCAAACCTGTGGCGGTCAATAAATGCAAAATAACCATTTCAGTCTTTAGTTCGTGACCGAAAAACGGCCACAAGAGCAGACCAGTATCGATATCCATCGCGAGTAACGATACCGTGAAATGTTTCCTGGTATCGGCCCGATACCGATACATGGTATCGGTAATCGACGATCCCTAGTAAATATGATCTATACTGTAATGAAATCTTACCGTATGTCTATCTGTATATCTGTATATCTTTTGCAAAACAAAAGCCATCTACTTATTCATGATGGACGGCGTGAGATGCACGTTTTTAATAACAAACAACCAAGGAGAGCCCTCTGGCCCAGGTCTCGTCTGCCAAAAGTGGGTCGGGTGAGAGGAATGCCTTCAGATGATTGGGTGTGTGGTGTCACAAAGTGTGCTTGTCTCTGGCTAACAGGGTGAAAGAGGGGAAGTTGAAAGGCCCCTTTCACTCCGACGCTTATTCAAATCCTAATTGCTTCGGCCCGGGGTCCACATGGCCGCATGTAGCACAGCGACGCCCCCATGCTTCTGTGCACTTGTTTGCTATTTTTCAATGCCACCCCCTTGAAATATCCCTTTGAAGTGGGAATAAGTGAGGTCCTCATGAATAGGGGTTGGAGGGCAGACTTCCTTACGGTTCATTTGACTAACAGATGAAGTCAGCGCTGATAACTTGACCTAGACAGATCACAAAAGTCAAGTGTGGTAATGAACTCACATGAACTACGGAGCCATTTGTCTTTGAAATATGTGTGTATAGCCATGAATGTGCATCTGTGTATTCATGCGTCCAAATGTAGCTGACATTTCTATGAGCTGCATCAGCAACGCAGAGCAGGAAGAGACGCTTTATGGATGCTAATGTAGAACATTACTGGAAGGCACCATCTCGCAACGTCTCTCCCGGGGTTTGTACAGTATATGCACTTTAGTCAGGCTAAAACAATCCATCAGATATAGGCGATATAGCGACTCTGGAAAGGTCAAATGACATGCATCATTTTTCAACATTCACTATTTGAACAGAAATATTGAGACATATCACCAAATTAATCAGTAGCACTCACATCAAATAAAAAATCATAATGATAAAAAAAAATTATGACAAAATAGCTGTATTGTACAGTACACTAGTTGCGTTGCTTTTAGGGCTTTTTCTATATGAATACATTCATGGCTTTAAATCATAAGTTTAAAAATATTTCTTAGGCATTAAAAAATAATAATTACAAATTTGATATATATATGTCATACAGTTTTGACAACGAAACAGTTTTGGTCCCTCATCACGTTTTCCTCTTTGTCATCATTACAACAACATTTGCACCAGATTGCTAGCTACACCGCTACCGTTATTAGCACTCGGTCACCACATTTAACACTTTATCCTCCGATAGCAGAAAACAGACACCACCACCATTACTGACAACACTTGAGCACTAAACTGCAGTTACAACTACTGTAAAACTATTTTTTTCATGTCACTATTGAGGTGGCAAACACACTCTTAACTGAAGTTACTGCTGTACATTTGAACAATATTTGATCAAATTAACCTTCCATTCTGTTCCATTTTCTTATATTTGCGACAGTGAAATATAGGACGGCAAGCTTTGCATGCACTGTCTGTATCAGGCATCTTTCATTAGATGTTCAAAGTAATATCGACCTTCCAAAGACCTTGAATTGAAGAAGAAGAACAGGCCTACTGTGGCTGCTATAGATTAGCAGATCAATACTCCATGAAGGCTTCAAACAAACTGAATGTGATTCCATCTTTAAGTAAACAGAGATGTATGTGATCTGTTTTCATTCAGAAACAAGTTTTGGTTGGCCTCCTGAGTTCTTTAGATAACAGACATAAGCATAAATTAGTATTACTGTACTGTATACATTTGGCAATCTTCATACTTGGAACCTTTCTTCTTTAAACCCACCCTTTTCTAAAAAAGTTTCATCTATCCCTTGGATTATTAGGTGATACAAGCCATCTGGCACATAAAGGCAATCGTGCTAGACTTACTAAAATGATTTGAATTGGAAGATCAGTTTTGAGTTAAAAGATGTGGGTGCATCGGTTCGAGCTTGAACGGACTGAGGGCCGACCAAGAAGTTATAAATTGTTAGAAAGTCTTGAAGAGTTTCAAACTGAACTGTACCATGTCAACTTGAATCGTAATCCAACTGGATCTAATCAAACCTAATTGTTCCCATTTAAAATGGGCCGTCCTCGAATGGCATCGCCCCCCCATGTATTGGGGAGAGGCACACTCCTAACCTACATGTGAACATGAGACAGATGACTTCATTCTCAATGCTGTTTTGCAAAACGTTAAGGAAATGATTGGAAATTCATGCCCAATTCTTTCAATGGGCTCTGCTCATTCTGACACATGACAGATTACATCACTCTATGGGAACAGTGTGCCCTAGATCCCCCACTTTGTTTGTCTCCCTCGGCATCCCACGTAGCCCAAGGACCCCTGGATAAAAACATCCATAAGCAGCAACAAGCTCTTGGGATTGCATTATGTGAGTATATTACAACAACCCCTGGCTGTTTTTAGTAGAATGAGAAGAAGACCGCTTGTTTACCCATTTATTTATTCTAAAAGGGACTGCGCGTATTAATGAAAAGTTACACGTAATTAATTACAAATTATACTGTAGTCATCAGCTAGTTTCCATCTGTAGCTCCTTGACAGGTTGACGTAACATATTAATAGACTAAAAATAGGGTGAGAAAAGTCAAGGCATGCACTACACGCTACTAGTACGCAGATTGTTTTTTTTTTCAAATTTGTTGGTATGTACTACTTAGTTTTGGCCTAACCTAAGGTGTGCATTTGTGGTAAAGGGGATCAGTGGGAAATTTGGACTTTGCAGGGCACTGTCATAAAACATTTACAGAACTCATCCTCCTTTCACCAAACTCCTCCGATTCCAACTCCAGTGTCAGGTCATTCAAGCTATATAAAAAAAAAAGGCAACGACTACTGAGCAAATCTTCTTTTTCCAAGACTGGAATTATACTCAGAACCTTTAAAAACTCTAGGCAGAGAGATAAGGAAGTCACAAAACTGACACACAGAAAGACAGACAGCCACCACGCTCATACTAACAAACACATTTTTGGTCTCAAGGAGGAAGTAAGAGTTCCCGGAGAGAAGCCAAACAAACACACAGAAAGTCCCCAGAGCTCAGCCAAGAGTTGAACCTTGAACCTTGGTGCTGTGAAACAAGTTAGCAAGCACTCTTTCAACTGAGCCAAACTCAAACATAACAACCTAAATATAATTTAGCCTCAGACAAGACGTCATTCAGCACGGCTCCTCGCATTGCACAGCCACGCCCACAAACACAATACCAACGTCAACTCATGGTTCAAATCCAACTGGCACACACCATGTTTAGAGCTGGAGGGCTGAAACACTACATCACGCATCAGTCACCCTCCCCTGCCTTCAAATTTTCTGTCACCTTTAGAGGTTATAAACTTGATATCTCTGAGCTGCAAGCATCGGGACGGTTGACATATTTTGAATTGCGATTCCATACAGCTTAAGTGTTGGTGCAGGCTTGTGGTGTGTGCATATTGCAAAACAACAGATTTGTTCTTATGTAGTACATTTTACAGATAGGACATAAGGAAAAATTTAACAATTTGTTCCAAGACAAACTGTCACCATCATAAAACGTATACAGTTAAGTTGTCAAGTGTAAAACAAGTTTACTGTACTTGGTTAATCATAAAGCGTTCAAAAAAGTTTTGCATTTCAAGAAATATGTTGTATAAGCATGTATAGGAGGGTTGCAATCACGTGATTCCGGTGGGCGAAATTCAACTGGGGGTCAGGAAGTAGGGAACAAGCATTGAAAATGATGGAAAGCGACTATGCAAAAGCATTGTGTGAACCTGGATACGCTCAAAAATTAAAAAACGGATTTGACTGGTGTGGAGGCAATCGACATCACGAACTACCTCTCCCCCCAGTTACCGTACTACACCGTTAGCCAAATGAAGGCGTATACAAGCCTGGAGGCTTACAACTATTTCGTGTGTGGTTGGGTCAGCAAACTCGGATCAAAAGAAGCACTAGATGAATGCTGTCTTGTTTTTGCTCGGGTGAGTAAATGTGATTCAGAATCATTCTCTTTTCAACTCAAATGTACACAAACGTACTGTAAAAGATGGCAAGGAGGCTCTCTTGTCTTTCTAGCATCTTCCTTTATTTCCCGACACCAACTTAACACACACGCATGTATGAACGCGAGACTCCGCGAGGTATTGACATTGAATTACCATGCAGCTATAATGTATGCACAAACACATACAAATCTAGCATCATTATATGATATCTCCCCCTAAATCTTTACCACTTACAACATAGTTTCTAATGCTATAGAAATAAGAGTAAACTTAAATTTGCATTAACATAAAGTTCTTCTGCATATGAATAATGTCAACAACAGTTTCAAAACTTCCACACAAATTTTCCCAACATATTCTCTTTATGGTCATTTTTCACACTCAAGTTTCCATTCTCCTTTTTTCTTCTATTTTATTATTTTTTTTAATTTAAATTTTTATTCTTACTGCTGGAAAACACCAAGACATCTCGTGGTCCAATTTGAAAAACACCTGATCATCAGGCTGTAGGGCAGGCAAGGTTCTGGCTCCATGGCAACGGTTGAAGTAATGAGCTTGCTTCGCCTTCTTCTTATTGGTTTCCTCCACAGCTGTCCTACTGGGCTACTTCGGTCTGAGGTTTTTCTCCAGTCGGGAGTGTTGTTCTGATTTTCCTCCTCATCAACAACTCAGCTGGACTGTATCCTGTGGTGGAACAGGAAGTAGCTCGATAGCACATGAGCACCATGGCAGGATCTTCCTGCTGTAAGATCTTCTTCGCCGTTTGCACGGCTATCTCTGCATGCCCGTTGCCCTGTGGATAATGAGGACTGAACGTGTAATGTTGGAAGTCGAGTTGCTTTGCAAACTCCTGAAATTCAGCACTTGTAAACTGGGGACCATTGTCACTTACTACTTCATTTGGAATGCCAAATCTAGCGAAAACTGACCTCAGCTTTCTGATCATTTGCGTGCTTGTTGTAGATGGCAGGTGCAGTATTTCAATGAATCTCGAGTAGTAGTCGGAGATGACAAGGTAGTGGTGTTGTTTAAATTCACAGAGGTCCATAGCTACTCTCTTCCAGGGTCGCTCCGGAAGCGGTGTGGATAGGAGTGGCTGTTTCTGTTGAGTTCTTCTCATTTCGTAGCACACTTGACATGATGTCACAAACTTGCTTGTTTCTGACGAAAGTCCAGGCCACCACACCGATGAACCTGCTCTCTGCCTACATTTGATAAGGCCTTGATGCCAAATTTTCTGAAGTACTTCATCTCTCATCGATCTTGGCACAACAATCCTACATCCTCTCAGAGATAGGCCATTGTACAGTGACAACTCAGATTTGACTTGAACATATGCTCTAGCATCTACTGGCACTTTACTGATGTGCTCAGGCGTTTCATTTGCTGTGCTAATGTTCGGCATTGGGCTGGGTTGTCCGACTCCGCTCCTCCAGATTACAGACAAAGGTTTTTAATCCAGGTCTGCCGTCTTCTTTCGGAAATTAACTCTTTTGTTTTTCCGCCTTTATGGGTTACTACTTTCGGGACGTGAAAGTAGCTTTAATTTTTTCTCGATTAGACCGGTTGGTACAGCCATAAACAGCACAAAACTTTGCCATTTTCTCAGCTTTTTCCTATGGGCAAATTACTATTCCTGCCCCCCATCTGGGGTTGGGCCGCTTGTCGTGACGCCACATGAAACCCACCTATAGAATTCTTGATAGGGTATTTTGATGAAAGTACGTCAGAGTCATGTTATTAAGACACTCAGCAACTGTTTTAAATTGTAAATAAATGCATGATGTCGCCTTTAAATAAAGCATTCAGAATGCTGCATAATGGTTGAAATCTCTTTTCATCATCGTCCTTTTTTAAATGCATCTGTAAAAGGTCAGTAAGTTATTTAAATGCAAATTGATAAACCTTATTGAGATGCACAATAACTTTGATTGAAAAGTGCCCTGTGGATCATGTAAACCCCTCACAGTAATAGTTGTCATAGTTTAAGATGGTTAGGTGTATTTCTCACCATTTTGAACTATAACTACGATTAACATAATTGGTTAACACTATGATTTATTATTATTATTTTTATTGATAGACTCAAGATCCTGATATACAGTCACACAAAATATACTTAGAAGAAGAAATGCATGTTGAAAAATGCACAGCCGTAGATAACTAATTTGCTTCCAAAAACGTATAAATACATTATATTTAAATGTTTTAGGTGTCCCTAAAACATATTTATATGTTTTTATGTTTTTTTTATGCTAGAGCATACAGAAGGCTTTGATGCAACCTTTCAACTGCAAAGTATGCTTGAAGAAATGGTAGTTATTACACAAACGGCCAGCAGGTGGCAGCAGTGCAAAAGAGATCAACCAGGGTCATGTTAAAAAAAGCTAATTTACTCACATTTCTAAATAGATTTGTGAATAATGATGAAACTTAGCTATATTCTAATGTTAATTGCTGCGAAACGGAAACAGATACAAATATATATTTTTTCCTGATGAATGAAAATACTCTAATCTTTCTTTTGGTAGGTTCCATGTTTTTATAGCAATAGAACACAATATTCTGTGGGCCTTGCAAAATCAGTCAAAATCCAGAGATAAAGATGTGTTCTCAGTGGCAACAATTCATATGAATGTTGTCTCCAATGTTTCCAAAAACTGAAGGAGTATCTTGCTTCATTAGGGTCGGGTCATCATAAAAGATTAATTTATATCACAATTAGAGCATTGAATCTCACTAGGTTGTGTAACTGTACCTAATGAAATGTCTGCTGGGTAAAAAGTATTATTGCAATGGAAACCATTAACTCGATCAATACAGTGGACTGCAGTTGGCCAAAGTGACGTCAGCCTTTCACTCAGCTGAGTTTAGTGTTTTGGTTTGGACACAGTTCCAGCTCAGTGGACATTCAAACAAATTTGTTTTCATTCACATTCAAGTCCTTGTGCAGTTTTAAGTGTGGAACAAAACAATCTGGAGGAATAAATAAGAATTAAGGGAACAAGACATGTCTTTTAATGGCTTTCAGTCATGTGCTAAGAAGGAAAAAATAAACCAGCAGGAAGCTTCCTTCCTCTCAGCTGCATGATGAGAGCAAACTCTTTAGCTCTTTTCAGCCTCCTGGGAAAGCACAAGTAGCCGTCTGTCTTTTAGCTCCTCAGAAATGGACAGTTAAAGCAAAAGCATTTTGAGAGCATACAAGGTAGAACGGCTTGGCTGGAGCTCAAAAGACTGATGAGCACGATGAAAAAAAACACTGGCGCTTGTGAATCAACCACTTCATTCCAAAAGCTAGAATTGGACAGAACATAATGAATCTCAAACCTACGTTCAGCCACATTCCGTCATTTCAGCTGCCTTGTTTATGAACCAAAACACATAAGACAAACACTGGACTGACTGAAGATCTTTGTGAAATGTACTGTAGTTTCACCAAGACACCTGTGTTTTGTTTTGTTGTGATATTTGGCCTAAAGACTTGTGATGGTCTTGAGGAGATTTGGCTGCTGCCTGCCGGAAGACGTTTGCTAGCTTGTTAGCTTGCTTGCTAGCTATTCCAGCTGACTGGGCGACAGGCGGTGTGCACCCTGAACTGGTCACCAGCCAATTGCAGAGCACAAATAAACAAACATTCCTATGGGCAATCTTGAGTTTTCACTTTTGGAATGTAGGAGGAAGCCAAGGTATTTAGATAAAAAAAACACACAAGCATGAGGAGAGCATGCAAATTTCACAAAGGCCAGAGCCAAGATTTGAATCCCAAACCTCAAATATGCAAGGCAGACATGCTTAGCACTAGGCCACTGTGGTGCCAGATTTTTGGTAATATCAATTAAAAGAAAATAAAGAAAACTGGTTTTACCATTTGTATTAAGACTACATCAATGTGTATTGTTTTCCCCCTCCAGTCCTCAATTGTTACAAAATCATAATAGCTAAAGAAGGCAGCCCGTTATATTGTCATGGCAACTGGAGATCCATTTGCAGTCTATGAAGTAATGGTTGTGTTATGTCTTGTGCACAGAATAGCAAAAGAGGGTGGGACGAAGGTCACCACACAATGTGGGCATCTGATAAAGCTGCAGTGCCTGAAGAGAAATTGCTGCTTAAAAATCGAAGTCTCAACCCCACTTGTCAAAGCAAAGAAGAGTTGTCATGTCAACTTTTTCAAATAGGTCTTTAAGTGTCAACCTTTATTTTAAGAAAACTATTTCAACCTCCTCGCACCTCCATGCTTGTCTGCCAGTTTTTTTGCTTTGAAACAATGTCCATTTCAAAACGGACTATACAATGAAATACTGTACATTACATTGGTTTGTGGACTGTGCACTATGGCTTTTTATAATGGGTTTTACAGATGTTCTGTCTGCATTGCTTTCTCCCCTCTCACATAAGGTTGAGCTCATTTGGAAAGAAAACCACAAACTAGTGGAGCAGACAGTCACTTCGGCATGCACTGCTGTTTTCTAGCCAGCACATATGTTAAAAGAAGAAGGAGCGCTCTGATGACGTCATGTCGACACTGCAGATGGATTGTCCAACCACGATCGAGGCCATTCCTGTGGGAAAGTAATTTAAAAATGGAAAAAGGCCTTTCTAATGTTATAATTTAAGGAGTTCTCTGACCAGTGTACAGACAGTGTTTCTGCATAGCCAATGGTGTCTCCAGTCACAGGTCACTGCAAGTGTGCACGTGTATGTGTGTGTTGGCAAAGGCTGCACTTTCCATTCAACCAGTGTGGTGCAGGAAAGTGGTACGAAAAGAAAATAAATATTTCATACTGCTTTGCAAAAATGAATGTGACTGTCTTACATGCTTTAATTAAGACTCAGCGGTTGTTTATTGCAATATTTGCTCTGTGATTGGCTGGCGACCAGTCTCTTGCCCAAAGTCAACTCTAAACCCTAAATGATACAGAAAATGATGTCGTAAAAAAACAAAACAAGATTGACAAATTAGTACACATTAGTACACACATACACTTACTATGGATATAATTGCACAATGAAAATTTGTGCCGGAAAGTTAACTCCCTCTTGAATTCCGACTCTTTATAAGTGAAACCATAACTCGGCCAACACATTCCCAGCAAATTTCAGTCCAAAAGTTTAAAAGCACTATTCAGTTCAATACTGCATGGAGCCACATGAGTGACAACTATGCACAAAACGCTCATGAAGCACTCCAAAAATTGCTCACAAACACTTTCCACAAAGATGATGGCTACAAATGCAATCCACTGTATTGGCACTAGCTACAGGGAGTTCATACTATTATTAGAAAAAAATGTTTACAACCATTTCAGTGAATTGCTTTGAATATGACGTCTTACAAAACAATTCCGAAATTTTTAGTTGAAGCTCTTCTACTTTGATCTTCTTCTTCATGTTATTTTCAGCAGAATCTTGGTCCAACCGTGACTTTGCTCCAATGATGACAGCATACAATCTTAATGCTAACCAATGCTTCTGCCCCCACAGCATGAATGGGACGTGGTTTATGTGTACCACAAATCTAATAATCACTCTCTGTTGTTTACAAAAGACAACCACGAATGAAGGACTGTATTCATCAATAGCTTAACGTTTTTTTTTCTCCCTCTCAAAACATCGTCCTACGCAACTGACACTGACATTCTCCAGTTTGAACAAGCTATCCTTCCTTTACCATCATATGCCCTGTCTGTCATATCTGGTTGTCTTATGTCTTTGACAGATGTTAGGGGGTAATTTTTATTGCTTTTTGTGTGTGTGTCGTGATCGAAATTGTACTCAGAAATTCTTAGGCACAATCAACAAAACTCGCTATACCTCAATTCTTTCAATTATTATATCCTTATAAACCTGTTTCCTTAATTCGGAAAAGGCCCTACAGATAAATGTTCATACATGTCACAGCTACACGTAAGGCAAAAAAAAAAAAAAAAAAATCAGGCGGTAAGCAAGACAGGTCCGGACAACAGTGGCAACGCCATTTGAGCATTTTTCCTCGTCATTCATTATTGTCGTCCGGCAGTCGGGGTAGTGCCAAATGGCAAAAAATATAAATAATATAAAGACAATCGCTTACCTCTTTGGGACGGCGGTGGCTGGCAAGAGCAGGATTGTCATCGTAGTAGCATGCATGTATGGCCCCCAACAAAATGTTTACTAAATATGAAGGTGAAAGGCTCACTTTGCTGGTATTAAACAGCTTTTTTAGATGTCCGCACAAGTTGATCCACGTTGACATTTATCCCTCTGAAGTTTTGGCTTTGGGAAACGAATAAAGAATACATCCTTCATATGTGGACGGTCGTAATGTCTGGATGTGAAAGAAGTTTTATTTTAAAAATCATGTATAGTCTGTACCTCTGTCAAAATCTCGGTCAAGTGTGGAGAAACAATAAAAATGCACAAATGACACACTTTAGATGAGACAGTACGAAGACTGTTGGTCTAGCCATTTATACACACAAGCAGAAGGCAGGAGCAGGCAAAAAATACATTGATTATCCAATATCACAACAACAGTGCATCCATCTCTAGAGGGAAAGAACAGGCCAGGCATATGCAGTATATTTAAGGATTTTACCAATCAGGCACACATTTGATAGTAATAAAGAAGTGACGGTCAACATTTGGGTCTCAAAAAGAAGGCATGTCGAAATGCACCTACAACCAGCCATGAAAGGTTCAGAGTAGCTGTACTTTGACATCAACATATGGCAGATGATAGGTTAAGCACTGAGGGTTTTAGCTCCACATACAGTAGACACAAACTTGCATAATGTGTATAGTACAGAGAATGAGGGGAACACCCTCTGCCTTTAGCTCATGTAGCTATTAGGTGGGTGAGACAAACATGCTCACTGATCATGACACTCAGTGTTATACATGTGTTTCACTTGTTGATATATTAGCAAGTAGCCTATAACTGATATATTTCATTTTTGTTGTAGGATACAGACTTAAATAATAAGTTGATCGAAAATATCAAATAAGGTAAACTTTGGTCTTCTTCTACATTGACATGGTTTAGACTCTTGATAGAGACAATCACAGTGGTCCTAAAAGAGTTAAGACGATATCTAAAGATATATGATTAATAGCCAGTGGGAAATTATTGTGCCAATAAATATGAAGTTGTATTAATGAGGATTGTGTTTTTTGGGAGAACCATCAAGATGAAATCACAACAATAATATCTATAAATGTTTCAGACTTCTGGGAGATCATCTCACTGTGCTTGGAAGGGAAATAGAAAATAAAAGGGATAATGATTAGAAAGAGCCTGAGAAAACATTTTTGATTGGATTTTAGATTGGGTATTGTAACGTTGCACTGTTGGCCTGAAAATAATCAAAATCCATTAGTGTGCATTGATCCAAGTATTGACACCAAAATGTTATTTGCACAAATAAAAATAAATGTGGTTTTTTTCTTTACAATCTGCATCTTATAGCAGTGGAAGCAACCCAAAGGCCATTTCTAGACATCATCCAAAGGAAACGGTTGGCAGGTCAGTAGTTTCACAGAAAGGTCACGTCTTCTTGTGACTGCACCCACCGCCAGTGAGCGTCATACTCCAAATGCATTTTGCTGTTCAGTTTGCAAGTGTCCAAGTCAACGTTTCCGTTTTTGTAAGGTTTACGTTTGGGGCTCTGTTTGATGGATAGTTTGTCACCGAAGCCGATCCGAGCATGGCTGGCTGTTGGTGCTGCTGTCTTCTCGAGGTTCCCGTTGGCCTTGATGGTTTGACTCTGGGTATTCTTCGAAGAAACCAGTCCTGCCTCTGCCACCTTAGTGCAAACTAAAACATCTTGCTTGGGTCGAGCTTCAGGAATGTTGCTGGGATCTACTGTCTTTTCACTTTGACTTCCGATTATCCCGTTCCCGTTGACATCACTGATAACAACGGTCCCTTTTCCAGTCCCATTCTCATTTGATTGACACCGAATGCCTATTACAACTCCATTCCCAGTCTCTGTATTAGCCACAGGCTTGTCCCCAGTCGCAGTAGCACAGGTCGTGTCAGCAGAGATTTCCGCTGTCCGGATCTTAGCAGTCGCCTCCGAGACCTGTGGCGTAGAAGAGCAGATGACCGACTCTGAGCTGGAAGGGCAGTATTCATCCATATCATCTGCCAGGGTGTCCAGGTAACTGCCGATGGAAATGTTGTCCAGCCTGTCGTTGGAGTCGTGAAGGCTGCTCCAGGAGCCTCTCCAGGAGGTCTCGGGACCTTCGCCCAAGCTGTACTGGCTGCTGGTGAGGCTGCTGCATCGGCTGGTTAGTGTGCTGCGCTCCTCCAGCAACCATTTGACTGCCTCGATGCCCTCGTGGACCGACAGCAACTGCTGTAGGATCTTAATGTCCACTGAGCGCAACTGTGCCTGTGGAAACAAACAAGTGTAAATGTAAGTGACTTTTACATTGACAACATGAATTGGTCATTTGCATACAACTAATACAAATTCTAGATCTCAGACTTCTACAGGGAAAATATTGACACATTGAAATGTATCAATATGAATCACTTAAACCGCAAAAGATCAGTGAATGAATGTGTCCATTTTTTTCTTCTTCGTATGTTCCTGTCAAGGTCACTCCTTTCATCTACTTCTTTCTCTTTCAGATTTGATTGATTAATTAATGCTGTAGTTAAAAAAAGGTTCTACAGTTTACAAATTGTAAATTGTATGGCAACAAAATCCACACTCTAGAAACAGAAATAACCCAAATTGGGTTAAAAATTGACAGACTCAACTTTTTGAGTTATTTAGCTCAAATGAACTAAAACAAAATGAATAACCCACAAAGCAACCCATCTTTTTGGGGTGTTTTGTGGGTTATTCATATGACTCATATTCTTGGGTTAATTGAATTACCCGATTGAATTGGGTCAAAAATGGACTGACCCAACATTTTGAGTTATTTAACCTAAAAGGTTTGGTCAAATTAAATTAATAAACCATAAAGGAAACACATTTTGTGGGAGTTGATTTGTGGGTTATTAATTTGACTTTTTATTATTTTTTTGTATTCATTGAATAACCCAATTGAATTGGGTTGAAAATGAACCGACCCAACTTTTTGAGTTATTCACCCCAAAATGTTGGGTCAAATTAAATTAAGAACTCACAAAGCACCTCAATTGGGTTGTTCTGTTGGTTATTCATTTGACCCGACTTTTTGAATAAGCCAAAAACTTGGGTCTGTTCATCTTGGACCCAATTTGGATTTGTTTTGACCAAATTGTTTTTAGAGGTCACGGTGTACCCCACCTCTTGCCCAAAGTCAATACAGGCAGGCTAAACCTTCGGTATTGTAATGACTTATGAGGTTAAGTGGTATAGAAAGCAGTTGGAAGGATGATTCCTACAGTTACTGCAACAACAACGTTAGGTTAAAATTCAGTAATGTATTGCTTTTTTCCCCCCTCTTATGGTGGCCCTTGTGTCAAACAAGCCTATACTTGCCTTAAGAACTTTCTGACCTTGTATAATATCTCACTTACTTACGAAATTGTTATTTCAGGGTAAGCAACTCGTGTCTTCATTCTTCACATTTATACACACAAAGATAATGTTAAGCTGTCACATTCCATCGTTATGTGTTTAAAATTACTCTCCTCAACAAGAGCTACTCTCATATCTCTCATACATCATCTGAAAGTGATTATTACAACCCAATTACTCCCCTTAAAAGCCAAAAAGTTTGAGGCAAGACAACAAGACTTTATATATTTAGCTTCAATATGAGAATGCCTGCTCATTCTAAAGCCAAATGTGGTTGTAAAACCCCAAGAGTCTATGAGTTTTTTTTGTTTTTTGTTTTTTTTAAAGGAAGAAGAGTCCAAATTAACCAAAACAAAATGTACAGCATTCATTATGTCTGGTTTCTTTTAGTCTGCAATTCTTGCCCTACACTGCCAATGTGTTGCAAAGCTAAGGCAAACAACTCTTATAATCTCTACAGTGCCTGAAAAACTGATTTAATATACATGTAGTCTCATAGTATGCAATATTTCCTTGACCTGTCAGAGCTTGTATAACATAAAAATAAAGCATTGCTTCACCCCACCCCAGCCAAAACAAGTCTTAAATTGTGCTGCATTGTGTACGCAGGCACAAAACGATTCATGACTAGGTGAGGGGGAAAAAACATCTAAAAAAACACATTCAAGCAAATACCTGTAAGTAGAGACAAATACGGATGCAGTTATGCTTATGTACAGTACTTTGGGTAAATAAACAACATTCAATTAAACATCTGATGCTGAAGTTAAGTTGGTTTTGACACACTGCACACAAACATACCCTTACACCGCTAGGGCTACATACGACGCACATACTGTATGTGTGTTATTAATCCCTTCAGGGCCACAACAGCATGTGTACGTGAGTGAGTGTGTGGTGATAAACACAGTGGTGTCCTGGCATCTTGATTTGAGAGGTGGGCTTGAGGTTTGAGGCTGGCAGACACTCAAGGCCTAATGAGAGGAGCAGTAAAGGTTCTTCAGGCCTTGTCAGCGCTGAGGTAGCGCAACGCTAACAAAGCTTTGTGTTTTCACTTATCGGCTACGCAGCTGAGCTTGAGCAGGAAGATCAGTCGGTGTTTTGTTTCCTTTCTGTAATTCACTGCGTATCTTTTCAGTTCATTCATGTTATCCTTTGGACTTTGAATCACTTTCAGGTAAGATTTCACACAAGACATTAGGAGGATATTGCCTCAGTTCAACAAATATCTGAAGGATCATCTTTTCCTTTGTAATTATTATTTTTTTTTTGTCAAGCATGTCTCCACTACATATAGAAAAATAACAGTGTTAAGATGTTTGCATTTAGAGGGCCAATTTGTTTTTCACACATGTAATACAGTTAAAAATGTTAAAATGATACATAACAGGGAAGGCAACTCAAAACTTTTCTTTACAATAATGTTCTATGCGGCCCCACTAGTCTACACATGACATTCTGATTAACATTGTGTTTGTAGAATAATAATTAAACTGTAAAATCCACACGTTTTTTTAATCCATCTAACCATTTTGCTACTTGCCATCAACTGAAAATGGCATCACAGTTGTGCATGGCTCAGGTAACGACCAATCACAGCTCACCTGGTTTCCGAGTTTGGTCATGTGACGTTCACAAGCTGAGCTATGATTGGTCGTTACCTAAGCCCTGTGTAACTGTGATGTCATTTTCAGTGAATGGTAAATAGCAAAATGGCCGCCCGCTAAGATGGATAAAATCAGGTGGATTTTGCTGCTTAATTCATATTCCCTAAACGCAATATTGCGTTTAGATTAGTGGGGCTGCTTAGAAAATATTATTGCAAAGACAAAATTTCCCCTTTAACATTTAGCCTGCAGTGTGCAGTCATAATACAGGTTTTAAGAAATGCACTATATAAATAAAGTTACTTTGTCCTGACTAGCATCCATACAACAATATCCTTTTTTTAAGTGATTTATTTAATTGACATTCCTTCAGTAAAGTAAAGACCTTTATTGTTATATGACCTGCTTGTTGCTTTCCATTGTGTAAAATGTATCACAACTGTTGCCAATAGTATCTTGTATTGTATATCCTTTTTCGATCACAAATTATTTGACCTCCATTAGTTTTATGATCAGGCGTATTTATTATTCATTATGTGGCCAAACCTCATTATGGAGAAGACCTTTCTTTGGAAAAGGTCAAATAACATAAAAGGGTGATGAGAGCGGGACTGGATGATCAAAACAATTTCAGTTTTGCTGCTCAGCAAAAGGGCCGAGCAATACTTGATATACTGCTTGTTAATACTGGAATTAAACTAGAAGCAAGCTTGTGTCTACGCGTAACCTAAAGCAATTTGCAAACACACCAAAAAAAAAACGTTTGTCCTGCCATAAAGTCGCTTCCAAAATGTTTACTGATGGATATTTAGTTGGACATCTGCTTGGGTGTAGTTTTA
Source organism: Leptonotus elevatus (assembly GCF_054856555.1). Taxonomy (NCBI): domain Eukaryota; kingdom Metazoa; phylum Chordata; class Actinopteri; order Syngnathiformes; family Syngnathidae; genus Leptonotus; species Leptonotus elevatus. The sequence continues at coordinate 5,731,760 of NC_141249.1, forward strand.
TTTGGACACTCTCTGTGACATTTTTCAGTTAAACTCATGGCAAAAGAAAATGTGGCTTGCTCGTAAATGGAATTTGGAACTTTGGTGGTTTCTCTCCTTGGAAATCTCCAGAGAAAGGACAAGCCTGGTTGATTTTATTAGGGCATTCTGCTGAAAGATATTTTGGGTTTTTTTACATCACCAACTCATTATTAACGGTTGTCCTCTGCTTAGAAAACGAATACTGTGGCTATTTTATCAGCAAGCTTGATGTCAGCCAACTGGCACACAGTGAGCAGTGCGAATGAACCCAAACAGTCAACTTGCGGCTGGAAAAATCAAGCCTGGGAGCGAAGAGATGCTATAAAGTTTTGCTGATGGAAGGAAACTGTAGACAGCATGTGATACTCATTAGTATTTGAATTATAGATGACAAACCTAGCGTATAAGTGAGTCTTTTTTACACCATGGAGCATGGTATACTATATAAAATGTACTATATGCAACATGCTTTATGAGGAGAATTTTCCTTGAATGATATACCAAATGATATACGTATCTCTTTTGGAAATCGAACACCCTCACCTTCAACATGCAAATGCCTGATAAACGACGCAAATGCTTCCGCTTGTCAAAACCTGCCACCCAAATCACGCAGTCACCTCCTTAACTGCTGAATCACTGCTAGTAGAAAGAGAAGGAAGACAGCGGCAGGCTTTCAATAATACAGCAGCAAGCAAGCAGCCACCCCCATCTCGTTCTGCACAAGCACCCCTCCCGTGTCCCCTGGCGTCGTTTCATCTTGCCAGGCGAACTCAGGCAGACGTTTGGCATCCTTGCACTCACCATGAGACAAACAGAGGGTTGACTGCTGTCTTTTTCGACCTCTGATGCTTCATGTTTGTATCAAACCTCTTGGCATGAAAGATACTGCACAACACAGCACATTTTGATGTGGTTGCTTTATCATTGATTGGTGAATGAGAATTTTTTTGCTATTTTGAGAATCACCCAAATATTGTACTAATAATAATGTAATACTGTCTGAAACAAATAGAGAATTTAACACATAGTTGTAAATATGTGACAGAAGATTAACGATTTGGCATCATTTTTGTAAGTACAGTATGTCATTGGCACTCTTGAGGAAGCTGTTTGCCAATATCCACAGAAGGACGGATGGCAGATTCATTGATATTGCTTTTTAGCTGATATGTTTTGTAAACAAGATGGACATGAAGAGGATAGAAGGAGATTATAGTAAGTGAGAGGAAAGACATAATACAACAAAATAATACAGAAAAAAAAACACATGCCCCCTGCAGGCATTTCACCTTACTCCTCTAAGGGTGAAAGTACAAGCATTGTAAAAGGGCGTACCGGTACATGTTTAAAATGCACACCACCAAAAAAATGCAGATTAACTCCATAGACTCTGCTTTCCTTAACAGTGCATCTGCACTGTGACGCAAAAGTTGGCGGATCATTATTTGCCAATTTTACAGACCAGTCTCCACCCTATAGAGGACCAAAACTACCAAAATTAAAAATAATTTATAAATAAATGAACCGCCCCCTCATTTGAATAACATTTCATGACGGATTTCAGCATGAAATAAATAAATATTTATTTATTGACTGACATTTAATTCTATTTATATATTTATTGTTGTATTTATTTCCACATTCCTCTATTTTTTTAATTATATATATATATTTTATGTATATATATATATATATATATATGCACACATTTTATTTCCAATTATGTTTATTTTTTGTGTTTAATTTTTTTATTCCATTTTTATTAATTCATATTTTGATTTTCACTTTTATCCATATTTTTTATTTAGGCAGTTTTGGTCCTCCATATCCACAAAGCTGGGGTAAGAGTTTGTTTGAAATTTGTCTGGCGGAGGGACATTTTGGTGGAGGAAAGTCGATCAAAATCTTATGCTAGCTCAGACCGCGTCAGGGTAGCATGACGTGAAAAGCGAGCATTTAGCCTTCCTTGTATTATATATTTGTTAACCATTCTACTGGGCGGCACAGCTTTTAGGGGAGGCGCATGGACGATTGAAGGTGGGAGGTAGACTCCAAAAACTTGCTGCATTCCGTATGATCTTTCTGTACGGTGTAAAGACATCATGTCACATATGTGTTTATTATTCTTAAAGGGTCCATCCCCCAAAGAGGGACAGAGGAAGTTCAGCGTCTCAGAAAAGTGAGAAAATCACACATCCTCACAACATAATTACTGCATTTATGTTAGCACGGGAGAGTGCACTTGTCACTTTGGATGCAACTATTTCAGATGGTCAAAAAAATGTAAATCATGTTTTTCTCAACAGTACTTGTTAAACAAATAGTTTAAAAGGACAGAGCAAAGGAAAGCGAGAGGGATCTTTTTTTCCTCTTCTGTGTCATTTTGTAGCAAATTCTCACTGGTGGTCCCCAGCCAATAAGAAAAAAAAACGTTTGGGAAAGAGCCTTAGTGTTTATCTTTGCATGAAGGGTGCTGATAAAGTGCAATGTTCACAAGTCTGCTGCTGCACTCTTACTATAGAGTAGTAATCCCACAGAAGAATGAAACACACAGTGGTTTGCTATGTGCAAATTTCACACCTTTGCAAGTAAATACAAAGTGTCTCTTTGCCACATTCACTTTTCCCATTATGTAGCAGACACACAACTAACGGCCAAAAATGTTAATCCATCCGGTTGTTTGCTCTTGGTGGAGCTTCAAGAGCCATCTGTCATGTTGCCAATCTAAATGAGTACTGTACTTCAGTCAACCACACTCAAGGGACATGTTTGGCATAAATGCTATCTTATCATTACGACATTGTCTGAAATGAATGACACTTACACTGACCACTGACGGTTCTCTGACCAAAATATTAGAGAACCCCTTTCAGGATGATGCAGTCAGTATGTGAGAGCAAACAAACAATCACAATGATAGATATCTTGTCAAATAAACATGATAAGAGATTGATTGTTATGGATTTAAAAAAAAAAAGTTGAAGTCACTGTAACATTTTGTAGAGTTTGAGCATTTAGTCGGTGATTCTTTCACCGAGAGGAACCCACGCACAATTTGATAATCACTGTGCTAGGTTGTTGTTTTCGGTTAGGTTGTTCTCCATGTGACCCTCAAAGTACATCAGATCAATGCAAGATCTTCCAGGGGTCCCGTTTTGGAATTTATAAAAAGTAATCATAGTTTCACTTTAATTGAGTTCAGCAATAAACCTAAGGGATGCGTGAGGCCAGGGGTATCAAACATACGGCCCGAGGGCCAGAACCAGCCTGTCAGTTGGTCCAATCTGGCCTGTGAGGACAGAACACAAACAGCAGTTTTTACTCAAATTAAGTGTTGCTTTCTGTCCACTTGAGGGTACGCTGACAACCACTTAAATAATATTCAAAAATGGGGCTACTCAGGATTTGATTTAAAAAAACAAACAAAACAAAACTAATTTTTGTTACAGAAATTCAGATTACTTCAGCAAAATAATCATTTAAAAAAAGGAAAGGAACATTTTCAGAATGTACTTAAAATTATTTAAAACAAATAATAATAATATTAATAAATATTTTGACCTGTTATTATTTGTAGCTTGTTAGGCCACAGGCAAACTGGTCTGGGCCACCTGAGATCAAATTCAGGTGAAAGTGGCCCCTGAATTAAAATGACTTTGACATCTCCGTCTCATTTAGACTGTACAAAATTGACTCAATATACCTCTATTTTTACGAGTCCTTAGACCCCAAACATTCTGAACACTGAACTGATTCCTGCATAGACTAAATATTTAGTTGTGTAGTACATAACTACATAGAGGAGAGTGGATCACTGAACTGGCCTATGGCATGCAATGAATGAACACATTATTGACGCAAGTTCAATTTTATAACGTGCATCCATGCTGTAACACACGCGCGTGCACATGACGCACGCACGCGCGCACACGCAGTGTGCACTTACCATCTCAGTCTTCAATTTTCGGATCTTTTCATCCAGGCTCTTCTTCCCAGTTTCCTTCGCGGTTTCCTGCGTGGCGGGGGCCGGTTTGTCTTCTCCCCGGAGTGAGGATGCCTCTTCCCGCATCCACCTGAGCAAACCCTCTGGGGTCTTCCGGCCAATTTTCGCCTCTATGTCTCTCAGGTCCGGAGTGTTCTCACAAGAAGTTCCTTCATCCATCATGGTCATGGAGCGCTGGTTCAAAAGAATTGCTCGAGGCAGATTTCCTTCAGTGGTTTTCTCCGAAATTATTCGAGCGACTTCCCGCAGCACTCTGTGGCATCACATGCGAGCTCAGCGGAGGTGGACTGCGCCAGCCTGGAAAAACAAACTGTCAGCATCCGACCGAACAACGAGTGTTCATCGCAGCCATACGTAGAACCGGAGCTAGATCCGAAGCGTGTAGCCCCGGGCTCGGTGGGAGTGCTCCAGGCTGGATGCCCCCTAACAGCGACTAAACTGCGCACATTCCACCTGCATGATGACAGGCAGGCAGCAGCAGCTTCGCCGCAGAGAAGCTGAGAACTTAAGTGAGCTCAGACTGTCAAAGTCAGTCAACGATATCACCTTATTTCCGGTACGGTTTTTCAAAATTAACAACAAAAGGAAAATGTTAGGCTGCTTGTAAAATTACCAAAATAAGACAAACAAGCGAGGCAAAGTGAGGGACATAAACAAATTACATACAACAACAACAAACTTTGATTGTGACAATTTTTACATCGTGCAAATAAATGCTATACATTTTAACATTTGTGTTTGGAGGTTATGCCGTCAACAGTTTATAGAATAAAACAAAATTGTGATTTTAATCAAACATGTATGTAAATAATATAAAAATAGCATACAGGCAAATATAAAAATAGCGAATTCAGACAGCAGTGGTCTGTTAATTTTTCCCAGAGCTGTATATACTGCACACCAAAATGTGTTGTTTGCTAAGAACCATGGCTGTGTTTTGACTATAGTTCACCCATTAGTCAAATGAAAACTAGTAAGTAGTTTTCAATCGAGCTGTTAATTATGCCGTTGCTGTTGCATAATTACAAGGTACTAAATCAATTCAGATGGTCAATCCTGCGTTATGAATATTGAAAAAAAACCATAATGTTGTATTATTTTACAATTAGTTAACGTATATATATATATTCCATTTTCTTAAATGCTTATCCTCACAAGGGTCGCGGGGGGTGCTGGAGCCTATCTCAGCTGGCTTCGGGCAGTAGGCGGGGTACACCCTGAACTGGTTGCCAGCCAATCGCAGGGAACACAGAGACGAACAACCATCCACACTCACAATCACACCTATGGACAATTTGGAGTGTTCAATTAACCTGCCACGCATGTCTTTGGAAATGTGGGAGGAAACCGGAGTACCTGGAAAAAACCCACGCAAGCATATGGAGAACATGCAAACTCCACCCAGGTAGGGCCAAAGCTGGACTCGATCTCACGTCCTCTGCACTGGGAGGCGGACGTGCTAACCAGTCTGCCACCGTGGCGCCCGTGCCATTTTGGCATTTACTATGAATGTGACCTAGCCTGATTCATCCATCCATCCATCCATCATCTGCCGCTTATCCGGGGTCAGGTCGCGGGGGCAGCAGCTTTAGCAGGGAAGCTTACCTCTCCCCAGCCACTTCAACCAGCTCCTCCGACGGTATCCCAAGCCGTTCCCAGGCCAGTCGAGCGACATAGTCTCTCCAGCGTGTCCTGGGTTGTCTCCGGGGCCTCCCGCCAGTGGGACATGCCCGGAACACATCTCCAGGGAGGCGTCCAGGAGGCGTCAAGGAGGCATCCGGACCAGATGCCCGAGCCACTGGTTCCTCTCAACGCGGAGGAGTAGCGGCTCGACACTGAGTCCCTCCCGGATGACCGAGCTTCTCACCCTATCCCTAAGGGAGAGCTCGGACACCCTGCGAAGGAAACTCATTTCGCCGATTATATCTGGGATCTTGTTCTTTCGGTCACGACCCACACAGCTCGTGACCATAGGTAAGGGTTGGAACATAGATCGACAAGTAAATCGAGAGCTTTGCCTTTCGGCTCAGCTCCTTCTTTACCACAACGGACCGATACAGAGTCCGCATCACTGCAGACGCTGCATCGATCCGCCTGTCGATCTCCCGCTCCAACCTCCCCTACCATGGTCTCGGATTTGGAGGTGCTGATTTTCATCCCAACCGCTTCACACTCGGCTGCGAACTGCTCCAGCAAGAGATCACGGCTTGAAGAAGCACCACATCATCTGCAAAAAGCAGAGATGCAATGTTGAGGCCACCAAACCGGACCCCCTCAACGCCTCGGCTGCACCTAGAAATTCTGTCCATAAAAGTTATGAACAGAATCGGTGACAAAGGGCAATCTTAGCGGAGTCCAACCCTCACTGGGAACAAATCCAACTTACTTCCGGCAATGCGGACCGAACTCTGACATTGGTCGTACAGGGACCGAACAGCCAGTATCAGGGGGCTCTGTACCCCGTTCTCCCGAAGCACCCCCTACAGGACTCCCCGAGGGACAAGGTCAAACACCTTCTCCAAGTCCACAAAGCACATGTGGACTGGTTGGGCGAACTCCCATGCATCCTCGAGGATCCTGCCGAGGGTGTAGAGCTGGTCTACTGTTCCACGGCCAGGACGAAAACCACACTGCTCCTCCTGAATCGGATATTTGACTTCCCAGGCCTGGCTTCAGAAGAGGGCCCCGGTGACCCACGTCCGGGCAAGGAAAACCGCGATCCAAAGTTGTCATTCATCATAGGGGTTTTTTCTGAGCCATTTTTTGCCTGGTCCCTCACCTAGGACCTGTTTGCAATGGGTGACCCTACCAGGGGCATGAAGCCCCAGACAACATAGTTCCTAGGCTCATTGGGACACGCAAACCCCTCCACCCCAACAAGGTGATGACTCACAGAGGAGCCTAGCCTAGCCTGATTAATCTACTTATTCAGGGGTTCGTAAAAATCGTAGAGTATCTTCAGCAGGGCATGCTCTTATATCAAATGTATCAATACACGGTATCACCAAGTGTGTGTGACGTGAGTAACACACTGTGCTATTTTGGTCGAAGTGAGTTCTGGAAAGACTCTCACAAATAAAAGAGCTCAGCTGCGCAAATATCACTCCTGTTGGTGAGGAGAATCTCACTAAATACATTTGAAGTCAACAGTGTAATGTCACGTGACTATATATAACTCCATATTGAATGATCAAGCCCAGCCTCAGTGTGTCCGACACACATGGTGAGGGTGTTAACAAAGGTATTATGTCTGATAAGGGATTGGCATAGAAGGAAGAGTTGGAAGGTATAAAGTCTGGATTACTGAAGATTTCCTAGGATATATGAAACTTTTGTATTCTACTAAAACGAGACCCTGAATTCTCACCCATTTGCCTCTCAGCGTAAATATCTAAAACAAAGACTTTCATACATTACTGCACAGTTGTGAACTCGATAGATGAACATAATTATACTCAGATAATTGAACCACATTTTTGTCAGTCCTTTGTAGCACATATTTTAACGGGTTATATTTGGTATTTCTTTTACTATGCTTTTTCTGTAATTAATAAGCGGGTTAACACGGGGTTAGTTTAAGGCCAATAAAACCTTTACGACATGTGGCCAATCCTAATCCCCTTTTAATAGCAACGCATTACCACCTATAATCATCGCCTCCTCAGTAAAAACTACACCGTATGCACAATATTTGGTCTTCTACCTCCTGTCATTTTTTCCATGCAATCATCCTGGTTACCACGAAGACCACCATGGTAACGGTGATGCAAGAGTTTTTGAACACCTACAAGCTGGAAGCAGAAAGTGCTGCCCACAGATAGTTATATCTGTGCTACATTATAGTCATTATAGTGCGCTGCAGCAACAAATAAATTACATTCTTTACTGTGATTGACCCACAGGATTTATCACATTATGCTCTACTAATACTCTGATTGATCATGTCACAGCAAAAATTGAAGTGTTAAAATTCCAGAGTTAAATTTGTGGGTTAATTTGAACTCCCAAAGGGTAATTTTAACATGTGTAGAGTTAAATGGTGTCCAGAGTAGTTGTTATTCAGAGTTGATCAACTAGGGTTAGATTAACTCTACATAGTGTTAACTCTGCCTCTGCACCTGCACTTTTGCAGTTTGAGAGAAACAAATCAGTGCCATTTTCCTCCTCTTCCTTGCTTATCACTTGGAAACACTGACATTCAAACAAAAGTTACTTAAAATTTAAAAGCGAAGTAATTCCTCAATGTAAAACATTGAGGACTTAGAATGTGAGTGTAGTGTAATTTGATGTGACTCATGGGACTGTATAGGATAGGCAATAATAAGCCAGGCTTGCTTGGAGGGGCGGGGTTTTAGTGAACCAGGTGTCTTACTTTTCGGTTTAAATTGTAGCCATCAAATTAACTAATATTTCCCAAATAAATTGCATTGCCATTGTGTTAAAGATAAAATATAATCATATACATGTTTATAGTTAACTGTGCAAGGGCTTAAAATACCTTGATACGGACCCTTTAATTTTACTCTGCGAAGTACGTTATAAATATCTAAAAAGTGTGGTTTTAATTCTGGCGGCACTAATTCCACGTTCGCCTCACAGTTCTGAGGTACACGGTTTGATTCCGGCTCCGGCCTTCCTTGGTGGAGTTTGCATGTTCTCCCCGTGCCTGCGTGGGTTTACTCCGGGTGCTCCGGTTTCCTCCCACATTCCCAAAAACATGCATGGTAGGCCGATTGACTACTCCAAATTGTCCATAGGTGTGATTGTACGAATGGTGTGTCTATGTGTGCGCTACGATTGGCTGGCGACCAGTTCAGGGTGTACCTCGCCTGACGCCCGTTGACAACTGGGATAGGCTCCAGCATGCCTGCAACCCTTGTGAGGATAAGCGATTCAGAAAATGGATGGTAGGATGTAACTCCTAAGTGTTGAAATATCTAACTATTTTGAAAGTGAGGATTTAAATCCCAAGTGTGGAGCTATATGTTAAAAAAGTGTTAAAATCTAGTCTGTGTGAGTCAATTCACGACTGGACTTTTTTCTGCGTAATAGTGGACACATTTAGCAGCAGACATCTGCTTTAGTTAGTCACTAAATTGTCTGCTTTTATTTTGTTGTTGCCATTTCATGTACAATAAGTTGACTTGTATGTAAATATGCTGCATACGCCCTGCATGCTTGGTTTACATTCTCCAGTTGGCAACTGGTGACACAGCTAGCAATAAGTCTCTCACAAGTTTTCACCTATACAATGAACATCCCTATCCGTTACAAACTTAAAGGATAGTCAATTCAGCAGGTATTCCTAAAAAAGAAAAGAAAATCACACCAAAAGAATTGTGCGCATTTATTACAAGTGTGAATTCATCAATTAAAAAGGAATTTGTGTTTGCTAAACACTGCTTTTCTTTTCAGGCGGTATTTGCCTTCCTGGTCACTCCCAAGCCTAACCTGTTCAACCGGTCTGCAGCAGGTGAGTGCTGCCATTGAGTCATGTCAAAGCGGCAAACTTGTGTGGCCTGAACAGGATGAGCTCCATTATGTTTGCACTCTTCAGTGCCAACGCGTGAAGTATTTTAATCTTAGGTCTTATTTTGTAACAGAAGGGTAGGAGGAGGAGGAGGAGGGGGGCCATGGAAGCGGATGAAACTAAGGACATTGAGTCCCTGATGGAGGACATGGATTACATTCCTGGTCACTTCCACTTGGACCTTAACCTCAACTGTGATCCCGCTGGACCTTTGAAACTGAGACACAGGGACACTTATTTGAAACAGGAGAGTCTCAGGAAGGAGTTGGAGGCCGAAGCTGGATATTTACAGTATGCTGTTCGCAATCTTCTCGGCCTGCTGGCTTTTCATCTCGACAACCTTCAAACTGCAGAGGAAATATTCAGGTGACAAAATGCACTGATTGTTAAAAACCTCTGATTTCGGATTGGGTCACATCTTTGAAATACAGCCATTGGAACGTCGATACTATTAAGGTGTCTATTGTTGTTGTTGTTGTTGTTGTTATTATTATTATTATTATTATTTTATTATTTTTTATTATTTTTTTTATTTAATTTTTTTTTCTGGACATGTGATTTTGCTAATCCAAATCTAGAATATGAGTTAGGGAATGCACCGCTTAAGGTGTATGTCCCCAGAAGTCTGTCAAATGAGAACATGCTTCTTTAAATTGCACGTATCATAAGTCTTGTTTGGTAATTTAAACTTTAAATTTAAAGTGACAAAAGGTTGTGATTTTCAGCTTGTCCTGTCAGGGGTCCTCACTGTGTGTTACCCGCATGATTCAAATTAATCAAACCCAAGCTATTTGCACAAAAGGTTGGGGGATGGGTTAGTGACACATGAATTGAAGGTAGCCTATTTGTTGTTTTATCCTAGTGCTTCTCCTTATCAATTAAGTTGAAGAACAGCAGATCAGGGTCATCTCGACCAGTCTGGACGCAAAATCCAGAGTCCGGCCAGTCCAAGACCAAGACTTGTGGGAGTCGAGTCTGAGACAAGACCTTCAAAATGTGGTCTTGAGATTGGTCTCAACACTCGTCCAGGGTGTCGTCTGTTTATTACCCAAAGTCAGCAAGCATGCATGTATAATATGTAGGTAAAATACTGGTACAGTATGTCATTACTATAATTATACTGAATATGATACCAGGTGGAAAAATTATTAGGAGGAGGGGGAAAAAACTATACTGTAATACACTACAATATAGTTCTATGGAAAATGTGTCTTTAAAGTAGGAGTGGGCAAAGTATGGTGCATGGACTGCATATGGCATCTGTTCATTTATCTGGCCCACCAAGAATTTGCTCTATCTAGGGTCCTTTGTATATTATGCATATGAAATTGGTGAGTTAAAAGCAATTATAAAACAATTATAAAGCAAATATTAAAATTCATTATTCATGTTAAAAAAATCACTAAATAATTGGTTCAATGATTTATTGTAAATATAAAATATTTGAAAAAAACAAAAAATTTATATACTTTTAAAACAGTTCATTTTATTAACTACTTGTTTTTAATTATAGTGAAATTATTTACAAATAACATGAAAATTACAATGAACTGTTTTATTAGTATTTTGCTGTATAATGAACGCCTTTTAACTGTTATATATGTAAGGGTCATTTGATCAATAATGATAAAGCCACACACACACAAAAATAAAAAAATACCAATGCTGCCTTGGTTTCACATATAGGAGTAAATATGTTACATGCTGAAACAGCCCTGTTTTAAGTCTTATTTTTGGAAAGTTATTAATTATTTAAAATAAATAAAATAAAAGGCATCAATAATAAAGGCAAGCTTTAGATTCATAAAATGGTGGTGGCCCACTGAAATACATTTCCTGCATAACGGTCAAGATAAAAGTTAGACAAATAGCTTTATAAAAATCCTGTGAGGTAAACATTTTACATCCTGTCTTTCAAACTATGTGGACAAAGATGCAAATGTGATCCGAACTACTCATGAAACCTATTACACTCTTGTCTTTATCCAATCTGAATAATGGTAAAGAAACACAATTGTTTTGAATTGTCCGCAAATTCACAAATATAAATACATCACCGACAATAAACAACACCTTCTATTTTGCTGTATATGATTGTATGAATGCAAAATGGAGACACATCATGTACGGCCCTTGAGCTCACAGGCCCTACTGTTGTATTCCAACAATGTAATGAGGCTCCCACCAAGCGGCATAACTATTATGTTACTATGTATAGTATACTATATGTCATTGTCATGTAATTTTATATGTCCAATTTTACTTTAAAAGTTCAAATGAATGTTAAGATATTGAATAAAATCATCCCTTGCAATCCATGCTATTAATATATAACATTAAAGTTTAAATGCCATACTTCTGTCACCATCTGCAATGACAACTACAGTACAATATGGTCACCCTGTCAAACCTACGGCGAGGACGCTGTTGGTATCGATGTACCAAATATGACATTCGATCATTTCTAACAATTGAATTCGGCACCCTTCTTTAATTAACGCTGTCTATGCACTGTATATCTGGGCCTTCCAGAGGCATCTGTAAAGAAGACCCAGGCAACCTCAACGCTTGGGCCAACCTGGGCTATGTGTACGACAAGCTGGGACGAGAGCTGGATGCCGGGGAATGTGTGGAGAAAGTGTCCCAACTGATGTGCTTAGACGCTGGAGAGCCTAGCAAAGAAGGCACCAGGCAAATGGCGGCCCGCTGCCTGGCAGAGCAGGCCTACGTTTACCCCTACGATGTGGAGCTGGAGAGAGAGGATGACTTGAGAGAGAAACTGACCACAGCCTTGATGCTCTTCAATAGAGCTCTGGTCTACGGCGGTCAATTGGTGAGGTGGAAACATGGATTTTTTATTTATTTAGATAATTCATATTTTAATGCCAAGATTAATTCTAACACTGCTTTTCAGATACCAGTGGAAGAAAAAAGAAGCTGGTACTTTAAGATGGCAACCATTTATATCAGGTATAAAACTACTGAAAATGTATTCTGGTACCGGGTTAATCCTGTGTATTCCCTGCAGGCTGGACGATATAGTAAAGACAAAAGAGGACGCTGAATACGCCAGACTCTCTCAATATAATAAGGGGCTAAAACTTCTGACAGAAACACTTGAATCAGAGAAAACACAACAAAAAGGTAAACACAACTTATCATATCATGAGAAATGCACTGAGCTGTATAGAATGTACAAATGTTGATAATATGTTCTATGCAGCCCCACTATTATGAATCTAGTATTCTATTTATTTGTGAGTTAACTAGTGAAGTAATGCGATTAATTACAATGAAAAATGTTATCGCCTGACACCCTGAATTTTTAATAATTTTTAATAAAAGGTTAAAAAAAGAAAAGATTATTAAAAATTCAGGGTGTCAGGCGTTTATTTATTTTTAACTGTAATTAATCACATAACTTCACTAGTTAACTCATGATTAATCACAAATTTTATATCTGCTCTAAATGTACAATAACAAAAATTCTAGATTTTCATACTCTTGTTAACAAAAGTGTAAAAAAAAAAAAAAAAGTTAAACTAATAGAAATAGTTAAAATGAATTTTTTACGTCTATAGCCGTCAATATTTAGCAGCCGTTTTTAATCCATCTCAGAGGGCGGCCATTTTGCCACTTGCTGTCGACTGAAGGTGACGTCAATGTTGCTCAGTTCTCAGGTAACAACCAATCACAGCGCAGCTTCAAAAAAACAAGTGAGCTGTGATTGGTTGTTCCCTGAGCCCTGAGCAATTGTGATGTCATTTACAGTCAACAAGTGGTAAAATGGCCGTCCCCTGAGATGGATAAAAATGACTGGATTTTGCTTTATAACTTATATTCCAAAAAATTTATATTTATCAGAATGTCATGTTTAAACTAGTGGGGTAACATATAACATATTATTGTCAAGAAATGTTTAATGTTGATTTTTGTTGTTTCTAGCTCTTTCCTGGTGTTATGTTGGCATCATGTTGGAAAGACAAGATGAGTTTACCACAGTGCCCATGTCCATACACGACTGTGGTTACTCTGCCACTGATCCTTTAACCTGCTATGGAGATGTAAGTTCTACTCCACTAAAGGAAATTTTTTTTTGGATCAACACGTACAACTTGAAAGAAACGGATGTCTAAAACGTGTTTTGCAGGCTATAAAGTTGGCTAATGATGACGCGTTCATCCTTAACCTTCTGGCCAAGCTGTTCTTCCTGCTGGGTAAGCATGAGATGGCCACAGGAATCTGCAACATGGCCCTCAATGTGCTGCCCGATCCGGAGCTCAACTGGCAGGCTTACTGCACCCTTGCCAAGGTACCGCAAAATGCCAAGACCTGGCTAGCATGTCTATGACCTAAATAATGACAGGTCAAAAATATTTTCTGTATGTTTTGTGTGCAAATGAAGTAAATTCTGAATATATTCCCATTTATTATTATCTTGTTGCAGAGTAATCTGATTTTTTTAAAACTCTTTCACTTTTGGCATTTTCACTCATCTTTCAAGACAAACAGAATATTGTGTGCTACGACTATGTAAACATGATGGATAGCATATGAAAGATTGAATTCCATTCTCTCATTAGAAAAAAAAAGATTGATTCTACCTTATTAAGTTCTTTTAGTAATCACCATGTGAAAATAGTTAATTTGAGTGACACCAAGCTGTAATGGAAAAAATAAGGAGAAAACAAGCTTTTTGTGAAAAGATACATTTTCTTCACAACAGTGACTTTGACACTAATATGTGTTTGTTTAGTGACGCTCTGTAAATTAGATTTAATGTGGCAAATGCTTTGATCAATCACGAGAACCTTGAAAACGTATTTCCAAAGATCCGCAATTGCTTTGATCCACAGGATCCCATTAAAAAGAGATACAATGCTGCCATCTGTTGGCCATAGTGGGTGTTTATTTTTATTTTTATTTTTAGTTCATTCATGAAACCAGAGCTGCCCAAGACGTTGCGCTGCCCATTGGAAAAAAAAACAAAAAACGTAGTTGACGTCAATTAGCGTTGATGGCGGTACTCATTGGGATTTCCATTAACGTTAATTAACGTTGATGGCAGGAAAAGAGTTAAAGAAGCGCACAATGTTTGTCACAAATTAAGCGGTCGTCAATGCGCCCTCCAGTGGACAAAAGTATCAACAACAGTTAATTGTAGTGAAAAACTGCAGTTTGTTTTGTGTCCTTATGGGCCAGATTGGACCCCTTGACAGGTTCGTTCTGGCCCGGGCCGTATGTTTGACACCACTGGACTAGAATAATTTATGCATGCATCTGGGCTGATTTATTTGATAATAAACTAAATCGTTTTACAGCATATATTGAAAGAGCAGTGTCCTTTTCTGCTGTTGTACCAATCAGCAAAAACAAAAACACGATTCATTCTAAAAGAATGAAATTAAATGAAATTTTAGTTCACATCAACGTAACACATTTTGCACGTTTGCTGGAATCATAATTTTTGCCCCAAACTCCAATATGAAAATTGGTGAATGTCAGATACCCTCACGCTCTTGTTTCCATGGTAACGCTTACTGCCAAAAAGAAAAGATGGCCAAGAAGTGTCAATGGAACTGCAAAAGCCACAGCAACATTTTTCTGCGGGAAGACAAGCAATATGAGATAAGAAATTGAAAATACATTTTGGAAATGTAAAGACTGACTGGAATTTAGACTAGAAAAAGCCTTTTAAATTAAAAGTAAAACGTTTTATTTTCAACAAACAGGAAAACTTCAATTGACTCAATTCAGCCTTTGTGAAATTACATCATTTGGAAAGAAAGAAGAAAACTTCTACAGTAGCTTCTATATATAACACTGCATCAAATGATTTAAAGCAATTGTGATTCATTTAGATCAACACAATGCTTTACGTCAGGGACCTTGAAAAGGCCAAACGAGGGGAAGGCGGCGTCCCGGACAGGCAAATGTTAACCGAGGCCCAGAAAAACCTGGATAAAGTCTTGGCTGTGTGCCCTTGTTTGAGGACTCACCTGGAGATGGCACAGGTAAGCCATAAAGGGAACTTTTCATTATCTTAACCTTAAAAATATCTCCTTTATTAGGTGTACTACTACATGGGTGTAGATGCACTCCGGGAGAGCCTCCTGGTGGACGAGGGCGCAATAAACGACGCCTTGGTGAGTCTGTCTCAGGCGCGACTGTACGAACTGGGAGACAGCTTGCCTGACCTCCACCTGCTCAAAGGACGCTGCCTCCTGCTCAAGGGCGAGGAGCAAAACGCCGCAGACTGCTTCAAATGCGCTCTGGAATTAGAGAGACCGACGAGTCACGATACCACCGCCCTGCGCTGCCTCCTCCAGGCCTTACTGGCCGTGTTCATGCAGGCGGGGCCTGAGCCCAACCAGGTTATCACCCAGATGGAGCAGTGCTTGCAGAGTGCTGAGGAGAAGTACCCCGAGGATGTGGTGAAGGCTGAGCTGAGGTGCCTTTACAGGACAAACACCGCCGAGGTGACGGAGCTGTCGCGAGCTCTCATCAGGACGGGACGACTGCAGCTGGTCAGAAGGCTACTGCAGGCGGTGGCGCCTCGACAAACAGCGAAGAAGAGAGGACTTATGAAATCTTACTCCTTTGGCTGATGCCCAAAAATGAGATCTGACCAATGACAGGCGTGGCTGCATTTCATATGATAAATTAAGCAAGGCTGTACTGTAATGAAGTTTTGTTTCGACTAGGTTACTGTGTTTATCCTGTGAACTCACTATCACTAATAGTATTTTATATCAGTTATATATTTGCTGTGCATGTTATCCCAATATAAAAGTTTGTGACTTTTTCAAAGCAGTTTGTTGGCCAAAGATATTCCACTGCCCTCATGATGTTTTATTTTTATTTTTTATCACATTGCATCCAGCAGAGCTGAGAGAAACATTAAAACACTTTACGTGGACTTTTAAGCTCATGTCAAAAAAATGTATTGAGTGAAGGCTGAGGTTATTCTACACCGTCAACTTTATCATTCTATTTTATTCTTCACACTTTGTTCCACATGCTACTCTTTCCACATTTTTCAACCGATTCTCACCATTCCAACTTTAATATGTTCCAAATATTCACAGCAATTGTGCTTGTATTTTTCTTATTCCAAAAATTCACAGTTCATTTCCTGTACAAATTTGAAAATCAAAACGTTCAGCTCATTGAATTCTCCTTGGGAAGAAATTTCAACATTCCAAAAATTCACGCAAATCACAAATTTCACATTTTTCACACTTATATTACTAAAGATTCACACAATTTCATTTTCAACACACTCCAAAAATTCGTGCTATTCAGGGCTACTATTTTTCTCATTCCAATAATGACAATTTTTCACAAAATTTAAAAAATGTCCACCCAAATTTCACTATTAATTTTCAATGGCACATTCATTTTAACAGATTAAAAATGTTCCTATTTGAAACTTAAATCATTCAGATCATTCAATTAGTTAAATCCTGGATTCTTGTGTGTTGGCATCCCCACTGGGGCGGCGATATTCGCCAAAACTTAAGGTACACTCTGGATTCTTGTGGGACGGTGTATCCAATGAGGTCATATTGACCAAAATATTTGTTCTTTTCTGTAGGTGTTCCTTCCCTGCTTTCTAGTTTCCTTGCTACCTTTCTTTCTTATTTGTCTTATTCTGCTGTTTTCTGTCCTTCAACTCCTAAATTTCTCGACCGATTCAAACCACTCCAACTTCAACATGTTCAGCTCATTCCAGGTCATGATTGTATATTATTCTATGTCACGATCATTCCACACCACTGGATAACTTTCTACAATTTTTCATTCAACCTCTTAGCCTTCGCTTGCAATTTCTCCAGAAATTGCATTCTCCAGTTATGTTCTGCTATTTGAGATCTGTGACTACTTCAATTAATTGTAGTACTACTTACTATTACTACTACAAGTACTTGCTACTACTACAAGTCCTACTACTACTACTATTGCTAAAAGTACTACATGCATCTTTCCACCTTGCAAGAGTCAGCAGTCCCATTCAAAATTTCCGCGGAAATGTTTCTAGTTTTAGGATGAAATTGCACGGGCAGGTTTGGGGAGTAAATTTTTCTGAATGCTAGTTTTCATCACAACACTGCCCTTCAGCAGTTTAACATGACGAGAGTGACTACAATGATAACATTTGGATCTTGGAAATAATAACAAGTACTGATAACAATTTTACCATGCACCTTCTAAAGGGCTTTTTGTAACAGGGGTGGTTGTTTTTTTTGTTACCAAAACTCTATTCAGTTTGAAAACCTTTTAAAATAATTTCATGATCCAAGACCAAGACGATGAAATTGTGATCTTAAATCATCCATTTTACATTACCCTGGTGCCATTTTTTACGCACTACTTCCTGTCTACTGTTTTCACTGACGACATAATTTAAGATATAAAAAAATAATAATAAAAATTAAACACTAGCAACCTTTCATTGGGTAGGCTCCTCGTTTACCTGGAAGCTCAATATTTTACCCCAGAAAATTATTCATGGTGAGTGCTTGTATGTGTTTTTACTGTGCATTAGTTTGTTATTATTATTATTATTAATTATTATTATTATTATTATTATTATTATTATTATTATTATTATTATTATTATTATTATTATTATTATTATTATTATTATCATCATCTGATATTTCCACTAATTTTGAATATCAACTTATACTGTATTTTGAGTCCTTTTTGAGTCAAATTTACCAACTGCCCCGTGCAAGGTCACATTTATACATCACATTTATTATTCTATACTAGGTTGTAATTTGTTGCGCTTCTCTTGGATCTTATTACATTGTGTTCCAAAAGAAATCATAACCTTGAGATCATAGATCTGATCTGAGTTCTCATTTACAAACATGACTTTTTAAAATTACTTCATTTATTTATTTATTTGTTACAAATCGTCATCAAGCTGGGACCATTTTTGGTTCCCATAGATGGCTATAGTGCTACTGGACTGGGATAAACTGCTCTGACTCAAAGCACTCTAGTTGGACGCGTCTCAAATCAGCTTGAACAAGCTCTCGGCCCTGCTTGGCACACTGAACTGGTTCAGTTTTATGAAACATGGATGGATGGATAGGTCTGCATTCTCTGTCACGGCTGTTGAGGGGGGGTCATTTTCCACCACTACAATTAGTTATAGAGAGTGTGATTATTGGACAGGTGCTGCTCAGTTGATTAAAGTACCTGCACTGCAAAATGTTGACCTTTACCGTACAAGGAAATCTCATCTGTCCATACAATAGAGAAAGTGTCTGTAAGATGTGTCTAAAACAAGAAATAAAAGGGAAACTAGTGAGCGTCCCCATGTGTCACCTAAAGGGTGTCGGCAAGCCAAATAGTCTGTTACAAGTTTTTCAGGACTTTCAGTTTATTGGGTGTCTAGCTCACAATGGGACACACCTGTATGAGAAAACAATGGCTACTTGTCAAAATGCACATTGCCATGTATTCAGGTTCTTCTGCATTGCTCAGCAAAGTGTTTATTGAAGAACAAGAGCCTCAGCGTGCCACAGTCTTTCTCACTTTCCACTGTGACAAGACAGAAGAGCAACCAGGTAAGGAATATTTGTGCTTCTGATTGTTATTCATTTGAATAGCTCTGATGTAAACACAGATTGTATTTGTAAATACACAAGACCAAGGCAACAAACCATTTTTAACCACCATTTTGGAAAGTGGCTGGCTTTATGTGGGTAATTTGCTGTCAATATTACAAACAAACAAAAACTTGCACACAAAAGAAGAGCATCAAACCTAACCTAATTTAGTTGCATGACATCATTGGTATCTTTTACTCCCTTGGCCATTGGCATTCCCAACTCGCCTTGAAGCTTGAAGGCCTCAAGTCACACCCTTGACAGTCTACAGGAGTTTTACAGCAAATGTTCTATGCTACTGCTAACAATGAAACAAAAGCTTGAAATTCATTCAACACAGTATGGGATAAGTGTCAATGCTGAATGTGTAGTATTGAAATATTGCAGAGGGAAAACTCCTTGGCATACGTTTTGCTGATTTTCATGTCTTAAAAATACATTGGTCCAAGCAAGATTTCCACAGCCAAAGACTAGAAGGGTTTTATTTCTACTATAATTCGTCTTAATTGAAGTCATTCTACTAAGACAGCAGTAGAAAGACTTTTTAGATTTGGAAATGTTATCTGAATTTCAAGATGTATGCTACTTTTGACATGTGTTTATTGATTTGTTTACTTTTTTTTTCTTTGATTTGCTCCTTCAGCATGTCTCCAAAACAGACAGAATGGAACACTGGCATCCTTGATTGCTGTGAAGACAAAGGCTCTTGTAAGAACTATTTCTTACTTTAAAGCAACACTAAGGAACTTTCAATTTACGTTGATTATGCCATGTGGACAAAAGCGGTAAGCTGAAGGAAGACCACATTTCCCATGAGGCCATTGCGTCGTTTTTGAGAGCCGGGCCAGTGTTGGTCCTGGTCTGTTTTTTAATTTGGGTACCTTCCCTTTTCCTTTTTTTCTTTTTTGTCTCCTCAGACAAAACTTTTCAGTTGTTTTCCAGCTTCTGCCAGGAAAGCAGTAATCGTGCGTCGATCATTCAAATTGACTTCCGTCTTTGTAACGAATGGGGAAAGGAGAAAGTGATGTATGCCATAAAGCAGTCAGCACATTTGTAGTTTTTTTGTGTGGCAGTGTTCCTACCATCCTCCTCAAAGTTGCTTCGTGCCAGTAAAAATGATACAGACCCAATCAGGCAATGGGTTAGGGTTAGGTTTTTGAAAAGGGGTTAGGGTTGATGTCGATGTTTTTTCAGAAGAGTTATGAGAATATGTTGTTAAGGTTGAAAAGTTCCTTAGTGCTACTTTAAGACCGGACGGTTGTTAACCACAAAGTAAGCTTTAAGGTAATCGAGAGTTGATGTTCCGCTGTACGGTAATATCATTTATCCTACTGACAGTCCATGTTGTAATGACTAGGGCTGGGTTTCAAGAAAAATCGAATAATTAAAAAATATATTGAATAATTAAAAAAAATAATCTTTTTTTTTAATTTATATTTACAATTATTTAGTTAGAATTATGAAAATATTTTCATCTCATCCTTGCTAGTGCCAATGTTTGTGTAACACTTATGTGATTATAACTTCCTCTGCAAACTTTCCCCTACTTTTGCCTTACTGACCTTTACTGCCTGTACACAATGTTTTATAAACACATGCCAGATAAGGGTTTAATTATCACATCAAGGTTAATAACTATTATAATAGGTCTCATCATCATTTTTGTGTGTGTGTGTGTGTGTGTGTGTGTGTGTGTGTGTGTGTGTGTGTGTGTGTGTGTGTGTGTGTGTGTGTGTGTGTGTGTGTGTGTGTGTGTGTGTGTGTGTGTGTGTGTGTGTGTGTGTGTGTGTGTGTGTGTGTGTCAGGCTGCTATGGTTTCATTTGCTGCCCGTGTCTGGCCTGCTCAGTTGCGGGAAAATTTGGAGAGAACCGATGTCTCCCATTGTGTGACATTTTCAGCCCTGCTATCTTGACAGCTTTTGGGATCCCTTTGTTTGCACCCCCTGCAGCTTTGTCTCTCAGAGTTGGAATTCGAAACAGATATGGTGTAAAGGTATACGATATGTTCTATAATTCCCTAATAACATTTGAGTTACAGCTGCAGGATTGTGAAAGGTTTGATTGGCAAACATATTGAGTCAGCATATTTCTTGCCATAGTTAATTTTGCTCATTGTAAGTGCGGATCTGTGTCATGCAATGAGCCAACCCTCATTCAACTCATATATGGTCAAATTTGGTCAGAATGACAACCAAGATGCTGGATTTGGCTAACATTTTCCTGCTAGCTTTTGCCAGCCGACTTCTTTCTCCTACAAACAGAAGCAGAGCCGAGACATTCTTACTTTTAGATAATTAAAACATTTTAACTGTGAATGTGGCACTTCTCAGATGCTAATGCTGTTATAAAACGAATCTGTCATTAAGAAAACTCAATACAATTTAAAAAAATAATTTAAAAAAATAACTCAATACAACCCTGCTTAATTGAGGAGACACCACTGATATTTAACCATATCATCACGTTCTCACGTAGTGTACAGAACGTCAACTCTGCATTCAGTACCGTAACATAAAAAGAGTAATGGCGCCCCCTTAAGTCAATACATAACAGTAGGTAACTGAAGATTTCGTTGTTTGTATTGCAATTATTACGAAATGCAGTGAAAACAGCACTAATAATAGCACTTGTTCACAGGGATCAATGTGTAACGACATCCTGACCTCGTGTTTCTGCATGTGGTGCACCTGGTGTCAAATGCACCGTGAACTGAAGTTCCGCAAGAAAAACCCCACCGTCGTCGATATGCAGCCTGCACCCCTCTAATCGGTTATGGAACCCTATCAAATGCAGGCTGCGTGAGCAAGTCATCACCTGCTTTGTGTGTGTGTGTTTTATGGCTTATGTGACTAAGTTGCAGCTGACGGCCACAGAGAGAGAGAGAGAGAGAGAGAGAGAGAGAGAGAGAGAGAGAGAGAGAGAGAGAGAGAGAGAGAGAGAGAGAGAGAGAGAGAGAGAGAGAGAGAGAGAGAGAGAGAGAGAGAGAGAGAGAGAGAGAACGCTTATCAAGGTTTCTGATCATGTGACTTGTAACAATAGGCCGTAACTCAATGATACTGTATTTTATGCTAATAATGACAATATCAGGATAAAGAATACCAGCCAGGTTGGTCTTTTCTTTGTTGTGATTCTGTGATTTAAAAAAAATAAAATGATGTACATTAAATCAGAGTCCTTCCATATGGTGAGTTTGTGAGTTACACAAGGTTTCGGTATCTTTCATGGTTTTGAGTTTCCAACTAGTGTACTTTTTTTTTCTTTATTTTATTTTAAGTTATTGTTTGGTTTCATAGTATGTCAATGGTTATCAACCATCTTGCCCTAATAGGCTGTTATTAAAACTAGCTGTGGAGTATTATTAATTATTATTATTATGTGTGTGTAATGTTTATTTAAAAACTTCTATTGACATTTCTGAACATCCGGGCATTTCTGATATGTGCCCAATGCAGCACAATGCAAATGCTTCCTTTATACGGTGAAAACGAACGGCAGATTGTAATGCTTTTTCCTGTGACTATCATACAAACGTCATCTCATCACATTCTGAAATAAAAAATAATCCTCACAAATCAAATTACAACAATCCAAAATCCAACACTTTTCAATGAGCAGATAGATTTCCTTCCCCAAATTGACAACAGTTTTTAATTTTTTTAATTTTATGATTTGAAGATGCCAGCATCCCCACACAATTTTATGTTTTTGTCTGTCTGATGACATTGTTTTTAAAAATAAGTCAGACTTCATGTTCAAGCAGTTACTCAGTACCTAGTATTCATTTCAACGAATACTTTTTTACTTGTACTTGAGTGATTTTTTTTATGACTACTTTTTACTCTTACTTGAGTAATATTATTTTGAAGTAACGCTTCTCTTACTTGAGTACAATTTTTGGCTACCCTACCTACCTCTGGTGTGCGGCTGCGCGCGCCAAAGATTTCAAAGCAAAGATGTTTAAAATCCAGCGCAGTCTTGCTTTTCACCAGGAGAGGGCAGTAGCTCTGAAGCTTCCAGAACTGAGCCATTATGATATTCAACCACATTGCTCGGTGCTTCATTTGGCCAACACTATATATCACGGTCACCAAACACCGGCAGACATTGACCTTGAAAAAAAAAAAAAAAAAAAATTCATAGTATGAATTAATATTTTTATTCATCCATCCATTTTTTGAGCCGCTTATTCCTCAGAAGGGTCGTGGGGGTGCTGGAGCCTATCCCAGCTAGCTTCGGCAGTAGTACACCCCAAACTGGTTGCGAGCCAATCGCAGAAATTATTTATTTACTTTACATATATTTTTTTTAAATAAAATATTCTTTAAATTAATTCATGATTAAATACAATAATAATAATAAATATATTATATATTTTTTTTAATGTCAGAGTAAATATTTAGGTTGTCAGAAAAAGAGACAAAAGGTTGATTGTTGGTTGAAAGGTTGAAAGTTTTTTTTTAAATACCTAAATGTCCAAAAAGTGAACATAAAATGTCCAAAAAGGAAGAGGAAAAGCAACATTACCATATAAAATGTCCATGAAATTGGCAAAAATGTATTTTAATTAACCAAAAAAGGCAAAAAAGAAAATGTTCAAAAAGTAACCATAAAATGTCCAAAATCAAAACAAGAAATTTCGAAAATGCCACAAAATTGACCAAAATGTCAGAAAATCGATAGCAACAAAAAAAAAAAGCCAGGAAAAAAATGTAAAAAATAAATAAATAAAATAAAATAAAAAAGCTATAACGTGCTTATAAAATGAAGAAGCATTAAAAAAAAAATGCATAAAAAATAAACAGGATATTTAGATTTTATACATTTTTGTGTTGTGGTGCAGTTCTAATTAATTCTTGGTCCGTCCGTACATTAGACTAACACTAATACACAATCTTCAAATGTTTTGTGGTTGCACACAGATTTTTGGTTATTTATTGGGCCTAAAATGTCTCTTTTGACAGGAAAAGTTGCTGATCCGTGCCCTATAGTGCACTACAAGGGGTCATGTCATTTTGTAGTGGTGCCCGAACGTTAGGGTTCGGGTTAAAAAAAAAAAATCCATTCATCCATTTTCTGAACCCCTTTTTAGTGCGCTCTCTATTACCCACAATTAGGGTGACCAGATTTTCAAAATAAAAAACTGAGAAAACCACAATTTTGCTGAAAATCAAGTATACAATATATTCTCCATAGGAACTATTTATAACAAATTATTTTAATCCAGTGGAAATGATGCATACCGCACATTGCGCAATAGTTGGTACAGGTTATTAGAGGTCAAACATTTCAACCCTCGTGTTATATGACCAAAAAACAGCCTTCCTCCATGAAGTCAGACATTCTAGTCGTTGTAGTTGACTTTAGGTGCACCCAAGAAAACAAACAAAAAAACTATATTGGTCCTTTCGTTTCCCTATACACATTCAAGTTTGGTAGCATTTTTGAGTTTAGCAGTCTTTCATCACTCAAGTTAACACTCGTATTACTTCATTCACTGCACTTGCACCAAGAAGATCACAACGACACCTTCATCAGGTAAGATTTTATCCTAAAAAAACAAAACTTAAATCTGGGACAATTATGCCAGCTAAAGGTCATCAATTGCCATTGCCTTGTATGAAAATGACCAAAAATATAATTGATAATACATGTATTTTATTTGAAATCATGACTGTAATGTATATATTAAAGTTACTTGTATTCAACTAGCAATTTTTGCCTAGATTGGAAATGACACACACGTAAAAAAAAAAAAAAAAGTATTGCAACACAATTTTAATTTTACATTTTTTTTCTGTATTTTAAAAATATCGTTAAGTTTACAAAAAAATCGGTTTTTACTTCAAAAGTAAAAGTAAAACAACATGAAATCACTGAAACTGTAAAAACGCAACATTTCAGTTTTTTTTATTTTTATAAAAAAAAAATTGGGGGGGGGTCTTTTTTTAAAGAGAAAATCATTACTTTCTGTAATGTCCTGGATGGTAGCATTCATTGTATTAACATTTATTTTGAAAGGACCTCTAATGAGATATAGGGAAAGGGTAACGCTTGAGAGGGTGAATAATACGCAAAGCAAAGAAATGGACTTACGGATTTTTACAAGAAAAGTAATTTTCTGTTATTTCACAATATTTTTATGGTGCCCCATCTGCCAAAAAATTACAGTTTTTTTTTTCACGAGAGTCATTTTCTGTTATTTCCCAGTATTTTTCTAGCACTCCAACTGCTGGCAAAATACACACCAAAATTTATTTTTGATTTTTTACTATTTATTATTATTATTTTACAGTGCAGGTGTCTCCCATAAGATTATAGGATGTTGTTCAAGAGGCATCACTGTGGACATTGTTATTATTATTTATTATTTCTCAGCTTTTATATACATTTGAACCAGGATTGGACAGGCACAAATAATCGGCCCTGGCATTTTGACTTAGGCCCACCGGCCCAGCCCGATTCCTGACCACCCTTGGCTGCCACATAGTTCTACCACTCATGTGTATTGGTTCAGTTTTCTCTCCATATTGTAAATTGATTAATGGGCTTCTCCTTCTAAATTGTGGGTCGGTCTCTCTGAGTAAAATGGAGGAAAACTAGAAAAATTTCCGCGGAAATTTTGAATGGGCCTGCTGACTCATGTGGAAACACGCAATAAAAATAAAATTTAAACCATTGAAATCGGTCAAGAAATGTGGAAGTTAACCATAATCTACTAAAAGTATTACTGCCCCTTTAAGAAACATGCACATTCACGCACACACATTTGATTTTAACTAACATTTCAATGAGCTGAACAGTTTAAAATTTAAACCATTGAAATCGGTCAAGAAATGTGGAAGTTAACCATAATCAACAGTATCTTATTGCCCCTTTAAGAAACATGCACATTCACGCACACACATTTGATTAGAACTAACATTGAAATGAGCTGAACAGTTTAAAATTTAAACCATTGAAATCGGTCAAGAAATGTGGAAGTTAACCATAATCAACAGTATCTTACTGCCCCTTTAAGAAGCATGCACATTCACGCACACACATTTGATTAGAACTAACATTGAAATGAGCTGAACAGTTTAAAATTTAAACCATTGAAATCGGTCAAGAAATGTGGAAGTTAACCATAATCAACATCAACTAAAAGTAGCTTACTGTCCCTTTAAGAAACATG
Source organism: Leptonotus elevatus (assembly GCF_054856555.1). NCBI lineage: Eukaryota > Metazoa > Chordata > Actinopteri > Syngnathiformes > Syngnathidae > Leptonotus > Leptonotus elevatus. The sequence goes on from NC_141249.1 coordinate 5,758,117, forward strand.
CACATTCACGCACACACATTTGATTTTAACCAACATTTAAATGAGCTGAACAGTTTAAAATTTAAACCGTTGAAATCGGTCAAGAAATGTGGAAGTTAACCATAATCAACATCAACTAAAAGTATCTTACTGCCCCTTTAAGAATGCATACACATTTGATTAACTTGAGTAACTTGTTGGGACACGTCACGCCTCTCACGACTTAACGGTTAAAGATGCAGATTCCAGAAATGGCTCGTTAGAACGGCAAGGGTTTGGGGAACGCGAGCATGTTCTCAGTTTTTTAATCGGATGAAAAATGACCAAATGAGAGCAGGTTGAAAACTTATGATTTATCGAAAATGAAGAAACAAAGGCGGCGAGGAGATAGGCGCCCAAGTCCGACTTCTCCTCGCTTAAAGTGAAAATAAAGGTACTAAATGACACCTTAGCCAAATAAAACTAGGTTTGTCAGAAAGCAGACCCTTGTCACTACAAAATGTGTGCATTTTATGTCTAGTGAGTGATAGAGTAGACAATATTTTTATTGTACTCTTTGCGTGTTCAATAAATTGAATGGTGAGATTCTGGTGAAGAAGTCCCTTTGCAAAGGTATAATTAATCAGAAGCTTCTGATCACACAAAATGAAGACACCCAAGCAGTGTTCCATTCAAGAGTGTGTGTCCCTCTTCCTCCTGCACACAGATATTTAAAAAAAATATATAAAAAAATAAAACAATAATCTAATATTCTTCTACAAGAACTCAACAATATCTTTCAAATACTATTACTTATTTTTTATTGTTTATCATATTATTCGACAACGTTAAACAATTTTACAAGAACAACAAAAGCCCACAAAAACACACACTCACAGACTTTAAACATACATAAAATAACGAATCACGTGACCTATCGCTTGAACAAACAGCGGTCCTGTCCAATCCCCGCTGTGCCAAACTGTCTCTCTCAATATTGCATAATTTATGCAAGGCGCCCGTTTAAAATAACTCGTCACGCGCTATTGAATTAAACCGTAGTGGAAAAAAAAAATTAATAATCCCACACGGTAATCCTGACCCAAAGAAACTGCTAAATAGCAGGAGCGCCACTATAAAACAAAACCACGCAATCTATCGATCGAAAAATACAGCGGTACAAAACCCAATTTCCGTTGTAATCGACCTGACTCCCTCAACTGTTCAATTTCAACAGAGCGCGCAATTTTAAAATAACTTATTACGTGTAAATGAACGTTTTTAAACAGGCGTCATGAACTTGCCTGCAAAGCGGTCCTCCACTAACAAAACTGCCGAGGGCAGGCGCACATACCATAATCTCTAGAATTCTCATTGGAAGAAAAAACAAATCTCCACGAAACCCCGCAATCCTCTTAATATTCATAAAACAACTATTATGGTCTAGCGAATCCTTGACAGCGAGACGTAATAAAACAAAACAAATTAATAAACCGCTGCTTCATCCTGTTTCAAACTTGCGTACAACATTTCAGGTCAGCATATGCGTCACAAAATGCTCCACCCCACGTACGCGTACAGTTCAATGTCGTAGTAAAAACCCAAATCAAGGACTCCGCGTCCCTCTATTAATTGAACGACATCAAACTACAACTTGTTCACACAGACCTCATGTAAAAATTTAGACAATTTAGAAGACGAAAACCAGTTGCAGCGGTCCCAAACAGACAGAACTTCCCTACGTGGATAAAAGTCTCCACTTACCGTAATTATTTATTTAGGCCTAGAAGTTCCGCCCGTCCGTGAACGCCGCAGCTCGCAAATCGTCAAAATATCTGCGTCACCATTCGTTAGAATTCAGCGTCAGAGGTCACCATTTGATAGAGTAGACAATATTTTTATTGTAGTCTTTGCGTGTTCAATAAATTGAATGGTGAGATTCTGGTGAAGAAGTTCCTTTGCAAAGGTATAATTAATCAGAAGCTTCTGATCACACACAATTAAGACACCCAAGCAGTGTTCCATTCAAGAGTGTGTGTCCCTCTTCCTCCTGCACACAGATATTTATTGAAAGTCAGTGAATACAAAAAAAATCCCTCTCCCCTCCCATGAGCAAGTTCCCATGGGTAGAAATCAGATTAGACTTGAAGAATAATAAATCAGCCTGTCCTTGGACTCTCTTCGACCGGACAGAGACTGGTACCAACTATACTCCCCTTAGATAATATAGAAAAGAAACCTGTTACCCTTCTCCTTCCCAGGAAGAGAACAAAGGACTATAGATTGGCTTAACATATGAATTAACTATTATCTTATATTTATATCTTTATAACTAATATCCAAAACGGTTAAAATATAAATCAAAACTGAAAAACAATGTTAATAATCTAACATGAGCAAAGATTGTGGCCATGGTGACGAGTTGAAGTGAAACTTTTGGAAATAGATTTTTTGGTTCCCGCCACTCAAACCTTAATTAGTCCGCTCAAGCCGATGCAAAAAAGGCTATTTTCACCCCATCGCTCACTGTCTTTGAACCCGCACAGGGGGGAGAGCTTTCATTCCTTAATTTTTTTTTGACACTGAGCTAAAGATGGGAAAAATTGCAACAAAATGAGCTAAAATTCATATCGGTCGATCAACGTATGCGCGCGCAGCGTGTCTTGGAAAAAGGTGCTTGATTGGAGTTGATCTCTTTCGGTTTCCCATTCATTCCTATGGGACTTTTTTTGGGACTTTTTTGGGAATAGCGTCGCCATGGTAACTGGGAATTCTTAGAAAAATAATGCTTCGCTGCTTGCTCCGCTCAGCAGGCCCATAATAATAATCGGCCCACCGGGCCAGTCCAGCCCTGATTTGAAAAAAAAGTGGCACGTCCAAAATTATTCATGCCCTTCTCAAAAATCAATAGAATATATTTTATTGGCTATTACAGGAAATAAAATGCATCCTATAGCTGCTAATCAGCTTTTTGCAGCATGAGCTGATATTTTTGCCCATTCATCTTTAGCCATGAGCTCTTCTTGTTATCACCCTGATCTTTAGTTCCCTCCACAGATTTTCAACTGGGGGGGGCTAAATAATATTAAATAATTTTGGGGCTTGACTATCAGTGGATTATAAATGTTGTACATTCACACATTGTGGAATTCACTTTCTGAGCTGCCTCTTTAGTTGGACATGGGAGAAAAACAAACATATCAAAACATGTTTTGTCAGGCCTTACAGTAAGATGACAGCAATGGCATCCCAACCGGTTCCAGCTCTTGTAGAGTGGAACAGTGACCTCATGGACTGCTTTGAAAATGCCAGTACCTGTAAGATATATTTGCCCGAACACAAACAGCATCAGACTGCCAATTGTCTAGATCCTTTTCACACTGCAGATATCTTTCATTTTGCTCAGGCTGCTACGGTTTCTGGTGCTGCCCTTGCCTGGCATGCACGGTGGCAGGGAAACACGGAGAGAACCGATGTCTCCCATTGTGTGACATTATTAGCCCTGCCGTGTGTGTGGTTTGTGGGATCCCTCTATTTGTGCCCCCTGCAGTTTTGTCTATGAGAGCAAGCATGCGAAGCAGATATCATATCAAGGTAGGGTGGATGAAGCTGGAAGCCATTTTACAGATTCATTCCCAACTTGAACGCCTGCTGTACTTTTCTCCCAGGGCTCTCTCTGTAAGGACATCGTCGCTTCCTGTTTCTGCATGTGGTGCAGTTGGTGCCAGATGCACCGAGAGCTTAAATACAGACACCAACCGCCAACTATCATTAATGTGGTCAACCAAACTGTCATCACTCAGCCTCCTCCTGCGGTGGTAATGAACCAAAACCCAGCACCACCCCCTTATTACGTTGGCTATAAATAAGCAGCTTTGAGGTGGACATGTTTTTTCTTCTCTACTCTCACTGTGTGTATTTGATTCATTGATGACACTAATTTGATAAATTTTCATATTTATGGTAGATAAGATAATCATACAAAAATAATGTCAGTATAGATGATAAAAGGAATGATGAAGGAAAAAGACATGTATTTACCAACATCAATAAGCAAACAATTGTCTTCAATGGCCTAATGGCAACCCTAGTGGAGATGCACGCATAGACAAAATATGATTTTATTTACAATACTATTAAATTGATGAAAATTGAGTTACTCTGATTTTTTTTTTTTAAATAGATCATGTTGGACTGTATACATTTTTGGATAATTGTGATGGTTATTTGAATGATCTTTTTTGCTGCTGTTCTTGCCCTTGCTGATTAAAGATTTACAGTTTTTTTCCCCAATTGCTAAAACACTAAAATGACACACAGAGCAAAACCACTTCTCAAGTCTCCAAAACTCTAAACACATTTTCTGCTTTACATTCAAAATGGCACTTTTTAAATGCACCAGACACGGTTCTCTGCATAAAACACAACAATCTGACATGTTTGCCATTTCAAAACTCTGCCATTCAAAATGACAATACATTAGCTAATCGGCCATAATATGTACACCTCAGTGGTTAATTGTTACCACCTCAATCAGGAAGTAAGCACTATAAAAAGACCACAGATGAAGGAGTTCATGGCCAAAGACGACGACAACTTTCAAATGAAATCAGAGCAACCTTAGTTGATCATGTCATCAACCATGGACTGACAATGCAAGATGCTGCCTAATTTTTGTTGCCTCTCTTTTTTTATATATATTTTTTCTGCAATTTTATTTTTCATTTTACTATTTTGTGAGCATATATTTGTTCACTCCAATGCATGTGTGTATCTTCAAATATTTCTGTGCATGTTAACAATCTGCAATGTTCTACAATTTGAACTATTTCTTACTTTAAAGTAACACTCAGGAACTTTCAATTTACGTTGATTATGCCATGTGGACAAAAGCGGTAAGCTGAAGGAAGACCACATTTCCCATGAGGACATTGCGTAGTTTTTGAGAGCCGGGCCAGTGTTGGTCCTTGACTGTCCTTTCACCCGGGTACCTTCCCTTTTCCTTTTTTTCTTTTTTGTCTCCTCAGACAAAACTTTTCAGTTGTTTTCCAGCTTCTGCCAGGTAAGCAGTAATCGTGCGTCGACATTCAAATTGACTTCCGTCTTTGTTACGAATGGGGAAAGGGGGAAGTGATGTATGCCATAAAGCAGTCAGCACATTTGTAGTTTTTTTGTGTGGCCATTCATTTTTTGAGCCGCTTATTCCTCAGAAGGGTCGTGGGGGTGCTGGAGCCTATCCCAGCTAGATTCGGGCAGTAGTACACCCCAAACTGGTTGCTAGCCAATCACAGAAATTATTTATTTATTTTACATATTTATTTATATTTTTTAAATAAAATATTATTTAAATTAATTCATGATTAAATACAAAAATAATAATAAATAGATTATATATATTTTGTAATGTCAGAGTCTAAATATTTAGGTTGTCAGAAAAAGAGACAAAAGGTTGATTGTTGGTTGAAAGTTTTTTTTTTTAAATACCTAAATGTCCAAAAAGTGAACATAAAATGTCCAAAAAGGAAGAGGAAAAGCAACATTACCATATAAAATGTCCATGAAATTGGCAAAAATGTATTTTAATTAACCAAAAAAGGCAAAAAAGAAAATGTTCAAAAAGTAACCATAAAATGTCCAAAATCAAAACAAGAAATTTCGAAAATGCCACAAAATTGACCAAAATGTCAGAAAATCGATAGCAACAAAAAAAAAAAGCCAGGAAAAAAATGTAAAAAATAAATAAATAAAATAAAATAAAAAAGCTATAACGTGCCCATAAAATGAAGAAGCATTAAAAAAAAAAATGCATGAAAAATAAACAGGATATTTACATTTTATACATTTTTGTGTTGTGGTGCAGTTCTAATTAATTCTTGGTCCGTCCGTACATTAGACTAACACTAATACACAATCTTCAAATGTTTTGTGGTTGCACACAGATTTTTGGTTATTTATTGGGCCTAAAATGTCTCTTTTGACAGGAAAAGTTGCTGATCCGTGCCCTATAGTGCACTACAAGGGGTCATGTCATTTTGTAGTGGTGCCCGAATGTTAGGGTTCGGGTTAAAAAAAAAAAATCCATTCATCCATTTTCTGAACCCCTTTTTAGTGCGCTCTCTATTACCCACAATTAGGGTGACCAGATTTTCAAAATAAAAAACTGAGAAAACCACAATTTTGCTGAAAATCAAGTATACAATATATTCTCCATAGGAACTATTTATAACAAATTATTTTAATCCAGTGGAAATGATGCATACCGCACATTGCGCAATAGTTGGTAGAGGTTATTGGAGGTCAAACATTTCAACCCTCGTGGTATATGACCAAAAAACAGCCTTCCTCCATGAAGTCAGACATTCTAGTCGTTGTAGTTGACTTTAGGTGCACCCAAGAAAACAAACAAAAAAACTATATTTGTCCTTTCGTTTCCCTATACACATTCAAGTTTGGTAGCATTTTTGAGTTTAGCAGTCTTTCATCACTCAAGTTAACACTCGTATTACTTCATTCACTGCACTTGCACCAAGAAGATCACAACGACACCTTCATCAGGTAAGATTTTATCCTAAAAAATTAAAATAAAATAAACACACACACAAAACTTAAATCTGGGACAATTATGCCAGCTAAAGGTCATCAATTGTTATTGCCTTGTATGGAAATGACCAAAAATATAATTGATAATACATGTATTTTATTTGAAATCATGACTGTAATGTATATAATAAAGTTACTTGTATTCAACTAGCAATTTTTGCCTAGATTGGAAATGACACAAGGCTTCAGTGACGGGAACCAAAAAATCTATTTCCAAAAGTTTCACTTCAACTCGTCACCATGGCCACAATCTTTGCTCACTAGACATCAAATTCGCACATTTTGTAGCCACAAGCCTCTGCTTTCTGAAAAACTAAGTTTTATTTGGCTAAGGTGTCATTTAGTACCTTTATTTTCACTTTAAGCGAGGAGAAGTCGGACTATTTCGCCTCTTTTTCCATGTTAATTTCGGCGTTTTTCCCTCTTCGTTTTCAATCAATCATAAGTTTTCAACCTGCTCTCATTTGGTCATTTTTCATCCGATTAAAAAACTGAGAACATGCTCGCGTTCCCCAAACCCTTGCCGTTCTAACGAGCCATTTCTGGAATCTGCATCTTCAACCGTTAAGTCGTGAGAGGCTTTTGTTTGAGGTGAGCGTAATCCTATACAAAATCAATGGAATGTTGCTGCGTGACGTCTGTTGGTGCGTGAATGTGCATGTTTGTTAAAGGGGGCAGTAATACTTTTAGTTGATTATGGTTAACTTCCACATTTATTGACCGATTTCAATGGTTTGAATTTTAAACTGTTCAGCTCATTGAAATGTTAGTTAAAATCAAATGTGTGTGCGTGAATGTGCATGTTTCTTAAAGTGGCAGTAAGATACTGTTGATTATGGTTAACTTCCACATTTCTTGACCGTTTTCAATGGTTTAAATTGTATTTTTATTGCGTGTTTCCACGTGAGTCAGCAGGCCCATTCAAAATTTCTGCGGAAATTTTTCTAGTTATTATTTATTATTTCTCAACTTTTATATACATTTGAACCAGGATTGGACAAGCACAAATAATCGGCCCTGGCATTTTGACTTAGGCCCACCGGCCCAGCCCGATTCCTGACCACCCTTGGCTGCCACATAGTTCTACCACTCATGTGTATTGGTTCAGTTTGCTCTCCATATTGTAAATTGATTAATGGGCTTCTCCTTCTAAATTGTGGGTCGGTCTCTCTGATTAAAATGGAGGAAAACTAGAAAAATTTCCGCGGAAATTTTGAATGGGCCTGCTGACTCACGTGGAAACACGCAATAAAAATAAAATTTAAACCATTGAAATCAGTCAAGAAATGTGGACGTTAACCATAATCTACTAAAAGTATTACTGCCCCTTTAAGAAACATTTCAATGAGCTGAACAGTTTAAAATTTAAACCATTGAAATCGGTCAAGAAATGTGGAAGTTAACCATAATCAACATCAACTAAAAGTATCTTACTGTCCCTTTAAGAAACATGCACATTCACGCACACACATTTGATTTTAACCAACATTTAAATGAGCTGAACAGTTTAAAATTTAAAACATTGAAATCGGTCAAGAAATGTGGAAGTTAACCATAATCAACATCAAATAAAAGTATCTTACTGTCCCTTTAAGAACGCATACACATTTGATTAACTTGAATAACTTGTTGGGAGACGTCACGCACCCACATTCCATTGATTTTGTATAGGATACGCACACCGCAAACAAAAGCCTCTCACAACTTAACAGTTAAAGATGCAGATTCCAGAAATGGCTTGTTAGAACGGCAAGGGTTTGGGGAACGCGAGCATGTTCTCAGTTTTTTAATTGGATGAATAATGACCAAATGAGAGCAGGTTGAAAACTTATGATTTACCGAAAATGAAGAAAGAAAGGCGGTCAAATTAACATGGCGGAGATAGGCGCCCATGTCCGACTTCTCCTCGCTTAAAGTGAAAATAAAGGTACTAAATGACACCTTAGCCAAATAAAAATAGGTTTGTCAGAAACTAGACACTTTTGGCTACAAAATGTTCGAATTTGATGTCTAGTGAGCAAAGATTGTGGCCATGGTGACGAGTTGAAGTGAAACTTGAAATCAATTTTTTCCCTGTCTACACTCTGATTCTTAATTGGTCCGCTCAAGCCCATGCAATACAAACCAATGTGATAAGGGCTATTTCACTCACTGTCTTTGAACCCGCACAGGGGGGAGAGCTTTCATTCCTTAAATTTTTTTTTTGACACTGAGCTAAAGATGGGAAAAATTCCAACAAAATGAGCTAAAATTCATATCGGTCGGTTAACGTATGCGCGCGCAGCGTGTCTTGGAAAAAGGTGCTTGATTGGAGTTGATCTCTTTCGGTTTCCCATTCATTCCTATGGGACTTTTTTTTGGGAGTTTTTTGGGAATAGCGTCGCCATGGTAACTGGGAATTCTTATAAAAATAATAGCGCAGTGAGTCAGATCGAGCCGCATCGTTTGATACCTCATTTGTGCCGGTGCGATCTACGGTACGGGCCGCATTTTTGCGGAAAATAATAAACCCTTTTTCCCTTTTTCTAGGATAGTAATATGTGCCTTCTGCTTCGCAGCAGGCCCATAATAATAAACCCCTTTTTTAGGATAGTAATATGTGCCTGCTTGCTTCGCAACTGCTTGCTCCGCTCAGCAGGCCCATAAATATGTGCCTGCGGTGCTTCGCAAGCAGCAGCCCATAATAAACCCTTTTTCTAGGATAGTAATATGTGCCTGCTTGCGAAGCGTATGCGCACGCAGCGTGTCTTGGAAAAAGGTGCTTGATTGGAGTTGATCTCTTTCGGTTTCCCATTCATTCCTATGGGACTTTTTTGGGGACTTTTTTGGGAATAGCGTCGCCATGGTAACTGGGAATTCTTAGAAAAATAATGCTTCGCTGCTTGCTCCGCTCAGCAGGCCCATAATAATAATCGGCCCACCGGGCATCTGCCCATTTGCCAGATGGCCAGTCCAGCCCTGATTTGAAAAAAAAGTGGCACGTCCAAAATTATTCATGCCCTTCTCAAAAATCAATAGAATATATTTTATTGGCTATTACAGGAAATAAAATGCATCCTATAGCTGCTAATCAGCTTTTTGCAGCATGAGCTGATATTTTTGCCCATTCATCTTTAGCCATGAGCTCTTCTTGTTATCACCCTGATCTTTAGTTCCCTCCACAGATTTTCAACTGGGGGGGGGCTAAATAATATTAAATAATTTTGGGGCTTGACTATCAGTGGATTATAAATGTTGTACATTCACACATTGTGGAATTCACTTTCTGAGCTGCCTCTTTAGTTGGACATGGGAGAAAAACAAAACAAACATATCAAAACATGTTTTGTCAGGCCTTACAGTAAGATGACAGCAATGGCATCCCAACCGGTTCCAGCTCTTGTAGAGTGGAACAGTGACCTCATGGACTGCTTTGAAAATGCCAGTACCTGTAAGATATATTTGCCCGAACACAAACAGCATCAGACTGCCAATTGTCTAGATCCTTTTCACACTGCAGATATCTTTCATTTTACTCAGGCTGCTACGGTTTCTGGTGCTGCCCCTGCTTGGCATGCACGGTGGCAGGGAAACACGGAGAGAACAGATGTCTCCCATTGTGTGACATTATTAGCCCTGCCGTGTGTGTGGTTTGTGGGATCCCTCTATTTGTGCCCCCTGCAGTTTTGTCTATGAGAGCAAGCATGCGAAGCAAATATCATATCAAGGTAGGGTGGATGAAGCTGGAAGCCATTTTACAGATTCATTCCCAACTTGAACGCCTGCTGTACTTTTCTCCCAGGGCTCTCTCTGTAAGGACATCGTCGCTTCCTGTTTCTGCATGTGGTGCAGTTGGTGCCAGATGCACCGAGAGCTTAAATACAGACACCAACCGCCAACTATCATTAATGTGGTCAACCAAACTGTCATCACTCAGCCTCCTCCTGCGGTGATAATGAACCAAAACCCAGAACCACCCCCTTATTATTATGACGTCGGCTATAAATAAGCAGCTTTGAGGTGGACATGGTTTTTCTTCTCTACTCTCACTGTGTGTATTTGATTCATTGATGACACTAATTTAATGTATTAAACTAATAAACTAATAAAGACATGTATTTACCAACATCAATAAGCAAACAATTGTCTTCAATGGCCTAATGGCAGCCCTAGTGAAGATGCACGCATAGACAAAATATAATTTTATTTACAATACTATTAAATTGATGAAAATTGAGTTACTCTGATTTTTTTTTTAAATAGATCATGTTGGACTGTATACATTTTTGGATAATTTTGATGGTTATTTGAATGATCTTCTTTGCTGCTGTTCTTGCCCTTGCTGATTAGAGATTTACAGTTTTTTTCCCAATTGCTAAAACACTAAAATGACACACAGAGCAAAACCACTTCTCAAGTCTCCAAAACTCTAAACACATTTTCTGCTTTACATTCAAAATGGCACTTTTTAAATGCACCGAACACGGTTCTCTGCATAAAACACAACAATCTGACATGTTTGCCATTTCAAAACTCTGCCATTCAAAATGACAATACATTAGCTAATCGGCCATAATATGTACACCTCAGTGGTTAATTGTTACCACCTCAATCAGGAAGTAAGCACTATAAAAAGACCACAGATGAAGGAGTTCATGGCCAAAGACGACGACAACTTTCAAATGAAATCAGAGCAACCTTAGTTGATCATGTCATCAACCATGGACTGACAATGCAAGATGCTGCCTAATTTTTGTTGCCTCTCTTTTTTTATATATATTTTTTCTGCAATTTTATTTTTCATTTTACTATTTTGTGAGCATATATTTGTTCACTCCAATGCATGTGTGTATCTTCAAATATTTATGTGAATGTTAACAATCTGCAATGTTCTACAATTTGAACTATTTTAGTATTATGGCAATGCAATTAAAATGAGAGTGCTTTTCATTATGCCTAACTGTGTGTAGTTGAAGACATAAATCTGGTAACGTGTCACTTGGTACAAAAGTTTCATTTTGGTAAAACTATATGTAGTTTTGGTTGCAGTTCATTTGTGGAGCAATGTTGTACTTTTGGAGCAATTTATTTGGCATGTTAATCTGGACCTGAAGCAAGGATTTTATAAAAAAAAAATTAAAAAAATACAACAATAAAATGAACAAACAATTCGTTTTGTTTTTGATATAATCAACAGTTTTTATTTCTTACATTTACATAAAAAAACTGTATTTTCTTGCCTAGAAACATTTTCAGTGAGGCAATTTCATGCAAATATAAATTTCAGTTTAAACTGCGTATTTTCGAAATTGTCAGAAATGTAGATTAACTGCCGCCCTGGAGGCCATGATAACTGATATAGGAGTGACTCCCGAACGTGTTTGTTTATCCACGCTAGTAGCCAGCAGGAATTTGTATCTAGCTAGCTGATGCGGCGCAAGTAGCACCGAGTTTGCCTTGACCTCCAACAACCCGTGGTAGGTGATGTGTGTCCTGCCCAACGGACATCTTGGTGTTTGCTTCTCAGTTTTGCTAATCAATGTGTTTTGATGAGGCGCAAAATGTAAATTTTGCCCTAAAAAGTGCAATGCAAAACCGCTTATTTCAAGCCTTGATTTATCAGTTTCCTACAAGTCATTAAAACATGATTAATGTCTTCATATAGATGAAGATCATGATTAAAAACCCCTGCTGTAGATATATTCTGGCTTTTGCTCCCATTGCCACAACAGGATCCATTTTCTTTGGGTGAATTAAGTCTTCAGCAAACATTTTCTTCTATAGTATAAAAACTGAATGGCATCTATTTCACAATCCCCGTATTGTCTTTCCTGTTAAATATTTCTTCCAGAATGATGAGCCATTCACCAAAATGATGAAGCTGGGCGTACCCACCTTGACAAAAAACCTGCAAAACAGAAAGAGAGAGCGTTGTGAGGAAGAAGGTCTAAACAAGTTGTTGAAAATACGCAAGGATCATATCCTCTATGGCTGTAATTTTCAAATGGCAATTCGGGACCCAAAAGTGGGCAGGAGAGCCATTCTGGGGAGCTTGCAGAGAGCTAGTGAAAAAATTTCCAGGTAACGAGTTTGTGCAACGGCATAAAAAAAATGTTTGTCACATGGTCCAAGAAGCATGCTCATTTAGAAATATTTACTGTCTGTAACCATGACGTGATCAACTACGGCACGGTCCAATTTTGTGCAAAAATTTCGGTTATCTTGCTGACGTATAAGCAGAACCCTGTTCTAAACTTACGACACAGTGAAATATTTAACATGCGGCCCAGGTGAGACCAAAGTTATTTTAGTTAACGAAAACTAATGAAAAAAATAAAATAAAATAAACAATTTTGTTAACGAAATAAAATAAATACAAAATGCTTTTAAAAAAACGAAAACTCACTGAAACTTAATTTTACGTTTACAAAACTAACAAACTAACTATAATTATAGCAAAAATTTCCTTAGTTTTAGTCTTAGGTGATTATTTGAATGCATGAGCCTTTGGGGATGATTTTCAACGTGATTTTAAGTAGATTTATTTTGATATTAACCGGAATAAGGACGTTTGAAAGTGTGTCACATAGGAGTGAGGTCATCTAGCAGCAGCCAATAGAAAAGCACCTTCAGATGATGTCGCTCCAAGGCGACAATTTTGCATGCTTGACTTTTGCCTCAAATGGCTCAGCTGAAATGCAACACTAGGTAAGAAATGTGTTACTTTCTTTATTTTACCATGTTTTTTTTATATTGCGCACCAGTAATACACTTTAAAAACAAACAAACATGAAACTAAAACTAAACAAAAACTAAGCATTTATTAAACTAAAACTAATCAAAACTAACAGAACCACCCTGAAATTAATTAAAACTAAAATAAATAAATAAATAAAAGCTCAAAACGAAATCAAAACTAACTAAAATGAAAATTCCAAAACTATAATAACCCTGGGTGAGACTTGCCTTTAAAGTTGAAAATAACGTTAATAACCCAGTGCAAACTATTGACGTTTTATCAGTGCATTGTGGCCATATATTTAATTTCAAAACAGTATTTTCATTTTTGTCCATGCAGTATTCAAGTTGATCAGTTTCTTCATCAGTAACCCTGAAAAGCACTTTGAACATGTAAGCAACTGTAGTGCCCAGCTGGCAGCTAAGGTTGCACAGTATAGCGGTACTAGAAAAGTACAGCAATACAAAACGATACCAGTATCAGTATCTGTCTACTTTATGCAGGTATAATAATGAGTCAGCATTTTTGTATCCGTGACAAGAGTTGAGAAGCACTGCTTTCCTATTGCACTACTGCATAAATGAAATGTAACGACTGACAAATAATTATTGCTAATTATGAAGACAGAAACAGGTTGTATCATTCAATGACATTCTTTCCAATCACGAGGGGGAAACATGACGCACACCATAATTAGAGCATGACTTGTGGATTTAAATCTTGCAAAAGGTCTTAGTTATGCACACATGAAAAGCAGGATTTAATTATCAATTTATTCTGGCTACGCAGCCAAGAAAATACAGCTTAGAACTTAAGCGAAGCGCAAATGTGGCAAATTTTAAATTTGATTCAATAGTTAAGCACGGGGCCTACCAAAGATTTCGTCTTATTTATTGGTGATTAAGTGGAAGAATATTAACATGTGTCAAAGGTAGTATGAATTATTATAAGGCAGTGCAGGTGGATACGTAATATACTTTCCGAATGGCAACCTCTTTTTAAAATAGATGCCAAGTATAAAAATATACTGAGCAAGAAAACCCCAAACAAACCCAATAATAAACCATAATACAGGATACATGGACCACTAGTACAATAGTGGAATCAATTATTTGGGTATTTATTTTTGGCTACAAAATAAGAGGGCAGGAAAAAATAAAGGGCCCACTTTAGATTACACAAGGCAGAAAAAGTTCCAAGACTAATGCCACGAAAGATATATGGATGGATTTAAAATCCAAATAAGTTTTTGCTTTTGAGGTAATCCCCTGGAGTTCAGGCTTAGTACACACTTACAGATGTTTTTTTTTTTATCCTAAGAGATTGTTTACCGGTTACATATGCCATACATGAAGACATTTGTATATTTTATAGGGAATAAAAACAGGATTTACCAGCTTGATCATACAGATGTATACATGATACATGTGGCGTGACATAAATCTCGTGATCAAATATATTTCGAGTGAAGGAGCTCGAGGTGTGTTCTCTAATGGATGGTCTTATTATCCTCACAACATGGGTAGGTCCCGGACATTTGTTTTTATTAGGGATGCACTGAAATGAAATTTTTTGGCCGAAATCGAAAACCGAAAATGAGAAATGCTTGGCAAAAAAACGAAAAGCCGAAAAAAAAATTATGCCAATTTGTTATTATCGTTGCATTTATTATAATTAATTAAAATTATAATATTATAAAATATTTTGGCATAATTAGCACGGGCATTTTAACAAAGCACAATATAAATTCAAATGCGTCCACACCACAGACACGTTGACGAATGGTACATTAAAAACCAAACATAGGGTGAGCAACTGAGCATTTTCTGGCGGTGCAATTGGACTTTATAGTCAATGTACAGTAGTTCGCACCGGCGGGCACGGATGCGTGCGGTGCGGATGACGCATTTGTAGGCTATTTGGAGCGGGACATGTGAGGCGCACTTAAAAAAACAAACATCTTTACCAAATAAAAATGAACAAAGCGCCTCTCGCTGTTCAAATTCAACAAGAAAACAGTGAGTAATTCTGCAAGAATGGAATTAATTGTAGCGTCCATTCGTCTGTTAGGGTTGTTTGTCCGAACCTTCGCCATCGAGGTATTTATTCAGTGGTTTCGTCCCGCCTAAACAAGGCCTGATTGGTCCGACCTAAAAAAGGTCGGCTGCAAACGTATTAGCGGGAGCGGTACAAGATGTATTCTCCGGAATTTGTAAACTCACAAATGCCGCAAGAATTCATCTTGCTGGCAAGGTTGCGAAAACAGCCCAATTATCTATCGTTAGATGTGTACCAGGCCTAACGTGCTTTCCCAGCCTTCTCTGCACCGTTTCACACATGCCTGGAAAGATTCACGGCCATCCGGATGTGTTCAAATTGGGTCACCTTGAGCTTGAGAGAGAGCAGCAAAAATAAATAAATGAATTATTTCTTTTTATGCTGCATGATGACCTTGAATGTCTTGTATTATTACTAAAAAATATATATTATATATTTTTATATTCCTGGAACTTTTCTGACATCTTGTAAAAGCCGTCCTTCCCTTCTCAATTATTTGGCCATAAATACCTTTTGTGCTGCAACACTTTTAATAGTGAAGTTTCTGGGTCAACTTTGTAGAGCGTCTCCCTCTCCTCATCCTCAAAGAACAGCTACAGAGCGAGAAGTTCATTACTCATCAAATAAAACACTGGAATAGCAACTCTATTTAGTAAACAAAATGCATTATGTATGTTTGATTATGTATTGATATTTGTTTTAGAGAGACAGTCCTCCAATAAATACAACCACATAGGTCGTTTTGAAAAGGTGCCAAATTATGACCAAGTGTTGCATATTTTAGTTTAGCGACCTCTATCGGCCATGTTAAATAGTCCAAGAATCCAAAAGCAGGACCCCAACCTAGTCCGTCCGGTCCGAAGACGAGTGTTTATCTGACTGAGCTACTTGGCCAGTGATTGTTTTAGTGTTGTCTACATGTTTAGTAGTTATCTACAATCTTACTGTGCCTTTTACTGGCCTCAACCATTAGTGTCCCATGTAAAGACGTAACACGTATTGTACAATCTCACTGAAAGCCTCATCCTAACCCCATCCATTAGTCCATGACGGTGCATTGACATACATGTGAACACTAAAAAAAACCCACTAAGGTTACGTTCACACTGCAGGTCCTAATGCCCAATTCCAATTTTTGGGTGAAATCCGATTTTTTTTTCACATTACCTATTAATTTCGACCTCAGTCTGCCTGCTGTGTGGACGTAATGCGTCCCCAAAGTGACCCGCATGTGCAGAAGAAGATACAACGTCACTCAACGCTGTTTACGGAAGTAAATACGTATGGTTCCGCATGTCAGGGCCACGGACTCCTATAAGTCCGTCGTCGGGGCTCATATTTTTACCATCTCATATCTACAGAGGAGTGATGCAGGAGGAGGTAGAAATAATATTTTGTGAAAATTAGGTGATCCTGTTCATCTCACGGAGATCGCTCCTTTTTTTCTCTCCAACGGTGACGTCCCGTCATTGTCGCGCGTAATAAATGATTCGCCTGCGTGGCTAAATGACTAATATCACCGCCACAAATGCCATCTTTATACTTCAGGTTCCAAGTGGGATTAAATTAAAGTCAAATATAAAGTCACAACAAGTTACTCGAAACAACTTTCACGTACGTCTCCTGAGCCGTGCGGACCTCGCGGATGCGTTAAGCATAAATCAAGCTTAATGCCCCCGACCCCGCAGAGCGCATATTTGACTTTTCAAATATTGAGGTCGGAAATATGTGACCTGGGCGAAAAAATTGCCTAGATCGTAGTCTAAGATCATTACTAACCTGTTAGCTCAGTAAGATAAGCATTCGTTTTGCGACTAGTGGACCCGGGTTTGATTCCCATTACTTTTTTTGCTATTTAACATGGCCGGTAGAGGTCAATAAACTACATTATGTAACACTTGGCTGTATTTTGGTGCATGGTAAAACGACCAATATGGTCCTTATTGTTGGAGGACTTGTTGGTTTTAGACATCGTATGCTTCAAATTATATTGCTGTTTTTTTTAAGAATCAGATTAACAAACCTGTAAATTTTGCAGGTGATATTTTCTGTCCACATCCCAAGGTGGGAGTTCTTCCCCAAACATGACAGCAAAGTGATCTACAAAACTAATGGGGAAAAAATAAAATAAAAAATGAACACTGTGATTTAAAAAACAACACAGACAGTATTCTTAACACCGTGCCACAAGATGTACCTGTTGTTTTCGCAGAAAGCCGAGATGAAGTCACTCTGCTGATGTTCGGGATAGAGGAACAGCACAGGCCAATGCAGGTTGTGCTGCTCATCCAGGAAGACCTGAGCTCCTGTGGCCTGGTGCGAGCTCAGACCGTCCAGGCTCAGCTCAGCTATTGCAGTCGAAGACCCTTCGTTGTCATCCTCCCCGTCTGAACCCGACTGACGAGGCTTCACCGACTGGAGGAACTTGATGCCTCGCTCCTGCAACAAAGTTTTCAATTTTAAGATTGTTCCCAGTCACCAACAGAAGATCTCTTGTCACTCTAGATGTTAGTATGTCTTATTATAACCTTAATCACGGCCATTAGAGCTTCTTTCTCATTAGCCAACTTATTTTCTTTGACCTTGGCCTTTCTAGCATCTCTTTCTGCTGCCCTCTGTGGTAAAGAAAAAAATTGAATAAAAACTGAATTGTATAAATTGACACCTATTTACCTTTAGGATAGATGTTACCTTGTGTTTGTCTGCTGCTGTTCTCAGGTCCTGCAACTTCTTGTCTTTAGGATGAGCTCTAAGACCCTCTACACACCACTGCATGGCTGTTGCAAAGTTACGCAACTCAATGCAACACTCAGCACCTGAACACACGTACAATCACATCCAACTAGAAATACAAATCACAATCCTAAGATAACCACAAAGATTGTCAAAAAGATTCACATGAAATGAAACTGATTTGAATGACATTCAATAAATTAACCACAGTAACAATGTTGTCACTGTCTGATAGACAAAAATAAACTGGACAAAGCATGCGAGAATATTGTTTCACCTAGCTAATTAGTGTAAAACATACCTCTAATCAAGGCTTTAAGATGGTCTGGTTTGATCTTCTTTGCGGCTGCAGCGTCATTCAGCGAAGATCGCATGTTGCCTACATGTCAACAGATCACATCTAAAAAGTTACTCCTAATCATTTAGAAGGACATTGATTTATTTGTAGTGTTTAACTTCAAGGAGAATGTTGTACCAAGATGAAAGTGTGCTGCTGCTCTGTTGGTGAGAAGAACGGTGTCCAGGTCTTGATCACCACATTCACTCTTCAAAGCTGCTGTGTATGCCACTATGGCCTTTAGGTAATTCTTCTCCTTGAAAAAGGCATTGCCCTCATTCTTTAAACTTTGCGCTTTTTCTGGAGAATAAAACAAAATTTGTATCACTTCATGTTGGACACATACAGTTCATATTAACAACAGGATAAAATTTGTGGCACACATACCTTCTGGGGTCCTGTCTTCATCGTGGATGATAGCCTGGATATGAGCTAGCTCAGGATATTCTTTGGGGTCAATCTCATCGGGTACCGTTTTCATGAACATGGGTATCTTATTAAACTCCTAAATAAGACCAGAGAAGAGGGGCGTAAGGAACTTCAGGTTATAGGTTGATTCACTGGTCAACATGATTTTTCTTGCATGAAAATTTTCAATGGATTTCGGCCCATTTTGGGGCGCTGAATCCGAATCTGGTGTTAGTTTTTGCTAATCTCATCACATTTCTGCTGTTTAGTCACATGTTAAGTACCACATAAAATATGGACCAGAGGGAGAGAAGGAGCGCATTGTATAGTTTTTGTCGAAATTAAACAACAACAACATATAGGACGTGTTCACAAGCAACCATATTTGTAATAATATTTACAATGGAAGGCAGCTACTTCCTTAAGAATGCATTTCCAAAGTTCCCAAACTACTTTTATATTTACACAATTTCTGAGCATTTTTTATCACATTAAACAAATACCAAATAAGTGAAATATATTGGAATAAGTATTCACTGTAGTTATGGGGGTTGACGTATATGTGTGTCCATCTCTCCAAGGGGCATGACCGCTGTGTGTAATGTGTTTCACTACCATATATGCTTGTGTCACAAATGGCATTGTTGCTTGTTCAAGTCTACAATGATTGTAACTATCACCCAAAAGTGTATTTACGTTATAACATAGAAAACAAGTCTGCATAAGGGCAAACTCGGTCCTCAAGGGCCGGAGTCCTGCATGATTCTGACGTTTCCCTACTCCAGCACAGTTGATCCCAATGAACGTAATCGTTATGCAGAGCTTGCTGATGAGGTGATCATAATCAGGTGTGTTGGAGAAGTGAAACATCCCAAACCTGCACGACTACGGCCCTCGAATGCCGAGTTTGCCCACCCCTGCTACGCTACATGTTCACATACTAACAAAACCCAGAGTCCAAACACAAACTACAGCTATCGCTCATAGCATGGCTAGCTGCCATAATAAATATATGAGTATGAGCCCCCTCGCCAGCAAAGATACGCCATTAATAAATGTGTAGATAGTTCATCTGACCTCTTCCCAGTTGTCTTCATTGAAGGCATTTTTGTATTTGTGGCACTTGAAGGCTTCCGCGAAAACGTCATCATCGTCGCTATCATTTTGTACAACCGGGGAGGCCATAACTCAAAAAGTTATGTGTGCGCCGTTTTCCTAAGTCAAAACAGATAATCACCGTCTACATAAGACAAACTATTGATTGTCACACTATACGTGTAACGATGGCACGACTCGCCAAATAGTTCGTGCGGCAACAGCCGTGAGCCGAAGGTTCCATAGTTGTTGTTTTTTAACTTTATTGAACATTAATATTAACAAACACTCACATAGAATCATAACACCTCGTTTTTAAGAATTCATTTATTTATATAGTGCGTACCTTATTTAATCTATACATTTTATGAATCGCTCCTCTTATCGGGTGGGGATGTTTTGTTTGACGGACTGAACGGAAGTTGATTAGCCGTCTCACTTCCCTCCCGCACGCAAGTGAAGAGTTGAGAAAGCAGATGTCAAATTTGTCAATAAAGCGCCGTGGCACTTGGCTCCGTGGTTTGGCACTCCGCCTCCGACTCCCGTCACTGCTCCCTGCAGGGCATCAACTATTTCAAAACTAAGATGTTTTAAATCCACTGCAGTCTTACTTTCCGCCAAGAGAGGGCACTATAACTGTTCAAATTCAGTGCTTCACAAAGCTTCACTTTGCCATCACTAGTTCCGCCTAACAATAGATATCGGACTGATCAAATACCCACAAAAATCACACAAACACACATTTTAAGACTTCGATAATCTACTATCATATGCATAATAACACATTTGTAGGTTTTCAAATGGCGACATTAATAAGGTGAGGGCGGTGGAAGTTGTGGTCTCTCTGTCTTATATCACTCTCGATCTGTCTCTCATATTTTCATATTTTGCAAAATCCGTCTGTTCATTTACCAAGTGGACTCGGAAACGGACCACCAAGAAGACCAGCAAGGCTTTCTTGGTTGATGTTCCATGAAATTGCATTCTTAACAGTGATACAATTATTAATATTGTTTTTCTGTTTTACATATATATATTCTTTAAAGTGTTTTTGATTTTAGTTAGATCAATAAAACTGTGGTAGAATGTGGTCTGTTTTCCCCCTAAGGAAGTGAGGTGTCAGAATCCACACAGCAGGTATGCGAGAATCTCTGGAGCCAGCTCTCCCGAGGTCAATAGTTTATCTAGGAAGCCAATTGTATACCTCATGTTTGTTAAGGACTGGAAGAACTCAATAGGAGTTGGCCAGATTGTATCTCACTCTGCTGACAGGACAAGATCAAAAGGGGGGCCTGGTAGAGGGAGAGGGGGGCCCAGTGTGGCACACATCCCGAAGGAAGAGATAAGAGAGGGGGTGTGTAGAATTGGGGTGACAGGAAATATCACATGCTGAGAAAGGGCCGAATGGTCAATGAGGGGGAGGGAACCATATGTATAAATGCACGCATGAACTTTGTAAAGAACACATCTGTGGGTGAGCTGCGATGATTGAGCAGTACTACAGGTGACTTTCAGAATCTGAAATAAAGCTGGCAAACTTGTTCACAGATTTCCACTTTGAATTTATTTGAACACGCAGAAATCAAGGAAATGATTTCCAACAACAGCCAAACAGTGGTACCTCAATTAACGAACTTAATTGGTTCTGTGACCTTGTTAGTCTTAATTAAAGGCGACCTCAATTAGGTCTAATTATTAGCGCGAGACGCACAGTATGCTCCATCCGCTCACACATGATGATAAGTTTCCTAAAACGAAACATGTACTTAACTGGAGGCATATTTTCGACCAAAATTTTGTTCGTAACTCGAGGTTCCACTTACTCTTTCAGTCGTACTTGTAGTCGTACTTTCTCTAAATTTTTTCAAGTGCATTAATATGGCGGTAAATATGGTGCAAAACTAACTTGTAAAAAAAATTTGTACCTGTAGGAAAAAGTCTAAATTTGTATCTGTAAAAGTCTTGATTTGTACCTATAAAAAAAAAAAATTGTACCTGTAAAAAAAAAAGTGTATGTGTAAAACAAATTTGTATCTGTAAAAACAAATTTGTACCTGTACAAAAAATGTTTTGTATCTGTACAAAAAGTGTACATTTGTATCTGTAAAAGTTGTGATTTGTACCTGTAGAAATGACAACTTGTAGTCAAAGAAGTCGCCACTAGGAGTCACAAGTGGTTTTTCTGCTGCTGTCCAGTGACGTGAGTTTTGCACCATTTATCTCGCAACAAAAGGTGCAAAACTGATTTGTATTTGTAGAGCGCCGTGATTTGTACTCGTAGAAGAAGAGGGCGGGCTCTGGAGGATTTGGGCGGGCTAAAGCTCAACCTCATTGGTTGAGCGAACGACCGTGGGTTTAACTCAAATGACGCCCATGCACAAGTCCGCAATTCTAAACAGAGTAGCCACACTAGTTTACGCGTCATTTTGGAAGAAAATGATGTCTCAGGCGTGAACATTTCAACATGGTTCAATATACGAACACCGTGTGAAACAGCTTAAACGTTGGTTGACATGCAGAGCACTCCAAGTGGGCAGAAAGAAAGAAGTTTTAGTATGAAGGTAAGATTTATTGTACGAACATAGCTCGTAATCCGGTGCTAGCTAGCTAGCTCATCTCATGTTGTTGTCACGAAAACTGAACACATTGAAGTCACGATTTGTATTTCAAGATTTGAAGCCTACCAGTGTAAACATACGATCAATAACTTGTACCTGTAAAAAAATAATTATCTAAAAAAAATACCTCATAAACTGCTGCTTAGTGCTTAGATGTGAAAATTACTATAGAGCTACAGAACCCTATTGAATGTTTTACAAGATAACCTAAACCTATAAGCAAAAGTGGACAGTACTCAGCTACTTGTATTTGACTAACATTATATTAAGCGTCTGTACTCTTACTATCATAATAAAATGAAAACAAAACGTTTTTACTGCGAGTGAATCTTTAAGCCGCTACAGGTATTTTAACCTCAACCCTTTATCCTCTGTATTTAATCATTTTATTTTAAATATTACAATTTATTGACAAATGTCAGTATTTTGCAATGTATGCTTTGCAAACAGTAAAAAAAAAAAAAAGGCTCTTCCACTCTTAGTTTACTCATCATTCACAGTACTCAAATATTTGTGCAAGTATTTTTTCTGCGCTTTTAATTTCTACTTGAGTTAAATTTTCCAATGTAACATTACTCTTATTTAAATATTGTCTATTCTGCTTTTGAAATGCTATCTATCTGTATCACTAAGATGTGAGCAGTGTCACTGTCACCTAGCTACTTTAACAAAAGTAACTAGGTCAAATGTTAGTTTATTTATTTTTAATTAAATGAGAATCTCATATATTTCAAAATGTTGCTCAAAAGCTGGAGACAACTGCTGCAGACACTGCTGAAGCATCAGTGAAAAGGATGACCCACTCCATCAGCAAGCAGCCAAGAGACAGGAGATGACACCTGGGGGTATTCCATCAAGCCGGATTATGGAAAACTATTTTGCAGATCTTCTGCTGATGTGAATGTAGCAGGCGGTGGTCCCCTCCCCCACCTGTGGCAGTGGTCTTAGTCTTTTTTTCTGGTGGCTACAATAATGGGCAACATATATTTACAGCTCAACACCTATTTAGTCTTATTTTTTATATATATTGTTATAGGCTACTTGCCGACTTGTTGCCATGGTCGCTTTTGGCTACTGCTGAGATGTAACAGTGAAGAATGAATACGTAGGTCAATTCGAAGTGCTTTACATTAAATCAATAATTAATAACACGATTAATGTGAAATACACATCTAACATGAAACAATTATAACTTATATATTTAGTCTGTCGGCTTTTTTTTTCTCCCAATGATATTTCCCTTGTCTTAGTGATAGCAGCAGTATTGTCTTTTTTGGTGAGTCTTGAATTCCTCATACAGCTCCATCAATAACTTTTGTTCTGTTTGTGACAAGAATACTGTTCTCGTCTTGGATGGATGCAGAAACGGCTCTTCTAGACATCAAATAAAACATTTCAAATGATGCACAATCTTGTTTATTGAATGATACATGTTGTTATTTGATCTGACTATTTCAAATAATCATAGCTTCCTAGCTGGGTCATTATCAAAACACAGCCACTGACAATATTAGCTTTATCTTGTTAGCCAGAAAAAAACGACAATTTTGTCACATCTTAATATCAGAAATAGTGGTAATACTGATAGACACAGACATTGTTTATAAACATTCCCATTTGCATTATTTTTATATGGCTTCAGTGTTGAAAGCAAATGTGTATGTTTAAAAGTGTAAGAGCCTTTTATTTTAACTGTTTGCAAAGCATACATTGCAAAAATTTTGACATTTATCAAGAAATTGTAATATTAAAAATAAAAAGATTAAATACAGAGGATAAAGGGTTGAGGTTAAAATACCTGTAGCGGCTTAAAGATCCACTCACAGTAAAAACGTTTTGTTTTCATTTTATTATGATAGTAAGAGTACAGATGCTTAAATATAATGTTAGTCAAATACAAGTAGCTGAGTACTGTCCACTTTTGCTTATAGGTTTAGGTTATCTTGTAAAACATTCAATAGGGTTCTGTAGCTCTATAGTAATTTTCACATCTAAGCACTAAGCAGCAGTTTATGAGGTATTTTTTTTGATTATTTTTTTTTTACAGGTACAAGCTATTGATCGTATGTTTACACTGGTAGGCTTCAAATCTTGAAATAAAAATCGTGACTTCAATGTGTTCAGTTTTCGTGACAACAACATGAGATGAGCTAGCTAGCTAGCACCGGATTACGAGCTATGTTCGTACAATAAATCTTACCTTCATACTAAAACTTCTTTCTTTCTGCCCACTTGGAGTGCTCTGCATGTCAACCAACGTTTAAACTGTTCCACACGGTGTTCGTATATTGAACCATGTTGAAATGTTCATGCCTGGGACGTCCTCTTCTTCCAAAATGACGCGTAAACTGGTGTGGCTACTCTGTTTGGAATTGCGGACTTGTGCATGGGCGTCATTTGAGTTCAACAGACGGTCGTTCGCTCAACCAATGAGGCTGAGCTTTAGCCCGCCCAAATCTTCCAGAGCCCACCCTCTTCTTCTACGAGTACAAATCACGGCGCTCTACAAGTACGAATCAGTTTTGCACCTTTTGTAGCGAGATATATGGTGCAAAACTCACGTGACTGGACAGCAGCAGAAAAAACACTTGTGACTCCTAGTGGCGACTTCTTTGACTACAAGTTGTCATTTTTACAGTTACAAATCAAAATTTTTACAGATACAAATGTAGACTTTTTTTCTACAGGTACAAAAAATGTTTACAAATTAGTTTTGCACCATATTTACCTCCATACATAAACACTAAAAACTAAACAATTACATAATTATCATCAACACCTTACACTGAAGGAACAAAACGTTGGACCAGATTTTCACCATTATAAACACGGAGTCAGCCCCACACTTTTTGCAGAATACACAGAGATTTGCAAAACACTACACAAAAGTAGGATGCCACTTCCTTGCAATTCCAAAGCACTGATTGACATATCACCACACTCATGAGCCAGTTAATTAAAAACACAATATGGTAGACAAAGCAATCAGGTTTGAGCACTACAAAAATGCAGCTGGTAAGTTCTCCTGCTTTTAATCAAAATGGAAGAAGTCCAAGAAAGAAAAGTGAGGGTGAGAGGGGGAATCAGTGGAGGGTGAGCAGGAGGTAGAGATAGAGACGTGAAATAGGAAGAGAACATCCTCAAAGAAGAGGACCAAATTTGTCAATTCGTGCAACACTGGTTGATGTCATCATCAACCGTTGATTGATGCGGAGGGTGGCTAAAAGTTCCACCATATAGAATTACACATCTGTCATTAAACAATTGTAAAAAACAAACAAACTGCAGAACAAAGATGTTCAGCTCAAAACAGAAATGTAAAAACAAGTTTTCTTCCTAGATACCATTTAAGAATACAGTATATCATGTGATGAATTTTACAAAGCTAAAACAAGATAAAATATAGGGCTCTTTTTTTTTTTTTTTTTTTTTTTTAAATCTGATTCAAGACAATTAACAATTAACTTATAATGTACACTTCAACCTCTATTGAAAATGATGCCCACAGCATTATGCTCAACAGTCAGTAGTGGCTAAAAACAACTTTCTCCACCTGGTCAGATATTCTAAAATAGTCAACAGCGACTATGGTCACCACTTTAACTTTAGGCACGCCTCCAAAAATGATCAACTTTCCTTTTGGTTTTACTGTAAGAATTCAAGTTTGTCAGCATTGTTCAGTTTAGCAGCCCGACATCACTTACATCCTCACACCTGCACACTGCACCTGTACCAAGGCGTCAACCATCACCAAGTAAGATTTGCACTATTAGGCACCATTTCATCCCTTTTATTACTTGAATTCTAGATGCTGTTAAAAAAACAAACAAAACAACGTTTGGGAGGTGTGGTGGGTGCTGTTTTTCATGCCGATTTAACCTTTAGTTGTATCCATGGAAAAAATGAATACATTAATTTTATTTGAAATCCTGAATAAAAAACGATCAATAAAGTGTATTACACATCAGGTTTATAAAAAAATATTTACATTATCAATGGAGAATAAACGTTGATATTCAATGTATTGCTTGAGTTCACAGTTAAATCGTGGAAAGAGCTGCCTTTTAAGAGCTGCCTCTTCAAATAACATACAGTAGTGAAAAACAATCATTTGATAGCATGTTCTGACAGGCATCCAAAAATTTGTATGATTTAATGTTACATTTGAAATAGATTTTTTTCTTGTATAAATTTGATAACTACGTGCAGCACTTAGAATCCTCTGTGAAAATTGCTCATAAATCAAATGATCAAATGTATTCACTCAAATAAATGCACCAATGTCTGTTTAGGCTAGTCCTTCTCAAGGGGGCGTGTGACCTAATGCTGCATTCGAGGAAGGTGGGAAGTCAGACTATCCCAGTTCCGACCTCAAAGCGTTTGACGCAAATGTACACAGCAAAAATGGCTGATTCCGATAAATTGTTTGTTGTCCTGGCTAAAACAGTCATTTCAAATCATGTTGTATTACGTGAACCTATGTCAAATAACTAAGTTAAAGGAACAATACATAAATATAAATAAATACCCGTGACATCATATCGAAGTCGGGGTACCAGTACTACCGCCGCCCTCACACCCGACTGCAAGTGGCATTTCCAAATTTAAGCGGGCGTTCCCGTTCATTCTTCCTGTTTCTAGGTCGGAAAAATCAGATTTCCCACTTTCCATGAATGCAGCATAAAAACACGAGATGGCCTCAAGGCGCAGGCAGCAAAGTTATCACTGGTAAGCCATTTTAGGACAGGAGACAATAACTTCTCATTGGCGCGCATGGGCCATCTAGTGTTTTTTTTTAATGATAAATTATTATTATTAATATTATATAATTTTAAAAAAAATAGATTTTCATGTGTGTGACCCCAGGGAAGCTTTTTTTTGTTTTTTTTCCTGTACTACAATAAATTGTAATCGCACAACCACTTCAGTAGGTGCTCTCACACTGTAAAAAAAGAGGCTGTTTAACATATGAGTATAGCCAACGCTACTGATGCGCTCAGATCTTTGCATACACCGATGTATTTTTTAACCAAAAGAAGCCACAAAGTTATCAATTGTCCATAACATAAACTGTTCCATCATAACAGTACGAGTTCTGGCCACGCAGGTGACTGTTGCAACGCCAATTAGCGGCAGATTGCAGACTGATCTGGAGTGTTCTTCCGAAAAGTCACCACCTTTGTTCAGATTAAGGTTCCTCAATAGCCTTTAATTTGTAGAAAGAGAAGACTATTTATAAACATATTTATTTACTCCACTAAAAGTCATAATAATATTCTATATACAGTATAACAAATGTTTTAACACATTAAGTCAAGTTCAGATATTCACATTTTACCTTATTATATATATATTTTTAACTACTCACCTCAAAGGGTTATTCACCTTTGAACATAAGTTGTATTAACATGTATTGATGCGTGTAAACGTTTTATACCTTAAGTTACAATAACATAATAGCTGATTTTTTAATAGTGTATTGTCAAAGAGTGTGCAAGGCGTATTAGCTCTTCTGCAGAGGTGTACTTTCAATTTTACAGACAAATGCAATTTTGACACTAATAATAGTTGTGGCAGAGTTGGGCATGTGAAAAATATTTTCTTCCTCAGAGTGCGGAACAAAAAAATCATTGCAAAGCACTGCTTTATAATTTAAAAAAATCCATCAGTTTTTTTTGTAAGGCTTTTCAGTGTTTTGAAAGTCATTTGTGAATGAAATATATAATCAGTTTTCCTGCTCACCGCAGTCAAGCCATACAAGGAAAGATGGCGTCGCAAGCGGCTCTCACAGATTGGAACACCGGACTCATGGGCTGCTTTGAAAGCGCCAGTACCTGTAAGATATATCGTAACGCAAACAGCAGCAGCAGCAGCAGCAGCAGCACAGTCAACTCTCAAGACCGTTTTACACGGATGATTTATTTTGATTTTGCTCAGGTTGTTACGGTTTCTGGTGCTGCCCCCTGCCTGGCCTGCATGGTTTCAGGGAAATACGGAGAAAACCGATGTCTCCCGTTGTGTGACATCTTCAGCCCTGCCGTGTATGTAATTTGTGAGATCCCTTTGATTGTGCCTCCCGCAGTCTTGTCTCTGCGAGCAAGCATGCGAAGCAAATATATCGAGGTAGGGCGGACAAAGATGGAAGCCATTTTTGAAAATGACAGATTCATTCCCAACTTGAACGCATGCCGTACTTTTCTCCCAGGGCTCTCTCTGTAAGGACATCGTCGCTTCCTGTTTCTGCATGTGGTGCAGTTGGTGTCAGATGCACCGAGAGCTTAAATACCGACACCAATCACCAAACTAATATTAATGTGGTCAACCAAACGGTCATTTCGCAGCCTCCTCCTATGCTGGTAATGAACCCAAACCCAGCACCACCTCCTTATTAACGTTGGTCATAGAAGAGCAGCTTTGAGGTGGACTTTGTTTTCTCCTTTACTTTATTGAGGTTACACCAGTGGTAAGACATTCATTCTAAAACTCAATCCATAAAATATCTCTCTCTCCTTTTCTAATCATAGTATAGAATTAATAAACAATACAATTGTATTCTTATTTTCTGTTTGTTCAGTGAGAGATATTGTCATGCCTCACGGATGGTAAGCATTTACACATGATTTCCAGTAACATTAAAGACAGGTGAGGCCCAAATTTCAATCACACGATTTCCACTGTTCCCAAAAGACAGAAGACCTCCTCCTTAGTTAAAAACATCGTCTCATCAGTCTGCTGGCAGATCACCTCAAACTTGGGAGTGTCCTCCAGTGCCCCCTTTCCAACTACAATGACATACGGGTAGCCCAGTCGGCTGGCGTCCTTCAGTCTCTTGCCGATGGTCATCTGGGTGCGGTCATCAAAAACGACCTCACCTTCCAGATGAGGTAACGTCTGTCCTATTGTGTGAACGAGCTCTTCAGCCACACGTGTCGCCTCAGTCTCCTTGCTGCCCTTCTTGGGGGGTTGAACACAAACCTGGTAAGGGGCTAGAAGACCCGGCCAGCGGATACTTTCATCTGTTGACAACACCTCGATTGCCGCAGCAAGAATGCGCGTCACTCCCAGGCCGTAGCAGCCCATTTCTGCAAGACTCGGCTTGTTTTGGGCATTGATGAACGTGGCGTTGAACATGCCAGAATACTTTTTGCCCAGGTAGAAGGTGTGGCCTACTTCAATTCCCTTGGACTCGGTCAGGTTACCAGTTTTACACTGGGGGCAGTCGGTTCTGTCAGACGCCATTGTCTCTACATTGGCAGAGAAGGAGCAGCTCCCGCAGACCAGAAGCCTGTCTTCGCCAATATCAGCGGGCAGCTGGAATTCGTGAGAGAGTTTTCCACCTATGTTGCCTGTGTCTGCCTGCACCTGCACGCAACGCAGGCCCAGTCGCCCGAAGACACGAATGTACGCGTGGCACACAGATTCATAGGTCTCAAAAGCGGCTTCCTCACTGACGTCAAAAGAATACATATCCTTCATGTAGAACTCCCTTCCTCGAAGGAGACCAAACCTGGGCTTTGGCTCATCTCGAAATTTGCGGGTGACCTGTTGAAGACAAAGACATTTGACTTTCAGATCTGCAAGTTGTGCTTGAAGTTAAGAGTTGACATACTCTTGGGGTATGTGAACTTATGAGTGCACTGTATGGTGGGAAAAAGGCTTAATGCCCATAAAATCCAAATTACTATGGTAATTGTTTTGATATTTTCAGAGGCTGAAGTTGACAGATGATTCATAGCATTTTTGTGTCACGTGTGTGACGTTTAGCTTTTCTACTTTTACAGCTGTGCTCAAAAGTTTACATACTTAATGCACAACTGTATCTAATCTAAATTTCTTCTCAATGCTATGCCACACTGTTAATTAAAGTGGAAGTCAACCATAAACATTTCTTGACAATAATATGTATGTATGTATGTAACACTGGATGAATATTACATTTGTAGCATAGAATACGAGTTGGCATCAAAATCCAGCAATTTTTATCCATCTCAGGGGGCAGCCATTTTGCCATTTGCTGCTGTTGACTGAAGATGACATCACAGTTGCTCAGGTCTCAGGTAACAACCAATTACAGCTCAGCTTCAGAAAGCAGGTAAGCTGTGATTTGTCATCTTCAGTCAACAGCAAGTGGCAAAATGGCCGCCCCCTGAAATGGACAAACATGGATTTTGCTTCATAACTTATATTCAACAAATATAATAATAATCAGAATGTCATGTTTAGGCTAGTGAGGTCACATATGACATATTGTCAATAATTTTTGGGGGGGTTGACTTCTTACCCTTTAACTTAATCCTAAAACAATGGAGCAATTTCAGAACGAAACAGCAAATTGATGGCTATGCTATTATATTTGTCAAATGTATTAAAAGTTCTGAAAAAGTTTTAATTTGACAATAATTGTTTAGCCATCACAGGCTTCAGCTGACCTTTGACGGGCGAGGGACGGGCACTGGAAATTAGCATGAGCTACAAATGCTGTGATCCTGTGCATTAGAGATTTTTTATCATTCATTTATGTTGCGGCATCTGTCCCTATTCAAATAAACATGAAATGAAATGAAGTTTGACCCTAAAACAAAAAATGTGGGTCAATGCCCAAACTAACCTGGTACAACAGTAGAGGCAGCTGTCTGTAAGACAGTGTGGTCTGGTGAGCCACCAGATTGGTCACGGCCTCCTCGTGCGTGGGTCCCAAACAGTAGTCGACACCATGGCGATCTTTCAGACGGAACAGCTCCTTCCCCATCAAGTCCCAACGCTCACTGGTTCTCAACAGACCGGCGTTGCACAAACTGGGCATGTCCAGCTTCTGCCCACCTATCTGCAGCATCTCCTGGTCAATCACTCTCACCTGGCGGTTGGAGAAATGATACATTTTGAACACTGGATTTGCCTGTACTGAGCATGTATTGTTTTAGAACAACGACTTTTCATACAGGAAAAAAATACATTAAAAATAAGTACAAACTTCCTCTTCTCTTTACATCTGTTTTTCTTTACCACCTGCATGTTATTGAACTTATCCATTCAAAGTAAACAACAATGGCAGCTTACGTACAAATAACGTTTATACAAAATGTATTAAATTGGAATTGATTTTTGAAAAGTGAATCTCATGTTAGTAACTATGGCGGACCAAGACTGCCAAAATACAAAATAAATAAATGAATAAATAAAAGTGAAAATAAAAACGGATACAAAAATATTTCAAAAACTGAATACAAAAAATAAATGTAAATGTAAATTAAAAAAACAACAACAAATATATCCATAAATAAATAAGTAAAATTAAATAAAAACATTTAAAATGAGATTCAAAAAGCAAAAATAAATATAAAAATAAAGGTGGAAATAAATACAAAAATAAATATATAAACGCTCTGCTCTCACATTTATTTATTTCATGGTGCAGACGCTCTGTCAGGACAGGGCGGTCCTTATATATATATAGTTTTATATATACAGTTTTGGTCCTCCATAAGTAACAACCAAATAAATCATATGGGGCAAACTTGTCATTACAGTCGGGGTTCCTTTTATATGATACCCAACCCTTTGCATTCCAAACTTTATTTTATTTATTTAATTTTTTTAAGAAAAGGCCAAATTTTGGCGCAATCGACTCCAATGATGCAGGTTATAGATCCTTCTGGGACATGTTCTAAAGTGCAATATGTTCTCATTCCTGATAACATTATTAAATCTCACCAGTTTTTCCATGGAGCGCACAATTGCAGGAAGGTAGTAGTAGCATCCTGGATTTGAAGGATGAATGAGTCCTCCCTGCTGCATGAGCCTCTGGCTCTTACAGGTAACTTCACCTTGCACTCGGCTGTCAGGGCCCATGTTGCGCAGGTTGGACGGCTGATAGAGACGAGAGACCAGGAGCGGGGCTTTCATTCGCCTGCTGTGAGAAGATGCAGGAGCAACAGCAGGCTCTTCAATGCCAGAGTGGTTCCTGCGGGAAAGTAGTCCTATTCTATGGAGGCTCCAGAAGACTTTGTGTCGGACCTGGTGGATTGCAGGCCCCATGGTGGATCTAGTTCACAAAAACAAGTCAACGATGAGATGCCGTTTTAATATTTGTGAGATAATTATTAAATTACAATACAGAGAAGGCAGTGTATATTTTGCCGTGACCGGCAACTCTCCTGCTAGCGTTATTTTGCCGTGAACGGCTCTGATTGATCAATCGCCGGACCAAGCCTCAGAGCATCATTATCGGGCTTAGCAGCAAGCTGTTAAGAAATTGCAGTAAAAATGAAGTTTAAAAAAAAATGTACAGAGGGGATGCACTTTTGGGGCGACCGCTTAAACCAGCATGCTACGAGCTGGCGCAGAATTAGTACTTTCAAGTTCTCGCGCAATTCACGGTCAAATAACGGTATGTTACGAGTTGCCGGTAATACTTCGTAACAGAAAATTCACGGAATCACATGCTAGCATTGCTCACTGACACTTAGCAGTATATTGTTGCTGTTGTTTATTAAAAATAGATAATAGTAAGACTTGGTGTAAAAGTGTTAAGTGAAAAGTGACCGATAAACGACAAAGTGCCTCTCACTTCCTGGCTGGTGCTGTTATGCTATCTTACTTTTGCAGAGGTTAAATAGTTAACCGTGGAATGACATCCCAGGTTCGCCAAAGACCGCTCC
This sequence comes from Leptonotus elevatus, assembly GCF_054856555.1. Taxonomy (NCBI): domain Eukaryota; kingdom Metazoa; phylum Chordata; class Actinopteri; order Syngnathiformes; family Syngnathidae; genus Leptonotus; species Leptonotus elevatus. The sequence continues at coordinate 5,791,300 of NC_141249.1, forward strand.
AAACGACAATAACACGACTTACACTAGAGGCACAAAAGCTGCAGTCTTCCGAATATACGAGCAATCCAAAATATTAGTGTCGACTCGTCTAATGAGCCTAACTTGAAGCACTCGGTCCCATGCTGTCAAATTGCACTGCAGGCTTGCCCTCATCTGCCACCTACAGGCCTGGAAGAATAACACAGAAACGTCAGTAGAATATTAAGAAACTCAACATTTGAAAACATTAGAAAAGGGGATAAAAAAACACACCAAAAAAAATTGAGTTTATGAGTCAAGTATTATAAAAAAAAAAAATCAGGCCTGGAAGAATAACACAGAAACGTCAGTAGAATATTAAGAAACTCAACATTTGAGAACATTAGAAAAGGGGATAAAAAAAACACACCAAAAAAACTTGAGTTTATGAGTCAAGTATTATAATTTTTTTTTTTACAACCGACAAAAAAAATCAACTGAAAGTGATGAAGAAAAGACGAGGTCAAAAAAAAAGAAGTGATAAATGTACTAAATTAATCGAACTGACAACATTCTTTTGTCCACTCTCCCCCCTTTATTGCACTTGTAAATAATTGAACTAAACCGTTTTGAAAGCATATATTTGTAATTCAATATAGTGAGTTAAAAGAGAGAACAAAAGGAGAAAGCCAATGAGTGGCTCCATTTGAATGTGTCATTTAACAACTGATGCATGACTCACAGCTACAGCCATTGCTTTTATGTTCAATGAGGTGTATGGTCCAACACATCATGTACACATCTTTCTCTGCAGCCCGGTGTAAACAGTGCTTGACAATATGCAAACTCACGTTTTTCCCATCATTGATTATGCAAGTGTAATAGTGTCAGTCTCTGTAAACATCGTTAGGGAAAATATTTAATGAAACGTGACATATTGGTCAAATCTGTTCATTTTTAATTTTACACACTATCTATTTTGTTGAGATTACACTTTTTTTCTAGTGTAATAGCATTTTATGTTGCTATTATTCCTGTCAGTGGCCAGTTGTTGTGGATATCTATCTTATTGCTGTCTTTTAGCCAAACATCATGGATGATACACATTCCAGTTCCAGACCTGAGATAAAACGAGCACACATACATTAACGGGCGTGTCGTGACTTGGTTGTCATGACTTGTTCCAACATTAGTTCCCGGAGAAACAGGCGACCAATTGTCTCGGTGAGATAAAAACAATCCCTCGAGCACAAATTCAATCGGCATAAAAACCTAATGAGTTTATTTGGTTTGATATTTTTTATGTACTGCCATAAAAAATATTTTCTCAGAAAGGCATCACAAAAGGTACAAACCATAGTGTTGTGGTGGACTACTGCCACAGTGTAAATATTATTTGAAAATTGGATGCAAAAGTAGGTACACATATTTAAAAAAAAAAGAGAGAGAAAAACACTTACATAACTTAAAATAAATAAATAAACAGGAAAAATTAATGTATTTTGTTCCTTCTTTTTTTTTTTGAAGATATGTATTGTATATGTTTTCTGCATACCTACTTTTGTACTCCCTGTATATCTGCCAATAAGTATTCATGAACTACTGAACTGGTAATAAGAAATGTTTTCTGAGACGGACAATGATGGTTTTCAAAGCAATGTTTGAAGTTTTAAACAAAATTATGTGTTGCATATTTTTGTCATAAATTTCAATCCAAAAGTATAATGCCTTCCACAAGTGCAGTGATGAATATGGTTTTACCATTTATTGTATCCCATCAGTACTACAGTGTCTGATTCTATTGCACTTCCTTTTATCACAATGCTGGGTTTTGGTATCAGACTGATACCCAGCCTTATTTCAAGGATCAGAACTCGTGACGTGGTTGTTTTACAATCAGGAAAAATACATTAGAAGAATGTAAAATTTCCATTAGTTTGATTCAATTCTAAGGAAAAATGCTATATTGGAATATAAATGTATTTATTTAAAATTGTCTGTCATTGTTTTTTTCATGGGGAGGGGGGGGGGGGTGTATTTTAAGTATCAAAAGTACGAGTGGTATCGTATTTGGTATCAGTGGCACTGACTGCTCAAGAGTAAAAACTTCCAAATTCCACAAATGGGGGGGGGGGGTAAAATAAATTGCTTCAAGCCCAAATTTAACATCAACAAAACTTAAAGAGGAAGTCAACTCGAAAATGTAAAATGTTCTTAAAAATATGTTGTATGCGCTACCCTCCACTAGTCTAAACACAGCATTCAGATTAATATTGAGTTTGTCCTGAGCAACTGTGACACCATTTTCTTTGGACAGCAAGTAGCAAAATGGCCTCCCCTTTTGCATTTGGTGTATTGATTGATTGAGGTCTACAATACACACTTTCTGTCTGAAATCTTAGGGGACATGGTGATGCTAGGGGCGGGTTGGATTTGGAAATCTCAATCTTGCAGAATTATTCGGATCCAATCCAGGAAAGGTTTGAGATACTGCGAAAGAAAATTCTGATCCACGGATCAGGAAAATGGGATTTGAAAGTCAGTTTAATCTGGATTTGAATTTTTGCAATTCTGGGTCCTGCACCTAATGATGGCCAAGCAGGGCGAGTCGGGTGTGTGTCTTGACCTCTTAAAAACACCTCAGACTGACCCACCAAACCCCTGAGCTTCAATCGAACCCAGATTTAGAACCACTGATTTAGTCTTCAATGCAACTTGAGGATGTTTTTGGAATGTGACAGCTCCAGTATCCGAAAACAACTCACACAAGCCTGGAGAAAAGTTAAAAAGTGAACAACTAACCCTACCCAGCTGTCCCACCACATATATTGCACACTTTTTTTTTTATTACTGGACTATATTTTTCCAAACAAGCATGCTATGATAGCACGATCACCGTAAGTAGGTCTGCTGATAACAATCATGCTGAAATGTCATACTGACTATCACACCGCACGATCAATGTCTCTGTAATGACCTTGCTGATGGACTGTCAACATTGACTTTTTCCTCTCATATGGTCCAAAACGCTGTAAAGTAGTCAACATCACTGCTTTCTAAGTGTGTAAACGCGCCAAACATCTGCTTGAGCGTGGGAGGGGGGGGGGTCACTTTGCTTCACCTAATTAGCCATGCACCACAGTAAAGGTCAGTGCAATCACTACGTAATCACCTGGAGCAGAAAGGGTTGCCCTCGTTTAATTTGATTGCCATTTGGAAGTGATATTCTCTCGAAGAATGGCCAAAGTGGCCAAAAAGCGGAAATGGTGGGTGGCCATGTAAACATGTGCATGTGTGACTGGGATGGGCTAAGGAGCATTAAGTGGGAGGTGCGGGGATGCGCAGTATCCCGCAACAGAAAGGTGGACGGCTATATAGTGAGGACAGCAGACAGAGCGGCATCCATAAGAGAGGAGAAAAGATCCCACTCAGGGCATCAGCAGTAACTTTAAAAGAAAAAGAAAGTCACTTTAGGTATCCAGGATGCGAGCTCTCGTGGTTTTGCCTCTGCTGCTTTGTGCCGTGGCGTGGGTGGGCAGAACAAGGGCCGAGGTCAAAGCCGTGAAACTGTGTGGCCGAGAGTTCCTCAGAGCCGTCGTGTACACTTGCGGAGGATCCCGCTGGAGGAGGTTCCCCGCCGAGTCAAACATGGATGGTGAGATGACTGTTTAGTTATTTGTTTGTCCTGTGTACAGTTTTTGGTTGTTAAGATCAGACGAGTGAGAGAGAAAAAAAAGAAAAAGAGAGAGAGAGAGCAATGATGATGACATGTTGAATCGGTAAGATTAATACTGAGCTTTCTCTTAAGAAAAGAAAAAAGAAAAAAGAAAAAAAAGATCAGATGAGTGAAAAGTATAATAGTAGGGATGTTCGATAACACTTATTCCAGACCAATACCAACTCCTGAGTACAGATACCACTAGTACTTTCCATACATAACATCCCCAATGACGGATAATTTATCCCAAAATAGAAGCATAGATAATTGCCATTAATTTAATGCAATTTAAGGAAAACATTTAAATTTAGATAATAATAATTTTTCTAATTTTCAAGACCCTGATCGTAACTTCCACAGGAGGGTGGCCGATACCGATATTGATTTCCATCGCGAGTACCGATACCTAGAAATAAGGCCTGGAATCGTCCCAATACGATACCTGGTATCGGTACTCGCACATCCCTTTGGTATTTAGTAATGTTGTCAATACATTTTTCCAGATTTTATTTATAAAGGCCAGGTCTGACCCAACACTTTATTTTATGTTTCTTGTTATTGATTGATGTAAAATAAATTAATTTTAGCAGAAAATGTGGATGAAAAATTGTCTTAGCTTTTTAAAGCTTTAAAAAAATAAAAAACTATTTTATTGATTTATTGATTTATTGATTTATTAATTAATTGATTTATTGATTTATTGATTTATTGATTTATTGATTTATGTATGTATGTATGTATGTATGTATGTATGTATGTATGTATGTATGTATGTATGTATGTATGTATTATTGTTATGATATTTTTTTTACCAAAAACCCCTTAACATGAATTGAACAATATAATTTCTATCTGGCTGTCACCATGACTTTGGATTTTAAGAAGAATTTGTTGTTAAACAATATGTAAGATATGCAGGTGCAATTGTGTATACTGTATGTAGTAACATGATTAGGTGATTATATGTTTATTTTATTTTCAGTCATCACGAACCTCTGAAGGAAATCTGAGACAAACAAGACTTTTACACTGCCACATTGGTTGTCTGAAACTTAATTTTCTTTTTTTTTATAATGCCTTGGCCAGATGCTTTATTAGATACAGCCGGACAACCTAGAGAGAATTCTGCCCTTATAAAAGCATGAATGCTCAGTTTCAATGAACACAATCATAATGTTGTGGAATCAGAATCAGATTTATTGACCAAGTATGTAAAAACACACAAAGAATTTGCCTTCACAGTCAGAACCCGTCCAAGAAACACAAAAAATGACAATAACCAACAGAGGGAGACATGGGAAGCCTTGTGGTTCTCTCCCTAGCGCCCTGAGTTTCTTAGATGGAAAAAAAAACTGAGATATGAGGTAGGAGAGCCCTGAAAAACCATGAAAAACACTTAACATGACATAAGAAAAATATTCTAAATGATCAATCAAACACAACCAAACAAGCTTCAGTCACCGTGATACTGACTGTGTCCTTGCGCCATATTCTAGCAATCTAGAATTTTCCATGCATGTGTGGGCAGACCAGGACATGATGTCTACATCATTAATCCACAGGAGCACACATATCAAGATTACAAGATCTCAGTCTCAAACTCAGTTAGTCTTATCAGTTGGAGTGATCACGACGAGGAAAGGGACACTGAACAAGTCAAATTGCATAGCGGAAATCTGCATTGTCATTAGGGACGCTTTTAATGGGAACATCAATCAATTGAACAAGATGGTTGCACTCCATCTGTCACGTGTATGTAAATAAACATAATGCCACAGAATCAATTGTGATTTTTTTTGTCCTTCATTGTGTATTGTTGATGCAGGTCTGTCCACAGGAGAGGAGAACAGTTTGGAAAGTTTCCAGAGCATCAAAAACCACCCGGGCTCAGACTTGACCAGGCGGGACATAAACAACATCCTGACAACAGTGTGCTGCCAGGTCGGCTGCAGGAAGAGCGACCTCACCTTCCTCTGCTGAGCTCAGCCACATCATCGTCATCCTCCCTTTGAATCAGCCTTGCCTTAATATAATCCAAATGTAAATCAGAATGCTTAAAGACAACATGATCATCATATGAATTGCAATTGTCTTTTCCATGAAATTATTTACAAAAAAAATTATTGTTGTATTTTTATTGAACGTAAATGTAATGCTATTGATCGTTATTTTGGTGGAAATATTTCTGAGCACCTATAATGTAATCATGGTACAATCACACCAATTAGTGATTGAGGTTAGAGAAGGTGAAGAATGCTGCATGTCTTTTTCGATCAGTTGAAAGCACTCACTGATAGGTAAGCAGGTTTGTAAACAGTCCATGCTTGTTTTTATTTAAATGGAGGAATATGCTTTTATTTCACTATTTTGTCCAATAAATTGCACAGGAGTCATATTCCTTGATGAGTATAAATTTCACCCCCCCAATGTATACAGTGAATGTAATCACTGGCACTGACCAATAAAATATATACTTCAATGACCTCTAACAGTGATCCTAGTGGTTAGTGCTTCTGTCTCAAAGTTATGGATTTAAATCTCAGCTAAATTTCCTGTATGGATTTTGCATGTTGTCTCCATTAGTGTTGCATATTTTACCAGGACTTAAAAAAGTGATACGGTTACGATACATCACCAGCATGGTGTCAACAAATCTAAAAAAAAGTTGGGACAAGGCCATTTTCACTACTGTGAGGCATCCCCTCTTCAGTCTGCAAACGTCTTGGGATCGAGGAGACAGGTTTCTCAAGTTTAGAAATAGAAATGCTGTCCCACTCTTGTCTAACACGCATCTCTCTAACTGTTCAACTGTCTTGGGCTTTCTTTGTTGAAACTTTTTCTTTATGATGCGCCAAATGTGCTCTATAAGTGAAAGAAGTGGACTGCAGGCTGGCCATTTCAATACCCGGATCCTGTTCCTACGCAGCCATGATGTTGTAATTGGTGCTGCATGTGGTCTGGCATTATCGTGTTGAGAAATGCAAGATCTTCTCTGAAAGTGATGATGCCTGATGATGTTGTTCTCGAATCTGAATATACCTTTGTGCATTGACGATGCCTTTCCAGATGTGGAAGCTGCACATGCCACACGCACTCATGCAACCCTATACCATCACAGATGCAGGCTCATAAACTGAGTGTTGATAGCAACTTGGGTTGTACTTGTCCTCTTTAGTCAGTATGATATAGCGCCCCAGTTTTCCACAAACAACTTTGAATCGTGAATTGTGATTCGTCTGACCACAAAACAGGTTTCCACTTTGCCACTCTCCATTTCTTCTTGGTCTGCTTTAGAAATGGCTTCTTCTTTGTACTGTCGAGTTTCATCTGGCAACGGCGGCTGGCACGGTGGATTGTGTTTACCCTCAATGTTTTCTGGAAGTATTGCTCAGCCCTTTCTGTGATTTCCCTTACAGTAAGCATTCCTGTTTGCGGTGCGGTGCCGTTTAAGGGCCCGAAGATCATGGGCATCCAGTATGATTTGTCGGTTTTGACCCTTGCACACAGAGATTGCTCCAGATTCTCTGAATCTTTGGATGATGTTATGCACTATAGATGATGATTACTTCAACCTTTTTGCAGTTTTTTGCTGGTAAACACCTTTCAGATTTTTTTCCACAATTTTTCTGCGCAACATTGGAGGAATTGGTGATTCTCTACCCATCTTCGCTTCTGAGAGACACTGCCACTCCGAGAAGCTCTTTTTATACTCCAATCAAGTTGCCAATGGACCTCATTAGTGGTAACTGGTCTTCCAGCAGTTTTTTTTTTTATAAGTGCAATTGACTTTTCCAGCCTCTTATTGCTACCTGTCCCAACTTTTTTTTATTTTTTTTATTTGTTGGCACCATGAAATTTACAATCAACATATTTTTCCCTTAAAATTATACATTTTCTCAGTTTAAACTTTTGGCCTGTCATCTATGTTCTATTCTGAACAAAATATTGAAATGTGGCACATGCACATAATTGCATTCAGAATTTGTATAGTGTCCCAACTTTTGGGGAATTGGGTTTGTATTATTCTTAAAGTGAGCCCCCTAGAAATGTTATGTAACTGCCAAAGAATATTAAAATACAACATTTAAAGGAGCACATAACTGCAGCCCGCAGACTGGATTGGACTAATGTGGGGTGGAGGTGTTTGTTCTGGGCATTGGGTTCAAAAGTTGTGGTCAATAGATGTCCACAATAGAAATTAGTGGGATGCGTGCAGTATCACATATCCACAGCAGAGGGCGCACTCTCTCTCTCCCTCCCCCTCTTGCAATTTTTACATCTTATTGACGTCATAAAACGGCGCATCATTAAAAGCGACTGAGAAAATAGCTAGTTCTTAGGGTTCGAAAATCCATGTGGGCACTGGGCAGAATCAAATGTTTAAGTCCTCCCCCACGTTCAGCCAGTTTACTGAAATGATCACGTACAATACATATGTTGAAGAAATCCAAACACAATTCAATGGAGTTAGAACTTTTATTGGTTCTGGAAGGAAGCAAACTAAATTTCCATATTAGCGTTGAGGCTGTACATGGTTTGATGTTAAAGCATTCTTACTCACAACACACACACAAAACTGTTCTTGTCAACAGTATTACAAGTGAGTGAGTACACAGCACAACATCATTTTAGAATTTTCTGAAGGTAAAGGTTGCCCTGCTTTTTTTTCTGCATGCTCTATAAGCAATGATGAATTACTGCAGGACACATTCACTACAGAGATGAGCCTCTGAACTGGGAAAAAAGGAAACACATGAACAAAAAAAATATTTATAAATAAACAAAAAAATCCAGCATACCCAATATTTAAACGACTGATAATTCATTTAGTGCAACATGAAATTTTTAATTTTATATAAAAATAATAGCAAAGCAATTATTTCAAGTGGTTGTTCTTAAAAAAAAGAGGGGGGAAAAAAAAGAGAATTTTGCTTTATTGCAAATAATACATTTTAGTTTAGCCAGTCAGATTGTTTTGGATTTGAATCAACGACGTTGAAGGATTGTTTTGAGTCAAGCAATTAAAAAACAATTATATTATTTAAATTTCGGAGCACTTGACATAAGTGTTTTGCTTCACTTAAAGAAATTAGTTGCAGGTTGCAGTATTTATTATTATTATTATTTTTACAGTCAAAGCTCAAATATTCGGTGTGACAGATTACTTATTTTGTGTTTGTTTGTTTACAGTTCATCCAATGTTTATTTTTTTTCAGTGTGGAAAAGATTGTTCCATTTACATTTTAAAAGACTGAGCTGAGTGATAGAATGGATTTGGAACCAATGCATGATGGGGCAAGGTTGCTGTGATTGCTCTGATATTCACCAAAAGCTTCCTGTCATCTGTTTGTTCCCACTGGCAATTCAAAACAACAACAACAACATAGGGAACACTGATGTCAGGATAATTGCTGTGTTGCTCTAAACCCAGTTTATGATGCTTCTACAACACATCTTACAAGACCATGTTTGGGTGTATTTAACACAATATCGACATACAAGACAGTACCGTGGGCTTGGGCTACACACCTCACATACACACTTCATGTTCAGAAGGCGTGTCAAAGATAATTCGGGAAAATAGACATTATCGGCACCGTGTTCCCCCCACACAATAAACAATAAAATATTTTTCTGTTTATAGTCAGCATGAAAAATATTCCCCTTATTCTCATCCACAGAGGTTGGAGGACATAGTACACACACGCACGCACACACACACAAAGCATTTTGGTCAACTTAACCTCCATCTCCAACCTCATGGTGTCATCTCACAGAGACCGTTACAATTATGTAAAATAAAGCTATGGATTCAAGCGGGGCGTGAGGACCAGGCTGGCGCCTGAAATGCAATTCGGGAAGTCACATTTGAATAGAGAAAGAAGTCAAGCAGTAAAGCATAGAGAAAGCTTGTAGTGTTAACAAGGGTCAAGCTACAGGAAAAGTGATAATGCTGATGAAAGGACTTCCCTTTATTTTATTTTTTAAATAAGCAAATATGTGTCTACCTCAGCCTGAATTAATCCATTGTAGTGATGACAATATCGAATGGGAGTAGATTACTGATTGCCAGTTGGTGCAGACATAATAGATGGAATGGATCCATCATCCTCATCAAACCTCCAGCATGAACGTCAATTTGCATTTCAATGTGAACCCCCTTTCCTCTTAAGTCTACATGAACACTGCTTTCACACAGCAAAACACAGCATCCTGGATGATATTTATGGTTTTAAACTACCTGACCCCACCCACCCATATATACATATAGCTCAAAACCTCTGATGCACTTGAATTAAAAAATTATATCTGAAACAAATTCAAAAATTATACGTTATACTGTACACGTTACTCTACTACACAGATAACAAAAAGAGTTAACATATTTTCAGGGTACTGAATTATGTGATACCGTTCAAAATCTAACCGTATACAGAATCACATTTTCTACAACAAATCATGTCATTAATGAAAAAAATAAAATAAAAATGGACGCCGTCATGTCATCTGGAGTTAACACTGCGGTCCTGGGAACAACAGAAAGGCTATGTAACAATACAAGGAAAACACCAAACGCCCTTTAAGATATATATTATTGATTTTAAATGACACTTTGTACACGTAAGGGAAAACACTTCTTTTAACGTCTTGACCAGCAGATTAGTTTATCATTGCAGCTGCCTACCAGCCCAAACATCTCTACAATTGGTCAGGCAGCCGCAGTGAAGTGTCACCACATTTGGACCAGAGGCACAGATTTCCCAAAGAAGGAAAGAGTCCAGGAGCGTACCACCAGCAATTCAGATGGAATGCAATAAATAAATATTAACACCATTAGGACAAATGTCATTATTAAATGACCTAAAATAGCTCCACGAAGCTAGTTTGACGTTTTACAATACTGCCGTTGTCCTGCGCTCTGACAAGGTGAATGAAGAGTGCGGGTCTGTCCTCTGTGTCATCCGCCATCCCCTGGAGTTCATTTGTTCATCGGTGCTCTTCTTCAGTTAGTTGTCCGCCAGGTATTTCCCTAAAGGACAAAATAGTTTGTTTAACTCATGTGTTCATGGATTTTAAATCAGACATTCGTAGCTGGTTGATTATGGAGGACCAGAACTGCCAAAAGTAAAAATAACTAACTAAATAAATACACAAATAAAAGTGAAAATAAAACTGATATCAAAAATAGAATTCAAAAATTAAATGCAAAAATGTAATATAAATATAAATAAAAACTATATATATATATATATATATATATATATATATATATATATATATATATATATATATATATATATATATATATACACATAAATAAATTAAAGTAAAAATAATTATTTTTATAAATGTAATTACATTTTCTAAATTGTATTTATTTTCTGGTTTTTTAATAAATCTAAAAAAATATATATATATTTTTCCTTTTATTTATTTATGGATACATATTTTGTTGTTTTTATTTATTTATTTTTTGTATATCATTTTTTAATTGTATTTTTTTTAGATCTGTTTTTATTTTCACTTTTATTCATGTATTTATTTATTGGGTCATGTATTTATTATTAATTTTGGCAGTTTTGGTCCTCCACAGTTGATCGTTGTCTTTCTAACCAAATAGTAATACTGTATAACAGCTTGACGATTTCACACTCACCAGCAGCGAACCGCTTCTTGACAAGTGAGAAGCGATACCCGGGCCCAGCCAGTTCAATGTCACAGCCTGACAGTGTACTGCCTTCACTAGTGAATTGCACGGCCAGTGGAGCTGGTTTAGTTGGGCCTTCTGTTAGCTGGAAGCGGGCTAACAAAGAGCCCACACCTACAGGAAAATGCAGAACACAAGCTGGTGGTCAGCACATCATGGAAAATCATTAAGAATAAGGAGGTGATTTCAGATTTTTTTTTTCCTGATGAGCTGACTGCATCTTGAGAAGAGGTGGCTTTATGCTATCTTACTTAAGAGCAAATAATAAGGAAGCACTGATGAGAAATTACAAATTAAGACAATTTACAAATATTTTTTCTTTTTTCTTTCTATTTATCATAATAAAAATAACCAAATGACAATTGATTTAATAGGAGAGTGTAAACATGACATAAGGTGATATTTCATGATTTATTTAATGAAATTACTGAACTTCGGCATCCCATGGGCAGGGATTTTATTCATCATCTCTTCAGATGTATTGCAGCAAGCCATTTGAGACCCTCTGTCAGTTTTTAGCAAAACTCAGCACCAACTAAAAATAGCATTTGGCACAGGCTAGCGCTAGCCCATGTCATCACAAGAGGGGGTGTGACGCTCATGATAAACTACTAGAAAAACAAATAATACATTGGTTTTGGATAGTGTTGGTGCAATGATTCATAAAAACTACATACTGAAATAGTTCATGAATTAAACTAATTCAGTTACAGAAGAAAATAGTGTTAGTTGGTAATGAATGTGAAGATGTGATGATGTTAATGCCCAATGCAGGGGTGGATATTTTCCTGTGGGATATTTGCCTAGAGCAAAAAGACCCCATAATAAAAGAACAAGGAAAGACAATACATTAGATAGAGTCGTGCCTTCAGCTCACTTCTTCCGTTTTGACAATAGTGTTCTGAGATATGAGCATATGAACTCATATCTCAAGGCACCAATCAATGCATATACAATAACAATTTGCTAAGAGTATCTTTACCAACAGCGATGGCTTGGTTTTAGTGTGTTTAATAAATTAAAAGTGAAGATTATTAAAGTGGCCCTTGCAACCTTCGTTTTTCTATATACGGCCCGCGTTGAAAAATGTTTGGACGCCCAGTTATGTATATAATTAATTATCGATTCAATAATTAAAATAACAATTAAATATATTACAAATCAAAGCATATTATGTCGTCCAATGTTGAAAAGTCATACATCTCTGCAAAACTATATTCATCACAGGCTATGAAGAATATTTGAAGGTACAGACCTCCATTATCAGATTTTTGCGAGATATCTGGAATCTTCCATAGGATTCTTTGCTGCTCTGCGTTCCTGTTAGGACAAGGTGGCATTAGTTCAGTAAAGCATATTAATGTTCTATCAGACTGTTTATTTGTTTGGTGCTGCACTGGCTTGAAAACAATAACACATAGAGCAATTATATCTTTACCATGCAGCTGGAGGTAACACAGCTTGAAGTTTGGAAACGCCGCCATCAACTGGGACCAGAAACTGGACATTGTTCAGCGCCATCGGCGTTGACATGGCCTCGCCGTTGTATTTGTAGTCTATCCTCAGGTCTGTGCTGGTGGGTTCACACCGCCAGCTCACGGCCAGATTCATGGGAGTTGACACAGGACCCTGCACTGACACCTGGAAAAGAAAAACAAAATATTTGCTTATATTTTTGCACTTTGATTTTCAGTACAACATAACAAGCATTGCTTTTTCAGTTGGTTTCATGTGTGTTGTATTTTGCCAGCTCACCTGATACTTCAGCATGTCCACATTATAGTATGTTGCCTGCGGCTTCTGTTCCGATACCTTCTTTAGATGGGATATCAGGTTTGGCATGTTCACCCAGAAGTCCTTGGCATCAGCCTTGGCTTGCGTGGCGGTGTCGCTGGTGAAGATGCACAAACAAACAACTTCTCAAACTAATCTTTAAGACAAACACACTCTGGGCTTTGGGCGGAGTTTAACACACTTCAGCAGTGGAGTTACATGCAGAAATAATCAATCAAGAAACATCATTATTTACAATTTCTCAAAAGGGAAAACATTTTATGCTGTTACAGACCATGTAGCAAGACGGACAGAGGGTGAAAAATACAAAAATACAAAAAAAAAAAAAAAAAAAATCTCTGGTAGTATTTAAAATAACAAGCATAACAGAGACTTCATGATTATAAAAGGAAAAATGTGTCATGCTTTTTATTCTACATGCTCATTAAGATGTTTTGAGGCACAACCACAAAAATGACGGTCGATCGTCAAGTTTACTGAGCTTTTATCGACATGTGGGGGGATTCGGATTCAGCTTCAACTTGATGTTTGATATAATTCCGGCGTGTCCAACAGTGTCATTACCAGCAGAGCAGCTGGGGGTTAGGCAGCACATGCTCCAGTCGATTGTAGTTGGTTATGCTGAAGGTTAGCACAGCGGGGGACGGGTTATTGGCAAAGTGCCGAGTGATTCCCGCTGGAAACGACAAAACCATCTCACCTATGATCTTCACAACACATCTGAGGAAGAGACGAGGGAGAGTTCATGAAAAAGTGCACCAGAAAGTGACAAGACAATAAAAAACAGTACAAGACAGTACGAGTTCAAAGCAGGAACTGAAATAAGTCATTACCGCTACAACTAGGGTTGGGAATATCTGGCACAAGCCTGAGTCGATACACAGATTGCGATTCTATTAACTAATTTGCATCCAAAAACGTATAATTAAGTTATATTTTAAATATTACCATGCTCCCAAAGACGTATTTATACGTTTATATTGGTTTTTTATTTATTTTTGCTAAAGCATACAAAAGGCTTTGATGCAGCCGCTGAACTGAAAAGAATGCTTGAAGCAATGGTAGTTATTACAAAAACGGCCAGCACATGGCAGCAGAGTACAAGAAATCAACCAGGGCCATCTTGCCAAAAGGCTCCCCCCCACTGTTTTAAACAGATTTGTGAATAACGATGAAACTTAGCTATATTCTAATGCTAATTGCTGCAAAACAGAAAAAGATAGAAACATACTTTTTTTCCTGATGAAAGAAGAGACTCTAATCTTTTGGTAGGTTCCATGTTTTTATAGCAATAGAACACAACATTTTGTGGGCCTTGCAAAATCAGTCAAAATCCAGTAAAACAGCCAGGAGCAAATGGGGTTGCTTCAGTGAAAATGGCTGGGAGTGAATGAGTTAAAAAACAATATGGTTCAACAAGATTCAGTTCAGTATGGGAACGATACGATTCAATGCCAAATATGCATTGCAAATGGGAAGATTGGCAGTGCATGAGCATTTGTCAGGCACGTGCAGACATTTTGTGGGGCAGGTGTTTAATCCAAAGGTCACGACTTCTACGTCCGTCCCAAAACTGTGATCGATCCTTACCAAATGTATGTGCACATCTGTACTTATGCCCAAACCATACTAAATATTACAACAAAAGTCACAATATTTTTATATATTGGGAGGCACTTCCGAACATTGCCTTCGCCATAAGCAACGGCTTACAATGTGAATAAATTACAAAATATTGTGACTGTAATGCTAATATTTTCAGAGTATGATTTTGGCATAAGTAGGGATGTGCAAACAGAGGAGGATCAATCAAATGTTCGGCACGGACATAGCCTATATATTTTTATAGAAGTCAGGCTCGCAGGTGCTGGCCGTATTGACAGCCGCTCCGCTGTGTATTCTTTTTTCTCTCGAAGGAGATGAACATGAAACCTGATGATTTGGAATGCTATCTGAATGCGCATATCAAATGTACCGTACTAAAACAATTCAAATATTTACAAACAATTATTTGTTTGTTTATTTACACAATCTTAAAAAAAAACAAATATGGAAGCAAAAAAACTAAATAAATACAACATGTGAAAGTGAGGTAGAAACCCATTACAGGCTTATCAAGGACCTCACCTAAGAATATTAATAAACTAACATTTGAATAACAAAAATATACTACCAATGCTGTATATAGCCTCAACAAACATATATTCAACATAACTGAATAATCACTTTAGCAAAAATAATTCCAAAGCAGCACACATTAAATACTGTATAGAGACATAGAGTTGGTTTATAATTGTGAATTTGTATTCCATAATTGCACAATTTAAGTATTTAAATACAATTTAAGTATTTAAATATGACACACTCAAACACAATATATTTCAGTGTGTTGATAAAATTAAAAAACCCTAAATAAATTCACAAAATAGGCTACAGTACCCCGTTGAATGTAAATAAATTAAAATAGAGTACTAATTGGCTACTAAATCATGTTACACACTACAGAGCCGGCAGTGCGAGCCATGCGCTCATGTTTATGCAGATTGGCACGGACGCACCTGCCGTGCGCTATTCCCTACAAACGCTCCCTGCTGCCTCTTTTGTTTTTGTGCCGATGCCGTGCTCTCGGCAATACAGCACGTGACGATCGGGTGGGGTCTTCTCGGTTTCACACTTGTAATGAAGCTACATGTCTAGGGCAAGAATTTGTCCGCTAATCGACTGTCTTAAAGGACAAAAAAAAAAGTGTAGTTTGAGCTCAGCCTAAGGCTTATTATGGGACATGGAAATAGAAATAGTTACATGTTTCGGCAGTTGTACTTGTTGTGTTGCACTTTGTTGTAGTTGTACTACAGAGAAAATGTAAAAAATAAATAAAAAATAAAGGCACTTAAATGCACTTAGTGTTTTGTGCGAGAACATTTAAATTGAAACATTTTCAGCAGCCAATAATAGACTAGTCAGTTATAGGCCTATATGTTATTCATGAGGCTGTCAAGTAATACAAATAACAAAAATGTATTTTAGAATGAGCTTTTGTTGGTTTAGGTGAACGGTATGGGATATTTTAATAGGTTTTAGGTGAACTAATACATACACACACACACGCACGCACACACATGTACATACACACCCACATGCAAAATAAAAATGTATAAAAATATTTATATAAATAAAAAAATAAATAAAATAAAAATAAAAATAAAAAAGAGAGCAATGATGATGACATGTCAAATCGGTAAAATTACCGAATGAACTGAGCTCTCCGGAAAAAAAGAAAAAAGAAAAAAGAATGAGCTTTTGCAATGCCTTGACTTTAGTTAGGCAAATATACAGTTGTAGCCATAAATGCAATCCTATTATAAATTGGCATAATAACTTCTTGCGGTGCTTCAGCCAACAATTTTCATTTCTGTGATGTTAATAATTTCTCCAAATAATTAGGAAAAGAATACAACACTTTTTTTCTGTAAACCTCAGTGATCACTTCGACAACGTAAATAGAAAATCACTATCACAAAAATGTCTCATCACTGGTGAGCTATTTGTAGAACAGGCCCGCAGGCTGTGGTCCTTGGGGTCACCACAATTGTGACCCCTGATGTAAACGTTAATAATAAAGAGCCCAATTCTATAAAATAACATTCTTACAGTATTTTCAAACATGTAAAAGGTCAGTTGTCTCCGAACGTTGTTGTTTTGTTTTATTCACATACTGCCCAACTACTGTTTTTGGTTGTAACCAAAACGTTACATTGTGCAGCACAGTGCGAGACTTTTCAAACTGCATAGCCTCACACAACAGATTCCTAGCACGCAGTAGCCAGAATGAATATTTGGTTGTATCGGTTTATCATTCCCAACCTTAGCAACAACACATCTTTTTCTTAGTAATTCTTAGCTGTATCTTGTGAACTCCTTTTTTTTCTTTTTTTTTAATTGACCCTAAACAGTGAATGCTAAAGCACATACAGTAAAAAGCTTTTGGTTGACCTACTTGCCGGGGTCGGCCCCTTTAAAGAAGGCATTGACTGTCTCAGTGAATGCAGCAGCCACAGGGAGCGTGTCCTGAGCCCCCATGGTGAGAGGACTCGGCCCTCTGGAGCAGCCTAATATAACATACATACATGTATTAATACACAAATAATTAACATACATATACAGCATTTGTACTTTTACTTAATTTCACATAGCGCATTTTTTTAAAATGTGCTTTTGCGGCAATTACTGAAAAATCAAGCCAAATATGTGTGGATAAAATAAATAACAAAAGATTAAAGTGCAAGTAAGGACAAAACATTAAAAGGTGAAGTCAACCCCAAAATTTCCTTTACAATAATATGTTCTATGCAGCCCCACTAGTTTGAACACGATATTCTGTAGAATATGAACTAAGCATAAAATCCACAAATTTTTTATCCATCTCAGAGGGCGGCCATTTTGACACCTGCTGTTGACTGAAAATGGCATCACAGTTGCTCAGGGCTCTAGTAACGACCAATCACGGTGCACCTATTTCCTAAGTTTGGTCAAGTGACGTTCGCAAGCGAGCCGTGATTTTTCGTTACCTGAGTCTTGAGCAACTGTAATGTCATTTTCAGTTAAGTAGCAAAATGGCAGTTCCCTAAAATGGATACTAATTGGTGGATTTTGCTGTTTTATTAACTCATTCACTGCCATTAACAGCTATAGACGTCAAAAAATCATTTGAACTATTTCTATTAGTATAAAATGTTTCCCACTTTTGTTAACAAGAATATAAAAAACTCGAAAAAAAATGTATTGTACATTTTGAACAGATATAAAAATTTTAATTAATCATGACTTAACTAGTGAAGTCATGTGATTAATGTCAATAAAAAATTTTAATCACCTGCCGCGTTAAAAAGTAAAGAAAAGATTATTAAGAATTAGGGGTGTCAGGCGATTAAAATGTTTAATTGTACTTAATTGCATGACTTCACGAATAATCACACATTTTATAATTCTAAATGTACAATACATTATTTTCCTAGGTTTTCATACTCTTGTTAACAAAAGTGAAAACAAAGTTAAACTAATATAAATAGTTAACATGTATTTTTGACGTCTATAGCCGTCAATGACAGTGAATGAGTTACATTTCCACAAATACAATATTAACCAGAATGCCATGTTTAGACTCTTGAGGGCCATACTAAATATTTTGTAAAGAAATTATGGGTTGACGTACCCTTTAAAACAATATACAGAATATTTATGAATTTCTCTCTGTTTTTATGACTGTGAATGAATTATTTAAATATAGTCAATAAGTACTTTAGCATTTGCACATTTTGATGTTGAAAAAGAGGCTGTCATAAATATGTGCAAGCTTTTTTTAAAGTTGGAAGTGTAGACCAACAAGTGCAAAGATGAACCCAAAAAGATAAACAGCGAAAGGAAATGGTAGAAAACATTCAGCATAATGTACAATGACTGATGGTCCTTTGGAAGGGAAGGAAACAACATGAGGATGAGCAATGTTAGGACGACAAGATGGAGGAAAATGAGACCACAGCATTAGTTGCTGTTCATGATGGGGCTCAGCCAGATGTTAGTTTGGTGCTGGTGGGAAAGGGAGATGGAGAGATTTTTTTTCTTAAGTTAGAGGAAAAGCAGAGGAGGAGGGAGGAGAGTCGGGGCAGGCCAGGAACCAAGCTTGCACAAATGAGCCTCGAAGAGTGTGTGTGAACACTGCAATTAGCCCTGTTGCAGATCAAACTTACCTTCAAAGGTTAAATAAAACTTCCCTCTGTCAAACCAGACAAGGGATGGCTGGTCATTCTCTGTGTGGGGTCAAAGGGTCGGGTTGAAGGACAGAAGTGGGGATGGGACGTTGGGTGGCAGAGGAGGGAGATGAAAAGGAAGGAGGAGGGTGAGAAGGGGAAGGAGAGAAGGATAGCAGCGTGAGTCTCACATGGCAGGTCTGTCACGTAACTGTGAGGTGAAACATATAGGTGGAATCCGGGTGTGGATTGGGGAGAGAGGACCACGGCAAACCCACACACAGTCATGATGGAACACATTGGGACAATATGGAGGTGAACAATGTTTTTTGCTGCCCAGTTGAGTGCCACCACATTGTGAAAACATTTATACTGCTACATTTCATAATCTCACAGTTAATTTCTAATCTGAACCAGTTGATTCTTAGGCGCCATATGCAAGGCTCAAAATATGTGGTTTCGCATCATAGTTTGACTGTCAAAATGTGCATTTTGCGCCTCATTAATACACAGTGAATCGCAGAACTGAGACTCAAACGCCGAGACAATCGTCAAAAGTAGTGATGTGTCTGTCAGTCGTGAAACTAATTGACAATTGGTCTCTGACTTCACGGAGAATGTGGAGCTGCCTACAGTTGCAGCACAGAAGAGGGAATGAGAACAAACAGAGCAAGAAGAAACAACAATAGTAAAGAATAGCTAAGAAAATGAGGGACAGGAGAGGAGTTCAATATGGACACATTTAAACTTTATTGATAATACAAAGGCAGAATGGGAAAAACAAGGAAAAAACATTCTATAAGATTAATGAAGGTGCTAGTGTCCCTTACGCAACTGTTGCTTGTTGGCATGTCAGCCCTACCAGAGAGAATTTTTTCCAAAACAGGGCAGATCATTTCTGACAGAAGAAATTGGATCAGCTCCTCAAAGCAGGTGTGCTTTAGTTTTTCTTATTGATAACCTTAAAATGTACAAAAGTCATCTGGATGCTGTCTTTTATTTTTCCTTTTCGTTTTACATATTTGAATAAATATTTTGTTGCGCGTTGTGTTCTGGAGTGATTCAATGTCATTTCAATTTATATTAGTTTAAAAGAAAAAAGTTAAAACATTTTAACTTTTCAATTGTAAATTAGGTTCAGTGAAAATAGTTAAGGTTTTTTGTACCTATTTGTAGCTCTATAGACAGCAAATAAAGGAATAATTTAAAAATACATTACCACAGATTAAAAAATATATATATTTTGCTTCTAGAAAATATATTTTTTTTACTATTTCCTTTGCTTAAAAAAAAAAAGCTCCACTAAGTCAAAACGTTGCTCCTCAAATTAAGTCATTGATCCACAAAACTGCTTCATCAAGAAAAAATATATATATTTCGAGCCTCGCATATGCACTGAACGAATCATGCAAAAGTCTACTACTCCATTGTAAACACAGCTGGGTCCACTCAAAATGGATGGCGTTCAAGTGCAATGTTCACAGACTGCCAGCAGGAGGCAGCCATGAGACCATTGCATTGTGCAGGAAAAGCAGTGACTGGCCAGAGCGAACTTTGGAATCAGAAAGCCAACAATATGTTTATAATAATTACTGTACAACATTTCCATATGATTTGATGTGTTTACCAATTAGAGGGATAACAAGCTAAACATTGTGACTGATCATTAGCACATTTAAACTTTGCAAGCTGACTGACATCGAGAGCTGGACAGCAGCACTTCATGAAGATAACAAAATGGCAGGTGTTCAGATGATGAGGGAATGGAAATAGGGCTGCATTTTTCCTGGAGTGACAGGTTTGAAAGAAAGGTGGGTTCAGGGTTCAAGTGTAGGATGAGATGGCTGGCAATAAGACCAGGTGGGATTGGCTAATTTTGTCACGCTCCAATAGTGTTTCGGAGAGATTGGCATGAATACTAAACAGCTGCTGCCTTCCTAATTTGGTCTAATTCTCATGCCAGACTAATAGCTACACTGCTCTGACAGTATGCATGAGTGAGTGAGACTGAGAGTAGCAAAAAGAAAAAAAATATGTATCTCAAGGGCCCACCATAAGGAGTTGTTCAGACAGTGAAACACAAACTCACACGCGCGCACGCACACACACGCACACACACACACCCCAACTCACACGCGCGCACACACACACACACACACACACACACACACACACACACACGCACACACACAGCAAAGGTATCCTTGAGTGCCTGCACAGCAATCAGCCAAGACAAAATACAATGTGTGTCGGTGGAAAAAAAAGAGACAGGAGGTTTCCATGGCGACATGGTGAGACAGCCAATAGTGCACAGTCATAAACCAGAGAGAAAAGCCTCAAAGAGTGGGTGAGGATTGAGGAAGTCACCCAAACTTGGGGGTGAATGGTATGTCAAATTGAAGATCAATGTGCCACCATACACATGACAAATGGTATGTACATGTGGGCAAAAATGATTTCAATAGCAAGTGACAGTGATGGGAAAAGAATGAATAACATGCAGAATTTGTGAAGAAAAACGGACTGTGAAAATGAGAGGCTATTACAAAAGCTGTAAGTGTGCTGAGAGATCTGTGATAACAGCAAACCAATGAAGAAAAATTATGTTTATGGTGCAACCTTTGAAAAGCAGAAAATGTATTCTGCGAATTTGTATTTCTGACTTTTTTTTTTGTTGCAAAACCTTAACAAGTCTAGTCAAATATAAGGGCAATGACACAGAGAAGGTATTTTTGTACGAGTGAATCAATGTGAATAAAAAAAAAAGCAAATGGCATTTTCATAGCAAATAGGACTGGTTGATATAGCTGACTTTTATTTTTTCATATGACTTTTGACTTAAATAAACGATGTAAATGCTGAGACTCATGCAGCGCAACACAAATGGCTTCAAGTCATAATCCCCATTCTTTAATTCACACTATTTGTTTGTCCTATACAAATATACCATACTACTGCATCGGATACAGTATTGGTTTTAATATTTTGAGTAGGAATGCACAATAACTATCGGCCCGATATTGAGAAAAATTTGGTCATTTGATTGGTCAGATATTGCAAAATTAGACCGGTACTGAAATTCACTAAAGTTGGTCTGGTTACTGTCACTTTAAGAGTTGAAGCTCTTTCTGCTTTCTGAGTAAGCCATATTGTGAACACAGCTTGGCGAATAATTTTTTTTATAGATTGTACACATGCAACCAACCAAAGTCTCCTCGACTCTAAAAACAATATTTAATATAAATATTGAAACTTGGGGCAAAATTTTTCATGTGCGCACGCGCCGCTTGCTGAGTCCCATTCACTTGAATGAGAGCCGCTGCCAAGACTTGCCCCACAGTCACTTGGCTCGACGGCCGTGGCACTGCCTCGGGGGCGGCTCGCTTCAGGCAGTCACTGGAGAGTCGCTTGACATCCGTCAAGCTTTTTCTTTTTTAAATGTATGTTTACCTTCTTTGATGGATACTATAATCGTTTGGACTTAATCAACATTGGTGTACAGTACTAAATTGATGAGTTCCAGCGACTTTCACTGCACTTCAAACAACTGACCCAGGAGCGTGAACTAGGAATGGCTAATACACCAATTGGTGCTCAAAATATCGAAAAATTTAGGCACACTGTGGACTTTTCTTTTGCGTGCGTGAAAGTTGATTTGTCACATTATATTATGTAACATGAATTTGACTACTTATAATTTTGTTTAACTCTTATTTCCCAAATTATAACAATAAATGCTATAGCTTCACAAGTAGTATCCTATTAAAACACTATGATTTATCACTTTAAATAAATATAGGAAATAAAATATGGACACAATTGAGGTTAACATATAGGCATGGCCCTCAACAACAGTTGCAGTTTCTTAAGTGGCCACTTTGGAAAATATGTTATTTAGATTTATGCGGACTGCTCTGAGGTATTGACCGTAATTTACATTCATATCTTGCCATTTAAGCTTGGCAACAGAATCTCTCAGCATCCATACACAATTTCTGTACAAAATTTAAATTTGCAGTCAAGTTAACTCATCGCTGATTGCCAAAATGTTTCCATTACCCAATCCTAGAAGGAAAATGCCAAGAATCTATATTCTCCCATTACCTACATATATTTGACGGACATTTACATGAAATATCCCCCCCCCCCCCCCCCCAACTACATTTACTTCATCATATGCACCTGCAGGTGAATATCAAACAAAGCAAGTCACCCCCTTACTCCCTGAGGATGTCTCTACTATACCTGCAAATGAATCAAAATGTCTCTCAAATGACGGCAGCTTGTCTACATAAGCATCGTCTTCTGACAAGCCAAAGGACAAATAAAAACATGGGTAGCACAAAAGAGAGCAAATCAAACCAATGTGGCAACACAAATGAAAATGTAAGAGAAAACACAAAATACAGTACAGTGAAATTGTTAAAAAGAATACAAATTGAGAATCTTAACATTCCTGGCTCTGCTCATATTGTTAAGCCCACTGTCTTTTAGAGCACCACTGAATAAAACAAATGAGAAATTAATACATAAAAAATTTAGAGGTTGCGAAAATGATTGTAATGTTACAGTCTTGATCTAGTTTATTGTTACCCATGCCAATCTGTGTAAAGCTGAAAAATAACATTTCAAAGGAGATCAACACTATATTTTAATAGCCGTACTACTTTCCACGCTAATGATAGACTATTAAGTTTGACACTTGCATCTTGAATTCATCAATGGCGCGTGTGCTACTATTTTAGGCAGTTACACGCTTAAAATGAACAACTTCAACACTTAACATGTATACGTGTATGTTCATATTAATAGTAGATCAAACAACAGCGATAAGCACACTTCTATTGTATATAAGTATTTGAATGATGTCATTCAATTGCATGGCTGAACTTTTTAACAGGGAGAAAAGTCAAGTTTATATTTTACATAAATATTATGTTCAGCTATTAAAGTTCAGGGACAGCCAATGGTGTACAAACCTGACACTGAGAGGTCTTTACTGACAGTGGGTGTGGTGGCAGCACTCAAGGAGTTGGTAGAGGAGATAGAAGAGGTGCTCTCTGCCCGGGCCAAAGGAGCAATTGGAGGGGGGCTGGCTGCATGAACTGGTGGACTAAATGGCCGATTCTGGAACAATAAAAAAAAAAAAAGTTGCTGAACAGCAATGCAACCACTTTTTTAAGCTAACTCAAATTAATTCTACAGCTATACTTATCCCAAAATACTACTGTACTTCTCAGACTGCAAGACACCATTTTTTTTTCATAGTTTGACTGGTCCTGCCATTTAAACATAGGTGCAACTTATATATCAAAATAAGAGCTTGGACTGGCACTGTTGCCTTCTGTGCACCAAAAATATTTGCTAAGGTAGTCATTCATTACTACCAGTGGATATATTCTTTATAGCATGATAAAAGTAGTGGTAATGCACAAGAAGAAGAAGTACAACAAGAAGTACAACAAGAAATAGTAGAACAAGAAACAGGAGAAGAACACTGATTTGAATATACTGTGTGTGTGGGGGTGGGGTGGGGGTGGGGGGTAGCGGGGTGGTCACTATTTTTTAACAAGTAAAAAAAAATAATTAACAAGTGGACGGATGTGCTGCTTTGAAGACCCCCTTTTTCTTTTATCGCTCAGTTCCTTAGACCCCAATATTAGATTTGGCAGAGGCATCTTTTGCTGCATTACAGTTGTAATTCTTTAATAAAAAAATATACAAGTTTCCTCCTGTAAATATCATTAAGCATATACTTTATACATGTATTTAAGGCAAGTTGTAAAATGTCTGAAGTCCTCTTGTTTATCCATCCATCCATTTTCTTAACCGCTTGTCCTCACAAGGGTCGCGGGGGGCGCTGGAGCCTATCCCAGTTGGCTTCGGGCAGTAGGTGGGGTACACCCTGAACTGGTTGCCAGCCAATTGCAGGGCACACAGAGACGAACAACCATCCACACTCACACCTATGGACAATTTGGAGTGGTCAATTAAACTGCCATGCATGTCTTTGGAATGTGGGAGGAAACTGGAGGACCCGGAGAAAACCCACGCAAGCACGGGGAGAACATGTAAATTCCACCCAGGAAGGCCGAAGCCCGGACTTGATCTCACATCCTCTGCACTGGGAGGAGGACATGCTAACCAGTCAGCCACCGTGCCGCCACCTCTTGTTTATGTTTAACAAATTTAAAACATCATAAACATGCTGTTTAGTACTGTCTCATATGTTCTCCAGTTTCGATACTGTAAATTTATAGGATCGTATGCCGAGAAACGTTTCTTGGGAGGAGCAATATGGCGGCCTCGCGGCTTCAAAAGTCTTGGCCTATCGGCTATCCAGTCATACAGTATATTCAGATCAGTGTAGAAGAAGTGGGAGAAGAAGAAGGAGAATAAGGAGAAGAAGGAAAATAAGCAAAATAAGGAAAAGAAGGAGAAGAAGAAGAACAACAACAGTGGTCAAGGTGATAACTGTTACTGCTGACGTTAGCATGTGGCGGCCGCCTCAACAAGGATTTCTTACAGCACTAAAAGGCGCCATAACCGATCAGGATGGCCTTTGGCCACAATATGACGTGGGATTTTAGCTAAGGTAAGCCATTTTAAATTACAAAGAAAAACTTTGAAAAAAGTTTTCATTTGGAGTGTATTTCCGAATGCACCCATGATTAGAGAACGGGGATTTTGGGGTCGAGTTTATGAAGTAAATACAATTTTCTCCCCAAAATTTTAAATTAAAGATTAAAACTTTACTCATACTTCAGATTGACTTAGGCCTATGTGTTTTTAATTATGTTTTGATGTACAACTTATACTCCATGATGATGTATAGTCCAAAAAATATGGTAGTGGGTCTCACCAATCCCATGCAAGATGTGCTTTAGATGCCTAAACACATTCATAAAACGGATTTCACCAATATGCCTCGAGTTAACACTTGCTGTGGTATAAAATAACATTACTACTTACAGTACACTTTACTGTACTTACAGTATCTCCTACACTTGGTTTTCCTGGTGGAAGTTTGGGTCGTGAAGGGGGACGGGGTGGAGGAGGAGGTGGAGCGGAGTTGACAGTTGAAGGAGTGGAAGGCCGCACTGGAGAGGAGGAACCTATAAAAAAATGTGTTTGATGAATGATAAAGACAAAACCATAACATTTCCAATTCACTGTTTTGGAAACACGATAGCAACATTTTGGAGACAGAATCTACAATCTACATTGTCGGGTATTGAATGAGTGATCTTCATCAACTTACCACTTTTCGTTCCAGCCGTCCCTGATGTTGGACCTGGTGATGAGACCACCGCCCGGTACGTTGGGGGAGGCGGTGGTGGAGGTGTAGTTCGGTTCCCCTGGCTTGCATCTTTGGGTGAAGTGACAACTTCACCTTCATCCTCTTTGGGTCGATTTTCATCTGTATTCTTTGTCTGGATTGGTGGAATGGAGCACGTTGCTGTTTCCTTGTCAGGCGTAGTCACTGATGGAGGCGTGCGTGCTTTGGGAGCTGTTGGGATGCTGGCTGGTGAATCAATAGGTGAATGTGTTGAAGTTGGAGGAGATGCAAGCTCCTTGGGTGAAGGGAGTGACGAAGTGGTAGGCGAGAGCGGATTTCGGTCCTCGGGTGTAGAAGGCCCTAAGGGGACAGCTGGCGCTGACGGCTCCTCTGATGGTGGCGGCGTACTTGCGAGAGGAGAAATCTGAATTTCTTTTGGAGAAGGAGGTTTAGGGAGATGTGGTGCTGTGTCTTCTGCAGGAGGTGGTGATACAGGTAAAGGGGGAGCAGGAGATTCAGGGGGAGGCAGGGTGGCTGGTAATGGAGGTGCTGCTTCCTCTGGAGGTGGGGAAAATGGAAGAGGAGGTGCAGGCTCCTTTGGTAGAGGTGGCCGGTCATGAGACTGCTCACTGAAGCACACCCACGTGTCACTTGTATCCTCATTTACAGGAGGAGCCTCCTCCGGTCCAAATAGGTTATCCAAGTCAGCTATGGATGTCTTTCTTGTTGAGTTCTCAGCTTCTGTCGATAAATCGGAGACAGACAACCGCTATTTAATAACAGACTGTTTGAAGAGGTGATTAGCGAGTTGACACAGGAGGATTAAGCATCCCTGATACACAATGGAGCAAGAAGATAATGGAAAAAAAATATATACTACAGTACATACAATTTATTCAATGACCACCAAATGTGTGCCACAGCTGCACTAAAATAACACTTTTGATAAACACCCATTTTCCATCTTTCCATAATAGTTTGAACACTAATATCCAGATGGTCTTTCACTGAAATTATATCTTTAAAGCAACACTAAGGAACTTTCCGTTTATGTTGATTATGGCGGCGCCATATTGACAAAAACGGTAATGTTATGCCTGAAGGAAGACCACGTTTCCCATGAGGACAAGCGCATTACGTCGTTTTTTAGCTCACGCCAGCAAGTGAAAGCAGGGCCAATGTTGATCCTTGATTGTCCTTTTATCAGTGCGTCAACATTCAAATTGACTTTCGTCTTTGTAACAAATGTGTAAAGGGGGCAGCGACGTATGCCATAAAGCAGTCCGCACCGTTTGTTGTGTGGCAGTGTTCCTACCATCCTCCTCAAAGTTGCTTAGTGCCAGTAAAAATGATACAAACCCCTCAGGCCATGGCAAAGGTACCATTCAACTAGTTTTAAGTCGATGTTTCATCAGAAGAGTTATGAAAATATTTTATTAATGTTGAAAAGTTCCGTAGTGCTACTTTAATACTAAAAAATATTACGGCGTATTAGGGCCACATATAAATATATAGTTTTTAGAGGGTGGGGTCAATATTTAATATATAATAAGTTTATAGCTTACTATAACTATATAATACTTTTTTCTTGCAAATTTGGCACTTTACAAAAGTGGCAAATTTGCGAGTTTCCCCCCGCAAATTTGTTCTTTTATAAAGTGGTTTTGTGAGGTTTTTTTCTTGGAATATTACCCCCACTCTAAAAAAGATATATATATTTATATGTGGCCCTAATACGGCGTTGTAAATTGGTATTGTTTTCCAGGATTTTTATCTCTCCCAGTTTTACAAAAATGCTTTTAAAGAAATGGAAAAACACATTATTTCTTGATTAAAAAATAAAATCCTAAGCATTACTTACTAAAAATAGTTTTAATAATTGAATGTTTATGAAACCCAACTTGCTGTCAATTGAGGTAACTAAAAGTGAATTCAGTTCAAAATTCCTGATTCCTGTTTAAAAAGTGAAACATTAAAACACAATCCGCATTAAAGCAGTCCCTGATACGCTTCCCGGGTAAGATCTCGCGTTAATGACAAGATAAATACATTTTATCAGCACACATTGAACAAGACTAGTGAGAGAAAAAAATCTTGATGTAATGGTGAGAATTAAACACTAAAATGTGTTACCAGTGTCATCTGTGGAGGCAGGTTCAGTTGTCAGAGGAGATGTTGGGACATTCTTGGGTGGAAGTGGTGGTGGACCTGCAGATATTGCCAGTGAAACAATTAACAGAGACTCTCCCAAAAATGGTACTATGTCAATTTGGATGATGTGAGCATGTGATCAGATTTTCTATTCTAAACTTTCCCCCCAAAAATGAAGAGTAAACAACACCCACAATAAATTAGGTAATGTCCACTACATGAATGAAGGAATGAATGAATGAACAAATGAATGAATGAATGAACAAATGAATGAATGAATGAATCACCATTTGGTTTTTGGTTCATTTAGGTTATCAACATTTTGTGTAGCCTATCAAGACTTGTTGAACTAAATATATTTTCTTAGTCATGTGTTCAATGGAAAATAAATTGAAAAGAATTTGCAAATCATTGGATTCTGCTTTTATTTACGCAACAGTGTTCCCTCGCTAAAACGTAGTTCACCTTTTGCGGCCTCACTGTTTGGCGGATTATTTATAGTGCAATTTTGCATGCATTTTTTTTTACAGTAATGTACCTATTTTTATTTATTTATGAAGGTTTGAACAAGAGGGAAATGTAAGAAAATGTAAATGCCTCAAGAGAAAAGTGTGTGGTGAGGGGTTTTAGAACCTGAAAACAGTTATAATTGTATCATAAAAATGTAAAACATAAAGCTAACTACTTTGCGGATTTCATTTATTGTGGGTATTTTTTGGAACCTAACCCCAGCGGACAACGAGGGAACACTGTACACAACATCGCAACTTCATTGGAATTTTGATTTTGATTTTTTTATGATAATTTTCTTAACTATTTAGTCACCTTTGCAAATTACATTCATTAGGAAATGTTATAAACTCACAGTAGTTAGTTACGCTGACCCAACAAGACAAGAACACAATAAACAACTTCAACACAATTATTGTGAGTATTATTTAAAGGAAGTGGCCAATTTCAAGCAAAGTTTCAACTTTTGCTAATAAATGTAATTTAAAACTGGAGTTGAATCATTTGGAGTTCAACAGAAGTATTAACTCTTAATTGTGCTTTCTCTGGAAATGACTTTTCTTCAAGCATTTGTTGCCTATTGGCAGGCTGGCTTTGGCATGCACTTGACAGCCTCCGAACCTTTTGAAAATCTCTACAGGTCTGAATAAAATTTTGAAATAAACATTTGTAATGTTATACGTGTTATACGTGGACATAACCTAAAGGACAAAAGATGGCCCAGGAATCATTAACCATGCAACAGCACATCAATTAACCACCATGCTAAAGCACAAGGAAGACAACAAGAAAGGTGAGTCCTCAAAATGTCCATAGAACGGTACAGGAAAGAAAATGCTTCAACCATCATTTGTCTTTCTGTGATGAAATGAAAAGGTTCACTTCTAGAAAACGTTATAGCCAGTATTCTTGTTTTAGTAGATGAGGGGGCTTGTTGTTAGATGACTTGATGCACGCGTGTACATCGCCAGGGAGATGATCAGGCATGGCAAAATTAGCAGCAAATTCTAAACTTACTTCCTGTGGGGAAGGGTCTTGTCAAAGAGGACTCAGGCTCTGACACAGAAGCCCCCCACACATCAGACTCAGACAGAACCACTTAGTTCAGGAGGAGACAGAACACCAAAACACGAGAGTTAAAAACTCTCAGATATAATACAGATTCATTATGTGCACAAACGCTATAAATCATGACAGTTCAATGTTTGACCATTGTTTCAAGTTCTAAATGCTTATTAATCCGCACAAAGAAGACAGTATGAGTCCACGTTATTAGTATTTGATAATGACAGAGCATTGTCCCACACATAAATCTAATTTATTTCCTGAATAAATACATGAAATGTAGGAGTTACGCAATAGCTAAAAGCTCCCCTGCAGTCTGCATCAATAAATCCAACAGGATTGAATAAGAGCAGCTGACAACAAACTCTGCATATAAACAAGCTACACTGTGCAAATAACAAGGTCCCTGAGTGCCACTTTAAATTGTGACCACAGCAAAGACATAGTGACATAGGGACATTCCACTATTTGTGACAATAGGGAGGGAAGCAGAGATCTCGAGAGACTTTAGACACTTAATACTGTAGGTATTATACTGTATCATTTGGAATTTTTTTTACACATGCACACATACTTGGTTGGATCAGTAAAAAAATGCATCACTGGAGTCAAAAAAGTCAATAGAAATAAAACGACATAATTAAAAAAAAATCAGATGAAATTACCTTCTATTTTCTGTTCTCCAAATGCCGTTTCCAAAGAAGGCCCAAACAAATTTGTAGTCTCTTCGGAGGCTGGTGTCTGCTGGCTGCTGCAGGGGAATAAAAATAACATCATAATGAGTAACATCCAAATACAATTCATGTCATCCTATCATTCACAATATATATTGTAACTGACAATGATCACACTGTGCTTGCAACATCAGCTTTGCATGAAACTAGTCTGTGGAACAAAAAAGGTTGGGGGCTGATGCTGCATACAACCACAATGTCATAAAAACCTTGTGGGAGAAAAGCAATGTACATACCTGGGAGCTGGTGGCGCAAGAGCAGGTGTGGGGGCCACAGTGGGAACCACACGTCTTGGTCTGACAATATCTTCACCTGGGTATAACATTTGTGCAATATATATGCAAGTCTTGCAAAACATTCTACCAGTTTTGTAAAAGTAAGCTGAGAAACTGATACTTACTGGAAGTGTTCCTTTTCAACCCCTAAAACAACAATAAAATGAAGTTTAAAAACCCAAGAGTACAAAACCCTAATATGTCATCAAATATACCATAATATACAACCACAAAATGTAATTTTTGCCTCACAAAATTGCACCGGTGCTAAAAAAAATCGTAATGTTCCAAAAGGGAAGACCCTGCTCACTAAGTGCAAACATATATAGTCAAGGAATAAACCAATACTATCAAACAGCTGTACAAAAAGGGACAATTACTGACATGCCACATTAGGGTCTATAACAGTGGTGTCCAAACTGCGGTTTGGGGGCCATTTGCGGGCCACTGCCATTCACATTTCACCGACCCGCGGCATATACTACAAATGACATTTGACATGGCCCGTAGGGCTAGTTAAAAATAAGAAGAGAGCAGAGGCTTTTCTAAACGTGCAAAGATACAAATAAAGTATTTCCAACTAACTTCGTTTCAAAACACTGTGGTGAATAAAGATAATTCAATTTTCAAAGCAAAATAGTTTCTTCCACTTCATGCTTTGTGTCAAGGTCTGATTTATGAAGATATCACAATAATGGTCTTCAATGAACTGTTTTAAAAATGGTAATTTTACTACGGTTTGCTGTTGTTTTTGTTCTGAATGTGGATATGGGCTTTGGCTGCTGTTCAGATCTAGTTGAGTGTGATACAGGGTCTTTGGCCACCCCACAATCTAAAAAACTCCTTAACTATTTGCCTCTTATTAACCACTAACAGATAGCTCTATAGCAGTTAATCAAATTAGCTAGAAAACAATGTATAATTGCTTTCTTGGTTGATTTTAGCGTGTTTAATAAATACATTTGAAGTATTTTAAAGTGTATCTTCCATTCTTCTGTATGCGGCCCTCAAATAAGTTTGGACACCCCTGCTCAAATTAATAGCAGATAATTCCTTTCTAATATTTTACAGTCATATATTATATGTAAACTTAAAGACGAAATCACAAAGCAAAGATCACTGAGTATAAAAATATGTGTAAGAATTAAGTAATTATGTATCTACCTAACCCGACCGACTAAACTACAGATCCTGAACAAATTATAGCACACAATTTTTATTGATTACAAAAATAATAGCATAGTTTATCTTTAAAGTAATACAGTAGTTGTATATTCATTCAAATTGCTCTTGAGCAGTGATATGGGGCAGAAGGTGGCAATATTGGAAGCCTTTCATTGCTTGCTTAGAGCAAAACGACGACTGAAAAGACAGGAATTGAAACGGCGGGAAAATAAAATTTACTTCTGTTGGAGAGGCAACATAGAAATAATATTGCAGCTGTGCTCTTAAACAGTCATGTTTACATGTGCATGCATGTATGAAATCCCCATGGGCAGAGCAAGGGGGGCTGAAAGGGCACATGAGGAGAATGAGTGAGAGTGGAAAGCCAGGGAGCAGACCAGAGGATATGAGAAGACACGATGGGTAGTGACTGAAGTAAGACATCAAAGAGTCCAGCTGTTGGTATTGAAATGTTTTTTTTCCCAGTATGGGGAGCAAGCATGAAGCCGTTCATGATGGAAAACAAGAACACAAGCACATATACGTGACCGTAAGAATCTACAATCTATCCATGATTTTTTACTGCAAGTGTTTCAATGCATCACTTTAGCCACTGAACCCATCTATGCATATTCTCTTGTATTTATTCAAGCGCAAGTGGAGCCATGTGATGTACTGTATAGCTTGACAAAGGAGAGATGGAGGCAAATGACACTTACCGGGCTACGTCTCTGTGACCAGCAAAAAGGAAGAGAGAAGAGATACCTGGTCAGAGAGTAACAAATCAGTAACACAGACATCACGTGAATCAGAGGAAGACAGCTGCAGCAATATGCTAACGTGGCTCACGTGTGGGGGGTGAGGATGAAAGAAATAAGAAATAACAAGATTGTAGCTTCAATGCTCCAGGATTTTGTTTTAGAAAAGGTCAGTGCAGTATTAAGCGATAACTAAAATACCTGATTTTTATGTTTTTGTGTGCATTTACCTCCAACAATACTGCAACATGGAAAAATGTTTCAAGGTTGTTGGTGAAGGGACATAATAGTGACAGCAATTTGCAACACTTTCTCCTGTGTATATTTTAATGTGCTTATCTACACTGTTCTTGTCATCTAATAATATTTTTCTCTCTATTACGCTCTCTACTGCCTTCATCTCTTTAATTTACATTGAAATCTCGCCAATCTCCCTGCGTCACGCCATTTTTCTCTCTCTCCAGGTCTCCCTCTCGTGCTGCTCTAGTTGTGCAGTGAGCCATGAGCGATTACAGTGATGCAACATGGGGAGGGCCATGGTGGAAATGATTCATTTCATTGGCTGCTGTGGAGCTGGACACAGCACAACTCCATTTCTCATAACCAATCACTGTCGTTTTCACAATGTAAACAGGAAGTGATGACACCATGACCTTTTTGTTTTTCTCACTGATGGTTATCATTAGAACTGTATAGCCCAGTTCATATCTCAAAAGTGTTTGCTTCAATTTGTATAGAGAAATAACGTGTAGTGTAATAGTTGGACTTTAAATTGAGCTCACGAATGTAAATGCCATTTAAAAGTCAGTACAAATGCCGACTTGCACTCAAAGTATTTGTGAAAACATGCATGTTTGCATTTTCAATAAGTGGTGGTAAACAACAAAACCATAACCTTCTTAATATATACAATCAAAACATTGGCCTGATAATTGGCCTTTAATTAATTTGAAAAAAAAAGTATTTTATGGTGGCAAAATAATTTATGAACAACTTTTTTTAACATGCAGCATGCAAAGCAAAGGCTTACCGAACTCTCCTATAAAGCATATTAGAGGCGACAAAAGAAGGGGAGATAGAAGAGAAATTAGGAAGCAAACGGAATAGGAGTGAATTGCAGTATTCCGTATTGATAAGGTCAAGGCAAATCAAGGTGTTTGTATACAAAGAGCAACTGCATAAAATGTCATCAACAATAAAAAAGAAAGAGAATGTGCAATAGAGAACGCATTACACAAAGCTTATTATCATAAAAAAATGCTTTCAGTCCACAGCAATATGTATGCAAGCATGACTGTGCCCTCGGATTGTGAATCTGAATTATTAACTTGGAATTTTATTTGCATTAAAATTCAATGTGCACTTTTCATCACATTGAAGTCAATATTCAACTGCAATGTCAACAGCCATCCATCCCTGAATAACAGTAGGGCTGAACAATTTCAGGAAAAGATTGAGAGATTAAGATTTTTTTCTGAGAGAAACTGCAATTTCGATTTGATTTGACACCCTCAAATCAAGCTTCAGGGCAATATTTAATGGGTGCATTTTAACATTTACAAATACTGTATGACAGAAACTTACATCATATCATACCATCCAAACATTAAAAGCTATTACTCAATGTAAAGATTTAAAAGAGACTTTGTGAGGGAGAAAGTCGTTTCCATTTTTTTTAAATGGCTCAATAAAGCCTAATACTTCTTTTGTCATGCATATATAAATGTGTAATAATGTATGTAAAAAATATATTGTATTGTTTTAAAACAAACATGTTTTGAAATTTACATGTTCATCATACATAAATTATAGGTAAATTGTTTTTCATATTTTTGCTTCAAATGGAGGGCTGAGCAATATGGCTGAAAATTCATATTATGATATACAGTAAATTTAAACCCTTCACAGTAATGCTACCTATTGTGATATAAACTCAAGTGTAAAAAATAGAATGTAATATCAAGTTATTTAAATGTGAAAAGTAAATATTTCCTGTTAAGAGGCAGCATCAGATTAATTCTTCTCTCAGCTTCTTTTTAATCAAATTTGACATTTTTCAGTCAAGTCCAAACAATTTCTTTACAATAATTTAGTCTAAACATGATATTTTTATGAATATTGCGTTTGTGGAATATGAATTAAGCAGAAAAAATAAAAATAAAAATTGACTTAAAAGCTTTCTTTTAAAAATACATTTTATTTTATAAACTTGTTTGATGTGTGTATGTGACTTTTACTTAGATTTTCTTGTCTGAACATTTTTATTATTGTAGCACTTTGAGATCTCTTGTAGATGTAAAGTGCGTTACAAATAATTTATTATTATTATCCATCTATCCATCCATTTTCTTAAACGCTTATTCCTCACTAGGGTTGCGGGGGTGCTGGAGCCTATCCCACCTGGCTTCGGGCAGTAGGCGGGGTACACCCCGAACTGGTTGCCAGCCAATCCAGGGCACACACAGACAAACAACCATATATTGTTATTATTATTATTATTATTATTATTATTAAAAGTTAACCAGTTTTTACTCATCTCAGGGGGCGGCCATTTTGCCACTTGCTGTTGACTGAAAATCACATCACAGTGCCTGAGGGCTCACCTGGCGAACGTCATATGACCAAACCGAGAAAACAGATGAGCCGTTATTGGCAGTCTACTTTGGCTGGTTGAGGTTGGATGACTGCTTCATTGATTGCTTTGGAAAGTAATACGTTGCAGCCAAATTTGTAGCTAAATATTGACTTTGCAGCTGAATGTTGAATTGAATGTTGAATTTGCAGCTGGATGTTAAATTGAATGTTGATTTTTCTTGTGGGTTTTTTTAAGATGAAAAGTATCCATTGAATGTTTTGATGGTACTAAAATTCAACGCTAGTGATTTAGATTCCAGATCTAAAAACATTTAATAATAGGGTTAGTGGTTTTATGGGGGTGATGGTATCATTATCTTTTTTTTTCTAGTATCTTTGTGACCTTATTATATACAAGAAAATAACTACAGGTAACAATTGAGGATTATTATCTTGAAAAGGCAGACATTAATTAAGAAATGTATTTTATTGAACCTTATTGGATTACAGTTATATCTTGGGAGTGTCCATTTAAACTGTATTGTCCTTTCTTTGTACATGGAAATGTGCTAATTTAAAAGACAAAAATGTAGCAACACCTGAGCCCAACATTCAGTCGTGATCAAAAGTTTACATACACTTGTAAATAACATAATGTCAAGGTTTTTCCCGAGCTTACGGTTATTTCTATATCTCAGATTTTTCCCTGATAGAGTAATTGGAACGCATACTTTATTGTCACAAAAAACATTCATGAAATTTTGTTCTTTTATGACTTTATTTGGGGTCACAGAAAAGTGACCAAATCTGCTGGATCAAAAATATGCATACAGCAACATGAATTGGCATATGTTGATGACTTTGTCAATGAAATGAGCTTCATACCATTGCCTCTTAACTTCTTGTGTGTAATTTTGAGTGCAACTTTTCTGAGGCCATTGAAACAGGGCTCATTGGATACCACTGCCCACAAATGCAACCATGGGCAGTCAAAAGGTACTCAACGGTGTCAAAACGGATCTGAAAACGCAAATCTATTGACTTGAAGAAGTGAGGAATGTTGCTAGGAGCCATTTCAAAGCAGCGGCAGGTCCCGCCACCAAAAATGCAAGCAATTGTTTGCAAGTATAAAGTGCATGGTACTCTTTATCACTGCCATGATCAGGAAGAAAATGCAAGCTATCACCTGCTGCTGAGAGAAAATTGGTCAGGAGGGTGAAGAGTCGACCGAGAACCACCAAAAGCAGATCTGCCAAGAATTAGAAGCTGCTGGAATGCAGCTGTCAGTGTCCACAGTCAAGCGTGTTTTGCATCGCAATGGACTGGAAGGCTGCAGTGCAAGAAGGAAGCTCTTGCTCCAAAAGCAGCACTTTAAGGCTCGACTGAAGGTTGCTGCTGATCATATGGACAAATATAAGACCTTCTGGAGGAAAGTTCTGTGGTCAGACAAAACAAAAATTGAGCTGTTTGGCCACAATGCCCAGCAATCAGTTTGAAGGAGAAAAGGTGATGCCTTAACCCCAACAACACCATGCCTACCATCAAGCATGGCGGTTTTAGTCTTATGCTGTGGGGCTGTTTTGCTGCCCATAAAATTTGTGCTTTACACAGAGTAAATGGGATAATGAAGGAGGAGGATTAACTTCTTTCAAAAATCATCAGCTCAAAGTTTGGGTTTTGGGCACTGCTTGGTGTTCCAACAACCCAATGACCCAAACACACATCAAAAGTGGTAATGGAATGGCTAAATCAAGCTAGAATTAAAGTTTTAGAATGGCCTTCCCAAAGTCCTGACTCATTAAACCCCCATTGAGAACATGTGGACAATGCTAAAGAAAGAGCGCCATGACATTATGTTCTTTACAAGTGAATGTAAACTTTTAATCACGACTGTATACAGTAGCCCCTCAGATATCATACAAGTTGCCTTAAAGTGTGTCTTTTACACCTGATCAGTTCAGCATAGCTGCTTAGTTGAACCCGAAGGCCCACATTAATTATTGACACCCATACAGAGCTCGTGTGACTACTGGCAACCTTAAACAGCTGAATGACACACAGGTTCTATGTGTCCACTTTCCTAACTGAATTATTCAGCGTGGTTACCCAAACTACCGGTTCTTACTTCTGAATTCGTAGTCGTACTGCTAATTTTGTCCCTCATTAACTAAGCGCTATTTTTGCACTGTGCTGTTTTGGCAACGTGTCATCACCAGATGGGTGTTGTTGTGGCGCAAGTGTTTTGTGTGACAGATGCTACATAAATGGGAGAATGCTGAGGTTACTGGGAACTTTACCAAATTTGTGAAGACCCCACAACTAAATTAAGACCACAATATTTAGCAGAAAAGGAAAAACTCTTAACTTATTTCGGAACTAAGGATTGGCATTTTATTCTAGAATTCAAACAGATTAGTTGATGTAAGAAAAGGAAAAAAATTAATGTACCTTGTCGTGGAAAAAGGTTTGCTCTTCAACAAATTGGATTGACTTTTATAATTGTTTTTATCTGGACAGTCTATCCTTCACATTTCTTTGGGTCAAAGGAACCTTGCAGCAATAAGATGGCATGCTAACCGCATTCCTGAAGACCTGCTCTGCTTACTCGCCAGTAGGATGAGATGACTTTCTGTTTGCTTTCTCACCACAACTTAGTTTGTTTTGCCGCCCTTTCTGCACCAATAATTGATTACTGTGTTCACTCTTGACCGAATGAGCCGCACCAAGCGGGAAACCCTACTACAATGGAAATGGACCAAAGAATGCACACAAAGAATGACAACAAAGTCACACCAATTTAAGAATTTCTGAAACACTGCAAACATTTCTAAAAAATAAAATAAAAAATTCATATTAGAAAAAGAAAAGGACTGTCTACAAGTGACAGACTCCTGAATATTATTGTTTGTCTTATATAATATTTACAGATCTAACAATTTGCATGATTTACATTAGCAGGAGTCCCTTATTTCCATACTGAGTGCAAAAATATTCAGAAATAGACAATAATATTCACCAAAAATCTACAAAAAAAACCTTTTCTTATTCTGTAATAATTAACAATGACTACAGCTTACAAATTTAATATCTGTCATTGTGGAAAAACAGGAGATATTTAACTCATTTGCTCCCCAAAACG
The DNA here is from genome assembly GCF_054856555.1 of Leptonotus elevatus. Classification (NCBI taxonomy): domain Eukaryota; kingdom Metazoa; phylum Chordata; class Actinopteri; order Syngnathiformes; family Syngnathidae; genus Leptonotus; species Leptonotus elevatus. Next base: position 5,829,874 of record NC_141249.1, read on the forward strand.
TATAAATACATTCTATTTTTAATGTTTTAAGTGTCCCAAAGACGTATTTATACGTTTATGGGTTTGTTAGTTTTATGCTAGAGCATTCAGAAGGCTTTGATGCAGCCTCTCAACTGCAAAGAACGTTTGAAGAAATGGCAGTTATTATACAAACGGCCAGCAGGTGGCAGCAGAGCAAAAATAGATCAACCAGGGCCATGTTGAAAAAAACCTAAATTACTCACAATTCTAAACAGATTTGTGAATAATGATAAAACTTAGCTATATTGTAATGCTAATTGCTGCAAAACGGAAACAGATAGAAATATACTTTTTTGATGAAAGAATAGACTCTAATCTTTCTATTGGCAGGTTCCATGTTTTTATAGCAATAGAACACAATATTCTGTGGGCCTTGCAAAATCTGTCAAAATCCAGTCAAACATTTGGGAGCTAAGGGGATTGCTTCTGTGAAAATGGCTGGGAGTGAATGAGTTAAGGGACAAAAGTAGTTGCACATTTGTTGTTTCTCCACAATGACAGATAAGATGACATTTTCAGCTGTAGTAAGCAGTGGTTTAACATTTGCAACTACTAAAGCATTCAAAATAAAACAAAAATAATAACATTTTGTTTGTTGTATGTTGATTTGTCCTACCATTTACCATTTAAATATCTCACCCTCGAATATTTGTGGACCGTAAGAGTGAATATCAAACATCTAACTTTTACTCACTCCGCCAGCTAAATTTTATAACATGCTACATTGGGAGTAGAACACCCCCCCCCGCCACCCCCCACCCCCCCCACCCAGCTGACACACAATGACGCCACACCATAGAGAGGACAACTTCTTCCCAGCTTGCTCACCAGCTGTGGGTGGCAGCTGATTACCTTGCCATCTTTTTACCCACTATCTACGATTTGATTCTTGCTGTCTGTGATTTGTTACAAGTTGGACCTAATTTACACTGTATTTCTCGCCCCGCGGGCCACACTGAGCAAGTGTTCAGGCCACATTGCGGCCACCAGTTGCCCGTGCCTAGCACAACAGAGCAGTATAAAAGAGGATGCAGATGTGAAAAACCAGGAGAAACTTGCACATGCTCATTAAGATTGCAGCACAGTGTTTATAAGAATCAAAAACGTCAGCCAAGTTACTCACCAGAGGCGTAGGGGATAAAGCAATGTTGCCTATGGAGGCTTTGAGCTCTTCAACTGAGGGCACTGCCACGACTTGATTCGATGGGAGGGGCTTAATCTTAATTTTGAACTTTTTCCTGTGGTCTTCCTCTCCTTCCGACTCATCAGAAGAGAAGAAATGGGACTTGGGGCAACGTGGGAGATAAATGTCAAGGAAAAGTGTTCAAATGTTCACATACTGTAATTGTTCAACTAACAAAACTAGAAAAGCAATCATGTGATCCTCTTCTAAATTTGCCAATTTGAGATCCGCATTCTTAATGAAATGTGTTTATCTTCACAATGTTTTTTTTCAAATGAGAAGTAAAGCAGAGTAATTAGTAGAAAACTGATCTGTTAGGGTATACGTGACAGTAAAAATGTGTCAAAAATAATTTTTCTCATGAAGGGATTGTGATGCTCATGTGTGTAGAAAATGTTGCTCTTTACTTTTTGAATGTTAAGCATTGAAAAACGGGTGACGACATAAAACAAGTCTCTCTAAATGTCGTATAAATTGTTGCATTTTAGCCCTTAAAGTGTTTCAAACCCAAATAGACACATTTGAGAATAAAAAGGAGGTAAGGTTGTTGATCCACAGTGCAATAAGATTTATCAAGCATTTGAGGATATTCGGCTGGTCTGCCTCATCTTCAGGTCTGATGCTATAACCCTCTTCATCCACCTCAGGAGAATTCTGAAACACAATCAATCAATGTAAAACTCCATTAAGTTTCTATAGGGAGATATAAATTATATAACTGACACTTTGAGTACTTTAAGTTAATCTGGCAATACATTATGTCCCCGTGTGTCAAATGGGTTCTTACATATCTTTCCCAGTCAATTTCTCCATAGAATCCATTTGGGGCTCCATTGGTCTTTCTCTGAGACTGAAAAGAGATGATAGTGAAACACAGGCCTCATCAGACAATCAAGTTACAAGCATTTCCTGTGATAATATTTGACAAGTGCTTACATTGCTTCAGTAATATCTAGGTGAAAACTAATTGGTTTATTTTGTTTGTTTTGTGTATTCATAAACCTTATCTTGGTGATAGTGATTTCTGAGATTCTGATTAACAACAACACCAGCAATACTAACAATGAGTGGTATTTGCTACCTCAGTCTTCTAATGGACAAGATACTTGGAACTAAAACATCCATACTGCTCTACTCTACAGGCTAGTCTACTTTGAGGACTAGAACTTCACTGTATTCAGTACCGATTCAACCTCTTGGGGTTCCTGGCAAGTAAAAAGCACAAAGAAAATTTACGTATTTTAACAACTCAAGTAACTACAAAGAAAAAAGAAAAAAAAATACTACATCAAGCTTTAACCACAATTTCCCCCCCCCCCAAAAACATGATAAATGTACTTTAGTGTGTACTTACACCCCCCTCTCTGTCTGGGGACCCCCTGTATGAAATGAAAGATGAGAGGAGAAAGAAAACTTAGCTTATATCTGTCTCAAACACATTTTGAATGACATTAAAGTCATATAACATATAACAGAAAGACAAACTATTTCTTCTAAAAATTGAAAGCAAAAAAAAAAGAAGCAGTGTATATAAAGTGTTGTTTAAATCCTTTTTGAAAGACAAAAAAAATGCACACATTATGCAAGTAAATAGCTTCAGCTGAAAATGGCATCACAGTTGCTCGGTAACAACCAATCACGGCTCAGCTTTAGAAAACAAGTGAGCCATGATTGGTGGTTACTTGAGTTCTGAGCTACTGTGATGTCATTTTCAGTCGACAGCAAGTGGTAAAACGGCCCCCTGAGAAAAAATAGCTGGATTTCACTTCTTAACTTCCACAAATGCAATACTAATCAAAATACTGCGTTTATAATACTGGGGCTGTATAAAAATGTTTTGGTTCATTTAACTGGTTTAAGATCATTAAGTACAACCTGTAATGAAAGGAAGATAACTTACGTTGAGTCATTGTCTTTCTCTTTCTTCCGTATCCCGAAGGCCTTCCTGGTACGTTTTTTCAGTCCTGAGAAGGAGAAAGAGGCATCACTAAAATTGATGTTTTTTAATTGGTATTATTGATACTTTTTACTCCACTAAAAGCAAACACTTTCTCAGAACTATATAAAGCATGTGTTCATGGTCAGATGTCAGACGTACAGAGCCTTGTGATGTTCAAGGTTGTTAGAAAATCAATTCGTATTCCGAGATTTTACGTAATAAACAGATTTAGATGGCTTTAGGAGGTGAATAACAACAGATGTACATTAAGGAAAACAAAACATTTAAAATATAGCTTCAAAACTTCAAAAGTGCCACATTGTTTTTTTAAGTAGAATGTGAATACAAATCCATAGGATCTCACTTTTTAAAACGCCCATACCACTATAAAAAAAAAACACACCCTTGCAAACACATTACATTATGGAAACAGAAGGGCTGAACAATTATGAAAAAAAAAATAATTGTGATCTTTTTCTCCCTTCTACATTGCAATCGAAATTTAATATGCGATTGTTTTTTCAAAGTCCAATTCCCTTGTATTTTTTTTTTTACAAACACAAGCAATAAATTAATTTGTGCTGTACAAAAAAAAAAGGATTTATTACACATCAATTATTTGGTCTTATAAATTAGGCTTATGCTAAAATAAAGGTAATGACAACTTCACAAAATTCTATTCAACAAGTGTAACAAAAACATAAGTCAGTAAATTGAATCAGATTACAACAATAAGGCAAAAAAAACTGAACTTATCCAGACAAAACATAAATAAATAAATAAATAAATGCAGTATAAATAGATGGCATATATAACAGGGTTTTTCCTGAGTACAAAATTCAGAGGTGGCGACCTTATTTGCTCGCCACCTCCAGCCTGAGTGACTGATAATGAATGAATGCTTTAACATGATAATAGTAATTCTTATTGGAACTATTATTCTTATTAATGGAATTATTATATGTTGCCTGTAAAAAATGAAAGCGAGTCAGTTGAATTTACAGAATAAATGCACGTCATGGCGCATGGATTAGGGATGTTCGATACCACTTTTTTCCCCGACTGATATGCAACTCTTGAATAGTCACCGCTAGTGATACCAAATATCGATACCACTAGTAAATAAAATTCCCCACCTATAAATGACAGATGATTTTAAAGAAAGATCTATATATCCCAATATATTATTTTTCCTTAAAATTGCATGATGTTAATGGCAACTTTGTATTCATATAATTTCTAATTTCTTGTCCCTGATCGTAAAACGGCCGCAAGAGGGTAGCTGATAATGGTATCGGTTACCGCCGTGAGTATCGATAGCTTAAAATAAGACTGGAATTGGCACTGATACCAATACGTGGTATTGGTAGTCACCCATCATAGTCAGGATGACAACACCTCTGCCTCAGTTTGAGCCAGGAAAAACCCTGTATAAAATAAAGCCTATGGATCAACAGAAAGGAAGCAGATGTTTTTTCCCCCCCAAATTGCACTTCTTTTTTCTCTCTTTTTTTTCTCTCTGCAATTTTCAAACATGAAAAGTCATAAAACAAAAAAACAAAAATAACTGGGGTACTGGAATCATCCTAAATCTTTAACAAAGTTCAATTAGTTCAGTGATGTAGTCTGCTTGTCCATTTCTTGTCATTGAGTGAACAATGTCAATTTTCAAAAATTTTCATGGCAAATGACTTCTTCCAACCTTAACCTATGTGATAGTAGTTCCATATCATATATCAGGCCCACAATTTTGCGCCAGTCCTCAAGTGTCGGTGGTCCAGGGCTGAGCCACTTCTTCCAAATTGCACTTTTGCTATTTGAAAACCACAGTATACTACTGTACACTGCAATGTACATTTGAATTTGATTAATTGTTCAGCCCTACTAAACAGTATTCATATAGGATCTACACAAATATGCTGACCTACACTGTACTTAGATATTAAGATGTAGTCAAACATTAAGATAAAGATATAGTTTGAGGGCTGAAAATTTGCACCACTCATACTCTCTATTCCATGGTTTAATAGAGTATTTTTAGCTGACAAAAACAGCACCGCACAATTAAAACTGCCCCTCAGCACAGAATAGTCACATTTTACAAATACAATTCTACTTTAAAAGTGTCATTTCAACAGATTATATTTGCCTACTTTCTCTGTGTTCCATTTTACTTTCACACAATGAGTGGAATACAAAATAACATTGTGTCAGCTTTTTGACTAAAATCTCAGCATATTTTGGATGATCAGCACTGCCATTAAGATGAATTGACGTCAATGTCTTACCCCAGATGAAAGCCCAGTTGTCACCCTCCATCTCTTCTTTACTACTTTGACTTGCATTCTTCCTCGCCGTCAACTGACAATGACCTAACACCAGCTGACCAGCCTATCCCTCCTCATGCACTGTTTCAACTGCACGCATGCACATACACTGTCTACTGCATGGAAGGAACCTAATGCTACCTCACACTGATCAAACTGTAACACACACCAGCATACACACATACACACACACACAAAGTAACACAACGCCAAAGTCACACTGTTCTTGATCTGTCTTGCAGTCAAGTACACCACAAGTTAATCGGTGCATGCAGTAAAGACTTGTCACTGATTAGTCAAATGCAACTGTCCATATGTAGAGACAAATAAACTACACTTTTAATATATCACACATAAGGCTGAATCCACAAAGAATAAATTGTGCCCGCTGATAGTTCATTAATTGCACTTAATTTGCACCTGCAGTTTGCCCCGTATTAACGTCCTATTAACAAAGGATATTGTGATAAGGGAACACCAGTGCAAACACACAGTGTTTGAGAGCTGAGCACAGTTTGCACCTGTTTTCTCCCTGATTGACACACACAGCAAAGTATAAATAAGTATAATGCTGGCATTGCGCCAGGAACACCAATGAACACAATGGCAGGAAGAGACTGCTTCACTCACTTCAAATCACAACTCAAAGCACACCTGTTTAAAACTGCCTACTTAACCTAATGTCATTTTGCTCTGTCCCTTTCTGTTTGTTTGTTTTTTATATACAGTATATATAATGTGAGCTTAGAGTCCTGACCGCAGAGGTGCGACGCAGACTGTCAGAAAACTGTTATCAGACGTCACCAAAATTCATATGGACATCTTTATTGATGTCTATATCAATCACAGAAAATATAAAAATGATTGCCTCAATATTTTTGAGTTTATGTCCATAAACTCATTCACGCCCAGTCATTTTCACTGAAGCAAGCCCCTTCACCCCCGGCTGTTTTACTGGATTTTGACTGATTTTGCAAGGCCCACATAATATTGTGTTCTATTGCTATAAAAACATGGAACCTACCAAAAGAAAGATTAGTCTTTCTTCTTTCATCAGGAAAAGGGTACATTTCTATCTGTGTCTGTTTTGCAGCAATTAGCATTAGAATATAGCTATGTTTCATCATTATTCACAAATCTGTCCTGGTTGATCTCTTATACTCTGCTGCCACCTGCTGGCCGATTTTTGTAATAACTACCATTGCTTCAACCATTCTTTTCAGTTCAGAGGCTGCATCAATGCCTTCTGTATGCTCTAGCATTAAAAAAAAAAACATTTAAAAAACATAAATACGTCTTTGGGAGCATGGTAATATTTAAAATAGAACCTATTTATATGTTTTGGGGTGAGCGTTTATGAGAGGAAGACTGATCCATAAAATAATAAATATTCTGACATTTGTACATGCAAAGAACATATGTACACATCTCAGAGTAAATGTACTGTAAATTGTAAATCTCACAGCATAAAAGTTCATGTGAAATAGCATGTGACCACACTGCAGTGGTCCTGTAAATCAATGTCGCGCAATTTAACAGAGAGTTGTGTACACCTTGTATAATGACATAATTACTTCCGCTCAGAAGGATGCAGGCAAAAGTACTAATGTAATTTAACAGTGTCTTGTTGAGAAGCTGTAATTTGATTCTAAAATAGAAGATGAATTAAGGAAGACATTGAACTATACTTCAAACCTTAAATATACATGTTTGCTGTTACACTTTGGTAATCTCATCTCTTCCCCCATTTTAGAGTACCGGTAAATTATAAAATTGACCCAAAAAAATAAGGAAAAAAAGCCACAGAATGAACATTACCAGAAGAGTAGAGTATGTTATTAAACTGATAATTGGCCTCTGGGAAGGGGTTGGCACACTTGTTTTAAAATAACAACAACAACAACAAAACAGCCGCCTTTGAAACACTAATTACACCTTACTTCCATAATAAAACTAGAAACATGTGCAAAAGTGGTTAAGATGTTCTCCAAAACGATCTTGTAAACTATGCACTCCACTCAAGTATTTAAACAGTTTTGGCTGTAGATTGAAAAACATTCTCAATGTCACAGATGTAACAGCCAATCAATATGCGCATGAGCTTTCACTTACAAAGAAATACATAACCAGGTTAAAGCTAGCAAGACCCAGCCTGATGCCATGCTGCCGTCAAACCATACAAATTCAGTTTTTACTGTATAAATAATATTGTGATTTACAACAATACTTTATCTATAATTTCATGTATACCTGTGGATGAAATAGTGAAGCGTGCACTCTCTCTCGCGGCGTCTCGCCTCTTAAAATAATCTTAGATTATATATTGGTCAACCCATTCCTTACGGGAGCGACTGTTAACCTAGCATGCATAAAAATGTGCACAGTGCAGTAAAATGTCTTATTTTATCTTAAGTAGATTAAGCTAAAAAAAAATTGGGTAAAAAAAAAAGCAATGGAGTTATGGTTACCTGTTATGTGGCAGCCCAACACAGTACCATACTGACTAATGTGTGACCCTGCTTTAAGTGCCTTGTTAGCATTAACTATTACTTGTTGCACCAGATGCATTAATAGAGTGTTTTAAGTGATGTTAATTAGTGTAAGTAAGTTACTGTGTATCGATTGCTTTAGCCACCTACTTCTGCTACTGGAAGTGCTGTGCTTTGTCTTTGAACAGGAGCATCATTCAGGAAGTTCTATGGTAATTGTGAAAATTGTAAATGTTGCCAGAGCGATGCGTCGAAACTACACTCTAAGCTCTGTATCAAGATTTTATTAATGGTCTGAATGAAAGTCTTGGCCACGTAAAATTGCTAACTGCTCTACTCCCGCACAGTCAAAACGTACGTACATGGATCCGCATAGGCATCAAAACATGGTACTATTTGATTTTATGTGAAACAGTGCTCAGTAGGGCAAACCCAAAATTGGTCTGTACTAGGGGTGTTCCATATCATACCTTCTACGATATTACCGGTGTATTTTTTTGGGTGATAAAAATGTGAACGATCACGAAATTTAAGTGATGACGTAATGCGTAACATCATACATCTTTGTGTCTATTTGGACATACATGCGTCGCTCTCTGCTGCATAAAAACAATGTTGGGGCGTGTGAGGCTGCAGCAAGTTCTGTCGGCAAAGTGGGAGTGAGCTATTGCCGTTAAAGTTAAGAGGATGCGCAGGCTAAAGACACGCGAGGAGGACATGGAGAGATTGGAAACAGCTAGTGTTGTTTGGCGTGAACAAAAGTTCATTAAAGCACTAAAGCACTTTTGATTAGATGCACTCCTTATGGGGAGAAAAAACAGACGGTGGTTGGATAGTACTGAAGCGGTCACATATTGTTTGGCCAAGATAAACAATGCGCGGTGGTTATTTTACCATCCATCCATCCTTTCTTAACCGCTTAGTCTTCCGTGACCGGTAACTCTCCTCATAGTTGACGTGACTTTGTTATGCTAACATGCTCTCGACGAGACGGTAACAACGGCATGCACGTTGCTGTTGCGCAGCGGCGTAAACTTGCGCATTTGCGTTATTCTACAAGCAATCACGGCATTTTATCACTCCTCTTATTGACCAATCGGAGACATTCACGACAAAATAACGCTCATAGGAGGGTTGCCGGTTCGCAGGGAAAAACATTTTTTCACAATACACTTGCCTGCGATGTATAGAGCATGACGTCAGCTACCGTATCTTCTTTTTTTTTTGCCTTTACAACACGAGGATCAACCACACAGGAGAAAACAATGGACTTTTGACTCATGCAATTTGTCACTGACTTCTGAAGGTTTGTGTTTTTCGTTGTATTTTCTAAGTAAATGTGCTTTATGTGCTTTAAGCAGTTATGTTACAATTAGACCTCGCAGGATAAACACTGCCTGGCCTCTTTTTATTTCTATTTCATTCCATTACGATTGCTATATTTGCACTTTATTTACATTTTAATTGTGGTTAAAAGGTGGCTTAAATATTGTGCTGCAATAAAAGTTCTGTTATTCCAAAGCACCAATCACAAATTTATTGTTCAGTAATTATTACCAATATCGTCAATTTTATTTGAAATATGGAGATATTTTTAGGCCATATCACCCACAATGAAATGAAAAAAAGTCGATCCGACTTTGGTATCCATTCCTATAGTCATCAGTTGATCACCTCTCTTGATTTATTGTAATACTTAACAGTACAATAAACTGGTAGCATTTCATGTTTGGCAACTTTCCAATATGAAAAAGTCTAGCTAGTTACCATTATGAGTACACGTTCATGGGGGGCGTTGCTTTGGTTAGAGATGGAGAGAGGATAACCTTGCCAGCAAGCTGAATTCTCACAGTATTTGTTCACAAACATCAGGAGAATCCATCTTGTACTGCTCCCACTGATCCGTTCGCAACCAACCTATTTTTTAGATTGGACCAATCAGGTGTTGTTGAGGGTGGGACATGAAGCTGTAACAAATCCAGGAAGCGCTGAGCCCCGGGGAAACAAACAACCCTAACATGGACGAATGGACGCTGCAATTAATTCTGTTCATGCAGAGTTACTCAGTTTCCTTTTTGGAGAACAATGAGAGGCGCTTTGTGCATTTCTAGTTGGTAAAGACGTTTGTGCTTTTTGTTCTCCTACGACGACAGCATTCAAATCTGTTGCCGTGATTGGTCAAAACAAAAGTTTGGTAGGCGCGCACAAGTTAACATATCGTCCAATCAGCTCGAAGTATTGTACAGAATGTCCCTCCTTTCACGAGCAAATCACAGTGGAGCAGTCCCAGACTGATATTGTGAAGAACTTCCTTGAGTTAATCTGGCTATTGCCAGGTTAGGGGGACGAGGAAGGAGGGGAGATTCAAATTATACTAGTAGCTTTAAGGTGGCATACTGCACCTTCAAGATTTGTATTTGAGTATGCCGCTATAGAATTTATTGGCTAAGCTGGAATGAACCAAGAAGTTGGCTGAACATTGTTTTTTAACACTTTGAGAGACAAATCTCATTCATATTCTGAACATCACATCTTTAACAACAAACACACAGTTAAGTTCCCCAAGTGGTGTTTCGTGCTACAGATATTAAAAGGCTCAATATACTTTTGCTGTTTGTACGTCCTGCAGCACAACACAAATGACAAAGTAGAGAAACCTACCTCTCCTCAACACTACACAGGCAAAGCAGTATAGTTAACAAATAGGTGGATGTTGAGTCAAATCAGTGAAAATTTGATTTCACACAATTATGAACATTAAAGGCCACTTAGTGCACAAGATAATCACCAGACATATACAAGCATTGTGACAAAGCAGTTAAGATTGTCACCTGCGGTTCAAGGCCCCTGCACACAAGGCTGTGGCTGCTGCCCTTGGGCAAGTCACAGATATCCAGAACTGCTCCCCGGGCGCTTTAAGTAGCCCACTACTCCAGTGTGTGCCACTATCAGTGTGTGTTCACTGCAATGGGTGAAATGCAGAGGTCAAATTTCGTGTACATGACAAATAAGATGATTTTGTCTCTTCCAAATTCCTTTTCACATACTGTACTTGGCCAATAAAGATGATTCTGATTTATCTCTCTATAGCTGGATGCGTCTCAAGTCAGTGTAACAATTGGTGTCCTTTTTCCTGTGGATGCTAAAAATAGGTCCTGGCTGTACTATCCAGGTGGCTACACTGCAAGCTATCAACTTGCTGTAACAATTCAGTTAGTCTCAAGATGTTAAGAAACGCCCGCATTAGATGACAGTTTTGTTTTAGGGGAAAAATAGCGCTGTTTCACTGCACATCATCATCCACTGTTGATGAAAGTGGGTCAGTGCCAGAAACCAAATACTGCAGTAGCAGTTTCTGTTGCAATGGCAAAGAGATACTTGGAAATGCCACAACCTCATGATGCATCCATCTGTATACTTGCTCTGTTTTTATTCATTTGAGCTATTATATTGAAAGTGAATTAATAAAGGAAACTCCGTTTTTAGAAGAAGTCCAACGAAAATATAAAATAACTACCAAAATGAACATACTGTCTGCTTTATTGTTTTGTCTAAAGAAATTATCAAGATATTTTGCCTGTTGATGTGATGACACTGACCCCAATATTCATTTTTTAGGTTGTCAATCATCTTTCTACTGCCAACTGTTAAGTCCTGGTCGAACATAAGAAACAAACCTCAGTATATAATGTGTGAGGCATGAGGGACAACACAGACAACATGACCATGCATTTTCTATTTAAATTTATTTAACCAGGTAGATCAGCTGAGAACCGTTTTTCATTTACAATTATGACCTGGCCAAGAGGCTGCATAAGAGGCAGTTACATGAAAATAAAGTAACACAATATTAAAACCACAAGGTAAGCAGAGCTGCAAAAGGTTTTGTTTGATGCAAAGTTGCAAACATTTGTGTGAGCTAACAAAGTTAGCTTCTGATGAATGGCATGTACTTTATTGTTTGGCACAGTTGTCACTGCGGTATTAATAGTAGTAGTATTTGTATTGCTAATGCCTTTGCTGTATGCATTAAATTTTTTGACTTGAGGCTCAAACAGTAGTTACTCTGTTTATTATAAACAATATGTTCTCTGCCAGAGAAAGTATGCTCTTTGCATAAAATATTTATAGCATTTTCGTAATGCAGTGATTCATTCAATGATTTATACTTTGGTCTCAAACAGTGGCTGCACATAAAGTATGATACGCAGATGAGCGGGTGGATAATATTCCTCCAAACGAAGATTTGTGTCATATCTTTTGCACAAGAGGAGGAGGAGGAGGAAAAAGGCAGGGTGGGTGGTGGTTGGATGACGTCTTGAGAAGAATATACTCTAAATGCAGTGACAATTAAAAACAAATCAAATCAACCACAATTTAGAATACACTTACACAGTGGATGTGTACAGGAAATTTAAAGGCAGTGCATTTATCTTTTTTTTCTTCTTTTCACTAAATGTGTTGGCAGTCTTAATTATCAGATGTTTATGTGCTAGGGTGTGGGTGGGTCTAGAAGTACTTAACTAATCCACTGGAATTGCAACACGACCTGCAATATTTTTGTGTCAGAGACCAGTACTTTGGGGTTCATGACCTCTAACAAAGCAACTGTTGCAATGATCGAGTTCATGGCGATTGTTTATGAAAAATCCTGTGGATTCCAATCCCAACCTCATTTTAGCTCAAAATGACAGAATTATTCAAATGAGTGTGAAATTTACAATTAATTGAATCATCAGCTTTATACTGTACTGATACCCTGTACGGCGTAGTATTCAACCATATGCAACATGTACCGGCATCCTTGGCCTTTTTGTTTTCTCACAAACATGGAATTCGCCACAATTCCCAGCTTGGTGCTACAAAAATTATCCTCCTGAAGGCACACCGCTACTGTGCTTTTCTCAGCCCTGTCCGCGTAGCGATGTGTGTTCGCGCATGCGCAGTCAGTTTTCCAGTGGAAAAGTCCTTTACGCAAATAGGCAGACCTTTTTACGTCGCTGTATTATTCCTATGCAAACGTACGTTCGCACAGTGAATTTGTGAATTCAAAACACACTTAGTGTGCAGCAGAGCGGTAAGATGACGCCACATCTGGAGAATATAAAACTATTTTCATGCCTTTCTTTTGAGGGAAAACGCCATCTTTTGAAGGATGGGAGACCAACGCCTTAGCTTTCGGATCTTCAGCAAAGTAAGGGACAAAGAATTATTCATACTTTTCACAAAGAATGGTGCAAAAGGAAAGATTGGCTTTGTGGATGTGCTTTGATTAACTGGCTGTTTCACTTTACATAGTATTTGGCATTACTATTGCTAGCTTGATTTTGTGAGGAATTAGGCTGTTTTACAGGGAGATAGTCACTTTATTACATTCTTTCCAGGCGTCCGGGCGGGTTTGAAATTGAAAATGTAAGACTTCTAAAGAGAGTAATGTTTTTTTGTTTCATTTTCTACCTACAGTATTATATAGGACATATGTTAAAATAGTTTGAATGTATGGCATCTTGTATCTGAGTATCAAGTATCTCGAGGTCAGGCTGAGTGTCCTCTTTTTTTGAAAATGAAAATATGGTCACCCTAGGATACGTTGTACACTCGCCTGCCAACACACAAATTTGTAATTGGTGTGTGCATCTCAATTTGTGACTGCCTGCCTACCCCAACCTAGAGCTCACTGCACGTCACTGCTGAAAAGTAGGAGGAAGTGATGAAAGTTCTCATTTGGCGAATCAGCGTGCATAGACGGAAGAGGAGGAAGTGATACGTCTTCATTCTGAAAATTAGCAGCCAGGTGACTGGTGGTAGTGGCGCCAGCCGTGAGGAAGACGGGAGAAGTGTTTACAAGTGACAACGTGGAATTGAAGTGTCGTATCAGTGACTAATAAATTTAGCAAGACTTAAGTCCACGTCCCTAACCTGGAAATTATTTGGGGTTGACAAGACCAAAATAACATCGTAACGTGTGCCGAAAAACGCTGGCCGTGAAAAGCACTTCTGTTCCAACACGGACCATATGGAGGATTATGTGACTTTGAGACTCCACAAGTACGACTACCACTAAAGACAAGATAAGTAAAGCAGCCAAACACAATCAGAAAAGCCTCACTGCATTGAGCTGACACACACTGTCATTGACAAAGCAAGTAAACATTGGCAATGCCTCACAAATGCTGCCGTTATGCAAGCGAGTAATCGTTGACCGGATTTTCCAATCCATATTGGCTTAATATTAAATTTTTACACACTTGTATTCAGCAGAATAGCTACATTTGCGACTATATCACGTGTATTATGTGCAGGACTACAGAAATCACCTGTCAAAAGATCGCGGCTGCATTTGTTGTCATTACAATATATGCAGGATGCTGGCTCTTTCTTACTATTATATATATATATATTATATATATTCGTTCCATCACCATCAAATCAACATATATATAAAAAAATTATATACATATATATATGTACATATGTAAAGTAGTCAATTTACCATTTACCAGATGTGTTATTATGGAATAATAAAATACATTGAATTGACAAAGATTCAGAAAAATCAATGAAAACACCTCATATAGCCTGGAATTAATAATAAAGCTTTCATTGTTAAATGTTGCCGCAGAATATTGTTGTAAAATGTTTTGCAGAATGTATTGAGCAAATAAAAATATAAACAAGAGCTGTTCAAAAACGCTGTCAATAATTATTCTGTGAAGCGAGTGCAGATTTACAAGATTTTTTTTTCTTTCTGTAGAACATCGTCAAAATATCGTGATCGAGTTATTTTTGAGAGATTTTATTTTGGCCCATATCGCTCACCCCTAATGCTGCACTACATCTATACAAATATGGCAAGCATTTACAATATGCTTGACAAAGTCAAGGTCATGAAACTGAGCAGAACCAAACAATGCTTTTTAGCTGGTACCAAGTTATATGTCCTAATTCTCATCTATTCATTACCACCAATTTAGAGACTTAGAGGTAATACAACAGTAGATTTATTTGCAATATACATATTTTTTAATACACACAAAAGTGTATTGCATAAGTGTCCCTTCTCTGTGTTTTAGTGTGAATAGGCATTGTGGCCATGTCATGAGATTTGGTTAAACTACTGTACAGTTTATACTTCATTATACTCCCATGTTTACTTTTTTCCTTTACTCACTGCTGATAAAATGTGTGGCTGCTGTTCTGTGACGAAGTTGCCGTGTAAAAATGAAATCAGATGAGTCAGTGTCATCCATTTGAGAGCTGTTGGAAGAATGAGATAAAAGACAGTCCCTCACTTATTTGACAGGTATGACAAATTAAAGGTCTCATGCCATCGAAATCTGTTAAAAAAAAAAAAAAAGTTGTACACTCAAAGGGTCAAAACGAGTCTGGGACATGGTTGTTGTTTGAAATATAATGGGTTTGTCATTTGCATAGGGGTCAGGGGTCGCCACAGCAAGGTACATGCTTGACACAATAAGCCTTTGAAAGGTAAATGCACGCAAAACAGGCAGATATAAATTTCGACTCCTTGTGACAAAGTCACCATAATCATTACTCAAGTACCCACCCACTCAAGTCAAATTGATGTGACATTTCATCCTGACAACCAATCAGCAACAAGAATATGCTCTGTCACTCACAATGTCCGGCATCAGTGGCAGAGAAATTATCTTTTACACAATTCTGTCCTCTTCACATGCATATGACTACACAACTCGTATTAACTAAATACATATATACTGCAATCACTTCCTGTGGCTGCGGTTTTTGCATCACAGTGCTGGTGTATACTCTGCTAATTGAAACTGACATCTGTTTGCATTGGGCTCTACTCTAAAGCCATACACTGAGAATACATACAGTTCGTGGTCACATTCATCCCTAAAAAAACAACAATGGAAAACGTCAGAATCAACATTTGGTACTATGTTAGAGCACTACAAGTTAGTGTTGGTATTTGGCAAAACTACAGTATGTTGTAGAAAGGAAGATTATTGGTGAAATGTAGTAAAGAGACATTAAAAAGCAGCATTTCATTCACAATTAAACATATTTGGTCAACAGTTTTAACTTGTGTCAATTATCTCAGTATTGTATCACTTCTTGAGTAATCTTAAAAAATATTTTCATGAAAAAAAAAATTCTAATCCAGGACATTTAAGAACAACCATTATATATACGGTAAAATATAAGAGCCCCAGCTAAAGCTTGCTGAAGCATAATCATCCATCCATCCATACTATGAAGGGCTAGCCAAACTAAATGATTAGCTATTAAACAGAATGCTATAAACTCATACAGTGCTTGGCTATTTTACTGACGAAAGTAGTTTGTTGTCACGTTGAGAATAAACCTGTCAGCTGCCACAGAATTACACAAGTATGTCTGTTTATCTGGCCCTGAATCTTGCACGTGATTGTGTAAGTGTGTCAGTGAAACTGGGTGTGTCTGCTTTAAAAACAAAATATCATTCAGGAGGGTTGTACTGTCACTGAATAAATTTCCAAACAAGCACTAACAGAGAGCAAAACAACATTTCGATAGTATATTTCCCCTTTCCGTCGAACTTTTTGACTGTGTGACCATTAATAATTTTTATTATCAGAAAGTTAGTCTGGGAACTCTGTCAACTTATTTTCAACCACAAAACCAAAGTGGACTTATTCCACTGTGACAATTTCAACAAAAGGTTTTCTTCTATGTCTCATACTTGGTGACATCAAGAGACAGTAGTTCATTGAAATAACCGGATTATTTATTCTATTTTCAGAAAAGGACGATGGCAACATCTTTCAGTACTTATTGATGTCAGCAAAAGTTGTCAGGATGCTAATGCCTACATACATTAACATTCACATACTGTAAAATATTAGTTTTCCACCTGTACAGCTGAGAAGTTGGGCCTACAGTTTATGCTTTGACACTGTAACATGGATGAGGTGATTACACGAGGTATAAAAGTTGTTTGACCTGAGTCACCAGATCTGAAAAGATGCATGAAATTGTTAAGGATTTCTATCCAGTGGGAACAATGTTTGTTTCAAGAAAGCTGGCAGGCTGGTTTGTGGTTACTGATTGTTGTTTCTGATGCACCATCTCCCATGCGTTAGAGCTGCAACTGTGTTTTTTTATGCCACCAAATTCAGCATTTACTTCAACAAAATTGTATATGGGTGGTTCTCAGAAAATATGTTCCAGCGAGATGCTCAACCGCTGACCCATTTTGAGTCAATATTTTTTTCCCTTTACAATCAATCACCAGATTTCACTGCTTATAATATTGCAAACATACTCCAGAGATAACATAAACAACCTTACTGAGATTGATGCAGTCATTTGTGTGTGAAAGTATTTTGAGCTGTGAAGAATAGCCAGTGTTCCTGTTCGTGACATGCCAGCACACCCATGTAATTAAGAGCCTTAAAAGGCATATGTTTCAAAAACAGTTATTAGCAATAAAATGGCGGAATGTCAATGCAACACAATAGTGTTTACTTGAGTCACACTCTGTCCATAATGAACAATACGCCTGCAGAAAAAAATGCTGTTACGGTTCTTACATGTTGAGTCCACGAGGTACCAAAGACGACTTACAACTGTAATATAGTGTGTATTTCCACCGGAACGACATTAGTAAATTGGGCCCAAATTTCAATGGGTTCACTGTAAAATACGACCAAGTAAGCTCTGTGCCGAGCATGGTGTCCAATTTTATTGGCAACACGTGATTAAAAAAACAAAACAAAAACTAGAGCTGCGGGCAGCTATGAAGCCCTCGCAGCCCTGGCTACTTTGGAGTACTTGCAGGTTGGGGTACTGGCACGTTGGGGTAGTGACACATTGGAAGCAGAATTTCATTGAAAATGGCATAATAAACTTTTACATATGGATTTATTTATTTTTTGCCAGGTGATGAGTGTGTAAAGCTTTTTGGCCAATGATAAGACCCACAAAAATCAGCTTCCTATTTTATTTTTGGGCAACGAGTTTCCCTCATTGCCATTGCCATTGTTTTAAGTTTTAAGTTATTTGTACTCTAGATTGTTTTATCATTTACATCATACCTTGAGATTTTCTTCAGTTGGAGAAGCAAAATACTGCTGCAATTTTTTTTTTAGGTGAACATCACAAAACAAGTCTGCAGCGTAACCTGTTGCACAAGTTTTATTTTTAAAATGTGGAAAAAAGACTAAGGATCTTAGTAGTTTGCTCTAAACCTTTCATTTATATTAGAGGGAACTACTTAATGTGCAATTTAAACATGGTTTACATTGTTTGACATGTATTGCTCAGTGTTTTACAAAAAAAAAAAAAAAGAATATTGAAGCAAAAAAAATCGAGAATGGCAAAAATCGAGATCGGCAGGTCAGGTTTTTTAAAAGATCGATGATCAGCCTAAAAAGTGTGACCAGTGCACCCCTAGTAAAAATATATATATTTTTTTTTACTTGAGTGCTCAGTGCTTGTTGCTCAGGTACAAAGCATTCCAATATGAAACAATGGTACTACGACATCCAACAATCTCTTGCAAACAAAGGGCTGACTGAACTATCTTTATTTAGAAATAGCACACACTGCTAGGTTTGATCTAAAGCATGTATTATTTTTATCAGGTTTAATTAAGTTTCATTTTTGGGGCCTCGTGAGTTCCCAGAGCCACCCATTTTAATTAAAGGTATAGTGTGTATTATTTATTGTCTTCTAGTAGTTAACTAATAGAATGCAACAATTTTTAAGCACAAGCACTATGGTGCCTCGGAGAGACCACATTTCGCAAGGCTACCACTAATTACTACCAATTATTATTTAGACTGAGCGAGCGAGTGGGCGCGGTGAGCAAGAGTGGCTAGCATGAACTCGCTAGAGAGGCTAACAAGAGCAGCTAGCAGGAGAAGCTAGTAAAAGCTAGCGAGAGAAAAGCAGAGGGAGACAAGCGGCGGAAACGAGATTCAGCGACGACCACGTGCAGGCCCCAGCTGTGGAAGGTAAGCAGTCGTCGAACCCATTGGGTCAAACACTATGCAAGCGCCATCAGAGGCTAATTACTAGTAAAAAATGTACGATGATGTGAGAGAATTTTTTTTTTCATATTATTGAAATTAATAGTGGGGGGGGGGGGTTCAAATGTATGAATTATTAGTTCACCCCTAGATAATACACACTGTCCCCTTTTTCTTTTCTTTTTTTAAACATACAAGATATGAACATCCAGCATGTGCATCTCTGTTTCTTCTCAAACCCATTACCAAAACAGTCATGAGTCAGCCTCATGCCAGTTGCCAGGAAACCAGATGGTAGCTGCAGAGATCCTCTAAATAACTGTGGGTCAATTGAACATAATAGGCAAGAAACATTTTGAGGATTTGATAGCCTTCTTGACAGTATGCAAATATAATAATACAACTATACATTTTAAGCCGACAGATATGAAAAATGAACATCTTGGTATTATATTCTAAAAGTGATTTTAGTTTGTATAATGCCAGGTACAGTAAACGAGAACTAAGGCTATTAAGTTGAGGCACTCATAATATACACTATGTCCTTCCTGAACTCTGTTCTGCAGCATTAGGGTTTATTCAAATGTATCTTGCAGTTGACCTGGCCTGACCTGACACCTTCAGCTGTGCATTGAAAATTAACATTTTGCGGTATTTTCTGTTGCTCATAGAAATGTTTATTTTGAAAAAAACTTTTAACACATCATTCCAGTAACAACCAAACATGAGATGTAAAGAGGTCTTCTTGTCAGGCAATGGCAAGAACTATTGACCACTTGCTTCTGTGCCTTGCACATGCAGTAATCATTAGATTTCTTGAAACCCATGTATTACCCCATACAAGCCATGGCATGAAGCTTTAAAAAGCAAAGCTAACAGGGATTAGCTTCCAATTTTAACACTTGACTATAATCCTGCAATCACACAGGCCATGCTAAGCTTGAGCTAGCCATGCAAATAGACTGCAGACTGTTTTTCTCTCCAAAGGTGTCTGTCCAACCATTTGGCTGGGTATTGAAAAATCTGGTCAAAGAAAGGACAGCAGCAGGAGAAGGGGAGCTTTACATGACCCGATTCTTAATCAGAAATAATTCCAGTAGCGCGTGTAGCATTTGATTAACATGTCTCCTTCAAAGTTCTGACGTAGTGGATTTGAACCTTGTCTCAGACCCACATAAGTGGAGTTTCCATGTTAGCCTCATTTATTTGTGGGTTTTCTCTGAAGGACAATGGTTGTCTGGAGACCAGTCCAGTGTGTACTCCGTGCTAGAAAATGTATGGATAGATTGCAGGCAGGCCATTATTATTTTGCCAAGCCATCACACTGGCAAGTCAACGTGTCTGTCTGACTGTGGAGGATTCAACTGTATTTTACAGATTGACTTTGTGGTGTCAAGGTGTCAGTCTGACTCCCAGACAAGTGTGCTGTTTGCTTTGGGCAATGTGGAATGTTGACAAGGTGTGTCATTTATCAACCAGTGAAGTTGCTCACAACTGCACATTAACAAAATAGGAATAATATTTCAAAGTAACAGTTTAAAAATTGGTCTTATCCGGTGTCAGGTAATGGGGGCAGCAGCTTTAGCAGGGAAGTCCAGATTTCCCTCTCCCCAGCCACTTCGCCTTGCTCCTCCGGGAGGGAGGGGGGAAATCCCAAGGCGTTCCCAGGCCAGCTGAGAGACTTGGTCTCTCATATGGAGTAGCAGAGGCTCGATTATGAGTCTCTCCCGGATGACCGAGCTCCTCACCCTATCTCTAAGGGAGAGTCCGGACACCCTGCAGAGGAAACTCATTTCAACCGCTTATATCGGGGATCCTGTTCTTTCGGTCACAACCCACAGCTTGGTGAGAGTAGGAAAGTAGATCGAACAGTAAATTGAGAACTTTGCCTTTCGGCTCAGCTTCTTCTTTGCCCCGATAAAGCAATACAGAGTCCGAATCACAGCAGATGCATCGATCCACCTGTCAATCTACCA
This sequence comes from Leptonotus elevatus, assembly GCF_054856555.1. NCBI lineage: Eukaryota > Metazoa > Chordata > Actinopteri > Syngnathiformes > Syngnathidae > Leptonotus > Leptonotus elevatus. The sequence continues at coordinate 5,850,809 of NC_141249.1, forward strand.
CTCCATCCTGCCCTCACTTGTGAACAAGAACCCAAGATGCTTGAACTCCACTTGGGGCAGGATCTTATCCCAGACTCAGAAGGGGCATTCCAACTCCATCCTTTTCTGACTGAGGACCATGGTCTCAGATTTGTAGGTCTTGATTTTCATCCCAACTGCTTCACACTATATGTTCTATGCAGGCCCTCTAGTCTATGCATGGTATTCAGATTTATATTGTGTATGTAAAATATCAATAAAGCAGCAAAATCCAACTATTGTTATCCTTCTGACAGCAAGTGGCAAAAACAAAAACAAGCGGATTTTGTTGCTTTATTCATATTCTGCAAACCCAATATTAATCAGAAAGCTGTGTTTAGACTAGTGGGGGTGCATACAACATATTAATAATATATATATATATATATTTTTTTTTTTAAAGAGTTGATTTCCCCTTTAAAAAGCCATTTATTTGAATTTTATATTGACCAGGTTATTTTACTTTTTCATTGTTGCATTGAGCGCTTATTAAAGGTTAAATATTATACACAATAGCAGCCTGATGAAGCCCTGAGAGGTGGAATTTGTTGTAACTTGCATATTCAATAAATTTGCTAAACTTTAACTGCGTGCGGTGGATCTCTCCTTATTTCCTGACATCATTGGCACCAGTTGAGACATTTTCTGTGCTGTGCGGGTCAATCTCCTCTCTACTTTTGGGTAACTATATGTTTAAGTATTTTTTTCTCAGGGTGCTAATTTTGAATGAATTAATGAATGAATAAAAAAAATAAAAGGATATGGAATACTCATTATATTGACTTAGCTTAGCATAGCACAAATATGTGTTGAAAAGATGGAAGACTTCCTGCAGCTGTGCTGAGGTGAATGGGGGTTGATCATTGATTATATATATACATTCCAATTATATTATGATCATATATACATTCCAACTTTACCGCCCTGCCCTACATCAACCTAACAGTGTGAGCACTGGGGAATATAAATCAATTGTAATATTGAACAATTAAACGGACAAATAAGGAATCATAAAATACTTCCTGTCGACAGCCAATCACAGACACATCAAACCACTGGTAATGACTCAAAATAATACCCAACGAAGAACTACAGTAACTGGAACGATAACGAGTGGAGGTACTCGAGTGCCAGCTGCGGCCTTCCGCCTAATGATGTCACCCAGGAGTCGTAATTAAACTATCATTCATTTCTAATTGTCTTCACTATGGTTAAAATGACAACTACTGTACAGCTCAATCCAAACATGGACAGGAGCAAAGCCATTATACCCAGACAGAATTTACACGAGAGCCAGCTGGGCACATAAGCCCCCCTGCACAATACCTCCAAGTAATCCTGTACGAAGGGAAGGGGGAAAGGGGGGCTGTTGTGTACAAAGACAAACACTCAACTAAACAAAAGGTATACACGGTTCAATTAGTGTCACCATTATGCCTCTTTGATATAGGCTCCGTGCCTTTTTCCCGGGAATAACATTCAAGTCACTGGAATGTATGCACTCAAAATAGCATGACAGTTTATGACATTTGAACCTCTTCAATATTCACTTGCCAGCAGAAGCTGTTGTAGGCACTTTAGTACAAGGACATAAAGAGGGATTATACCCTGAATCGCTATACAGGAACGAGTGTAGCGTGTTAATGAAAAATATTTAGATTTACCTTCCATCATGGTTGCAGATTTGCATTCCTCTACTTCCAAGGGGCCTGAATGGAAAGCGGGAGAGATGTAGGGAAGAGAAGAAGAAGAAACCCCAGTTACCGGATAGCTTCGTCGGAATTGATGGACAGTGAAGCGGCCGTGTTTGTTGCTAACGCCCTGGCTAACAGTGAGCCTATAACACCCCCAGCAGTCGCTTGCCAACTAGCCAGAGAGGGAGAGAAATACAAAGAGCGAGAGAGAGAGAGAGAGAGAGAGAGAGAGAGAGAGAGAGAGAGAGAGAGAGAGAGAGAGAGAGAGAGAGAGAGAGAGAGAGAGGGAGAGAGATAGGAAGAGGAGAGCTAGAGAGATAGGGAGAGGAGAGCTAGAGAGAGAGAGAGAGAGAGAGAGAGAGAGAGAGAGAGAGAGAGAGAGAGAGAGAGAGAGAGAGAGAGAGAGAGAGAGAGAGAGAGAGAGAGAGAGACGAGGTGGGGGCCTGGTCGGACTAGATGCAGATAAGAGTGAGGGGCTTTAATCCATTGATGATGATGCTGTTGCTGTGACGCCTGCCTCTGGTGCTACTGCGGCGCTAACCAACACAATCAGTCAGCAGAGATGTTCAGAGAAGGGAAAAGCTAAGTGGAGGTTTAAAAAAAAATAGAGAGAGAAAAAGAAAGCGAGCGAGAGACGAAGGGAGGCGAGGGTTTGTATGTGCATGCCTGTTAGGAAGAAAGGAGGAGGTGGGAGGCAGCTTGGTGACGTCTTACGGGCTCAGCCAATCCCTGCGTCTCAGTGAGAAGTCACACGGCCTGCAGCCTGACTCATTAGAAAGCGCTCTGCCTTTACGAATGCCGATTGACAAAAAATACTAAACTCAGCGCAAGCACACGCAATGTTAGAAGAAAAGTGAATACTCACGCGCTGTGTAAATACGGATAATAAGTACAAAATAAACACATGCATAAGCCCCTGCTGCTGGCACTCCAGCCTACCTTATTTTGTCAGTGCAGTGTGCTGTGCCTGCCCAGCGGAGAATGTCAATTATTTGCTCACAGGCAGAGAATAACTGCTATTGGGAGCTCAGTAACCACCCACATTTCGAGGGCGTGCGCTCACATTGCTATGAACACTCAAGTGAACCAAACTGCTCTGAGCTCAGACGCACTATCTACAGCCGCTCCAATGCGTCTGCCTTTGCGTCCCGCCCGGCTCAGAATCTCATTGCTATTGCCTTCCCTTTCCCTTTCTCTGTTCGTCATTTCACTCCCACGTAACTCTCTTGCTATCTATTCCTTTGTGTTTTCCTACTGCACCGGGATAAAGATTGATTCGCGTGACCGTGACGTCATGGCATCCCAAGCTTTGACGGAAACGAGAAGAGTGACTGCACCCCTGAGCGTGCTTGAATGTGTCCAATTTTCTGTGAAGCGGATACGAAAAGACTATACAGTACTCGACTGACATTCTTTTCCGTCCATTCGTATTTTCTGTAGTACATGGTCTGACACAAAGGCTTTTTGAGTGGTGATCCTTTACCTCGAGGCCATACTGCTACTGCATAATATGATCAATTTCAATAATTGCACATACATATGCATAGATGAATTTATAACTCTCCCATATACAAATTACCTTTTCAAAAAGCTCCTATTTGAATAATTTTGAGTGACAATTGTCAGATTAATTATTACTTAGTGAAATTATGGTGCTGGCAGTGAAAATGTGTATTCAATATATCTTCGCACTATATTTTATAAAGTCCAATAATGTCATGAAAGTTTCATGTACAAAATGTCATATTCCAAGAAATATCATGTTTAGTGATATTTCACGGGATACTTGTGTACATTTCCATGTCAACGAAAACATGATCTTCCAATGAAATTGGTCTTCCGCAGAGATTTATCTGCATAATTTTGCTTAGTGTGGGTTGCTGTAGCATCCTCAATAGGAAAATAAATGTATTTGCATTACAATTGGGGTGTATGTATCCCTATTCTGGACAATGGCCGATGCTTGTCAAATTGACATGCACATGAAAAATGTGCCGTACAGTAAAATGACTCGATACTCAAAACTATATGGGGTAAAAAGCAAGAATATACACAGCAAATTGGTCAGTGTTAAATTTCCAGTGTTTGATCAAATATGCAGTTATCAGTGTTATTATATATTATTATAAGTGAAGTTCCATTTACCAGAGTAAAGTGTAGTTTGGCAGAATTAAATGTTTAACACTAACGCTAGTGTAGAGTACTTTCGACACTACTCAGTGTTACTGTTTACCATTGTAGCTGTTAAACACTATAAAGTGTTGGAGTAACATTAGTTAAGTGTAGGGGGGGAAAGTAACACTTTTAAAAGTGTTAGATTAGCTCTAATTGGTGTGGACACATATAAACACTTTTCTAGTGTTAGATTTAACACTCTGGGTTTATTTACTGGTGGTGCCATTGGAGCTTTTGCCGGCTGGAAGTAACATGATGTCATGCTGAAAAGGGTTATTACTGCTCAGTCAGTTTTAACAGACTAAAATAATAATACAATACAAGCCAACTAACTTAAAATTAAAATCGATACCCCCAACTGTACTACGTATGTTTTGTTTTGAACACACATTGGATTTGAAAGTATTTTGAAAATGTAGGCTAAATTAATACTGCATTCATGTTCAGAGTATATGCATGTCCATTACTCTCTTTTAGATCATTTGACTGAAACTTTTTGGGTTTATTCAGTCCAGTAAAATTCTCAAACTATCTAACTATTTATCTAATGCCCACTGTGTCACTTGTCTCCTCCCATCCCATTGTCTCTCAACACTGAGCAGATGTCCCTGCAAGTCATAGGCGAACAAAAATAAATATACTTGTATGTATGTGTGCACATGCATGCTCTCAAATAGAAGAATCTGAATGAATGTTGTCCTCCAACTTTTTTCCCCCCACGCCTCAACAGAATCACTGTATTTGCATGAAAATCGAATTAATGTCTAGTCACAATCGTCTCTGTCACACCGCTGATAAATTCTTCACATGCTTTTTTTTTTTGTTCTAAAACAATCTCCACTACTGCCATCTAACGGTCACCTTGACTGAAAGGGAGACTCTGCGAAACTATTTTACATATTTTCTGTAAATGCATCTGTATTTAGCCATATGCTATTGTTGTATAATCAGTGGCCACTCATGCAATTTCTGCATTAATAATACATTCAGTGGCCGAGATACATCGATAACAACAAAGTCCAATCAATCAACCAAGCTGATGAATGGATTTGGCGCCACCTCCTTGGTGATTGTTGACACTGCTATACTAAGTACATGCCACACAAAAATAGCCCTCTTCAAACAGCAGGAGCTGTAGTTTAAGATGAAAAAAAAAATGTAGTGTGCCAAAGCTCTTATGAAAAAAAACAAAAAACGATTCCTTTAATTTTATGCTATGTAAGGCGAGATTTGTTTTCCATCCACCCTGTGACCTATTTTATATATATATATATATATATATATATATATATATATATATATATATATATATATATATATATATATATATATATATATATATATATATATATATATATATATATATATATATATATTTTTTTTTTTTTACTTTTTATTCCTGCCTTTTATCTCTGGGTGGCAGTCTGGAACTTTCTTCATCAGCAAAATCATCAGGCAGCTTCAAGGTGAACGTGGTATTTCCGTTTGCAGTTCACCTCACCCCCTCCTACTTTATTTATATGTGAAGGGGACGGCACTGAAAAATGTAAAGTGGTCCGTGTAAAGCTTGTACTTTGTACACTTTGCATTCTCTCTCTCTCTCTCTCTCTCTCTCTCTCTCTCTCTCTCTCTCTCTCTCTCTCTCTCTCTCTCTCTCTCTCTCTCTCTCTCTCTCTCTCTCTCTCTCTCTCTCTCTCGATCTATCTATCTATCTATCTATCTATCTATCTATCTATCTATCTATCTATCTATCTATCTATCCATACATCTAGTGGCGCTTTGAGAAATGAGTTTAATTTTACTGTAATAAAAAAAATGCACACAAAAATTGTCGGAATGTGTATTTTAATGAGAAAAAATAGCACACTAAAACATACAGCACTGTAATGAGAAAGGACATAATTCTATAGAATGAATAGAAATTAAGCCACTTGGCCCCCTTGACCGTCTGGGGGCAGAATACAGACAGACATGAATATACTGTTCATTAGCTGTGTCCAAATTCATAGGCTGGGTTCTCCAAAGAACCAATTGCAGGGTGGGATCTTCAAAGGCTTCTCCTCCCTCACGTAGTCTCCATGGACCGGACAAATTGTGGCACTTTTGGACAGGCCTAATGTGTCTTATGTTAAGTCATGTTTATGTATAAAGGTTAGATACAAAAATGTAGGTACTTGTTTGTCCTCAGTCATTTTGGTACATATCTCAGATCAGAATTGAAATTTGTAAAAGTAATTGTATTTCTCAAAACAATTTGCACCAATCACAATGTTATTTGTATTATATTTTGTATGTGGGAGAAGATTGATTGCAAGAGACTGGAGGAGATTTATATTTCACTTTTTGCACTGTTTTTGAAAACCATCTCATTGTTATACAGAAAGGAAAAGACAGCACTGCCGATCACAAAGAAACAAAAATAATCCAAAAAAGTAGACGTGAACATGGGACAATTTCCTTTAGGAAAATTGTGTATGCACAATACTTCACTTAATATGAGCTATTTAAGAAAAATGGTTGACTGGTTGAACAAATGCATCACATATCCTTTCACTAGAAAAAGTAAAAGATTCGCCTGGGAAAAAAAGGTCTAATGGAAATGTTATGAACTAATAAGTGTTCGGTGTTTTAGACAATTGAACAGGAGAGATCTGTTAATACATTTTGATCAACATGACATAAGCAATTGATAATGTCAGGAACAGCAGAGAATTGCACATAACCATTAGCATGGATTTACAAAGCATTTACAACTTGTTCAAAGAAATGTATAGGAGCAAAATACTGTATGTCAACGAATTGATGTGTTTTCTTCATTATATTGTTACCCGTGTTGTCCACTAGGAGGCACTGTAGCCATAACTATTTTAGCAGGAGGAAACAGGAAGGCATACAGGTTTTGGAGTGCTTTGGCAGAATTTTGTGTACTGTACGCTTGCACTCGTGTTTTTATGGATTTTGTACCTTTTATGATGTCAAAAAGTATCACTGGGTAATAAAAGTAAGAAATCTGCACTTTAATTTGCCATTGGACTCTTTGATTAACACGGAGAAGCAATAGTTAAACATTAGCCGCCTAGCGCGTCAGACCAAGCATTACCGAGGCAACACTTCATTAGCCCAGCATTTGGGATGAATAATATACAAAATTATTATTATTTTTTTAATATGCACAAGTGACACAATGTGAACATTGAACAAGTAGTTTTAAGAAATTCAAATCTGATCTGAGAAACATACGTAAGCAACTGTAAAATTGAACTCAGCTGAGTCTGAATGTGGGGTGCCTTCAGGTGCCTCCATGTTTTAAGTGTGGAACAAAAGCGGCGTAGAAGAAGAGCAGAGCATTACAGGCTACAAAAGTGTACTCCGATGGGCCGTCTCCATGGAAACGAAGGCCAGATTTGAAGGCCACGTGAGTTTGGACATCGGCGTGTCATGTTTGAAGTTATCTCATGTGGCTTTGGAGGACGCAGCCTATGAATTTGGACATGCATGGGCATGGCTTTGGTCAGAGACTTGAGAGGACGGAGGGAGGTGTAACATGAGGCTATTTCCGAATCTTGTAAGCAGTTAGATTAACTGAAAACTCCCTCTAAGTTGAGTTCACTGCCACCATACAGCACTTATATATCAAGTTTGAGCTTGCAAGTCAAAAACAAAACAACAAACGTCTGAAGGACAGCTCGTATCTCAAAATACTTGTAGGTTGGGTTGGTTGGGCTAGAACCGTATTCCTTCTGAGTGCACTCCTCTGATTGATTGAGTTAAACATGTATTTTACAGTAAAGATTGATTAATGGTGGGGGACTTTTCAAGATTTGTTTTGCCAATGTGAGGATTGCCCGCCAACAACACCATTGCCAACTGGCTTGTTTCAAGACGAAAAATTTGTTTATTTGGCACTTCAGTTCTTTTCCCATAATTCCTTTACGTCTGCTTCTTGACCTACTGCATGTATGCAGCCACACTGAAGCACTAGGAAGTGTCGCCAGATACTGCAGATCCGAAAAATCCACACACCTATTTTAAGATGCTTCATGAATTATGGGTACAGAATTAAATGCGTCACTGGGAGGCCCGGCCAGGCTCCTACTGGAGAGGAATATTGTGCATGTACACTCACACATAACCTATTTTAGCAGCACTCATGGGTGTTGTAGATGGAAGGAAAGCCTAGAATAGGGATGGGTAACTGGCGGCCCAAGAGCCGTATGTGGTCCATGCCTACATTCTGAGTGGCCTCTGATTAATAAAATAAAAAATACATATATATTTTTTCTTCCCAATGTTATTTTCATCCATCCATTAATTTTCCAAACAACTTCTCCTCACAAGGGTTGCGGGCATGCTGGAGCCTATCCCAGGAGTCAATGGGCAGTAGGCAGGGTACACCCTAAACTGGTCGCCAGACACATAGACAAACAACCGTTCGCACGCACAATTACACCTAAGGATAATTTGGAGTGATCAATTGACCTACCATGCATGTTTTAAACTCACACAGGAACAGGGAGAACATGCAAACTCCACACTGAGGCTGGAGCCGGAATTGAACCCTGCACCTCAGAACCGTGAGGCAGACCTGCTAATCAGCGTGCCACCGTGCCGCACGTTATTTTTGAAGTAATAATAAAAAAGTTTTTTGTGTGTGTGTTTCCGTATATAACATCCGTTTTTCGTTGACAACACCTATTGGAGGCTTATCTTTTTTTAATTGTTTTAATTTATTTTGGGTAATTTACAAAAAATAATAAATAAATTAAATGTGCTCATTTTCCCAATGCTTTTCAATGGGCATCAACCATGGGCAGATTTTCACTTTTCACTTATTTCCATATTTAAAATGTCATGTTTACCTTACAAGTGCATGGTTCTTATGTGGCCCCTGAGTAGTACCGATGAAAGATTGTGGGCCAGACATTTTTCATTGGGGTGGGCAGGGTGAAACCATGACTCAAATAGGGGTGGGCATAAATTCATACCTGAAATGTCTATATAATAAGTGGTTCTTAACCATGCAGCCATACCGTTCGCATGCCGACCTTGGGCTGCGAGCACCGACGAGTTGGCTGCATTAAATAATTTCAGAGCATATGCTATGAATTCAATGCATTGGAGCTGTTACAATTGTCAATGAGTTGCTCAGTTACAATACAGCTTTCTGCCACTTGGCGGCAATAAGGCAAATGTCAGTTACTCAACTGTACACAATAAGTAGAAAAGGAAACTGAACAGTGGAAAAACTCATGGCTAAGTATTAAAAAAATATATATGTTGATTTTACACACATTTATTTGTTCAAAACACCGAACATTAAACATACAAATAAATAAATACTAAAAACAAGTAAATTATGCATTTTCATGGACTAGGGGGGCCACCACGTGCCTCCGCCATTGGTGGGCCCCTCTATCATTTAGTTGCCGAACCCTGGCCGAGAAGATTGTTGAATGCAGAAGTGTCACATAATGTAAAATCTTCATTTTACAAATCCCTCTAAGCTCACCTGGCTCCATTCTGTCATCTCAGGTTATCCAAGCGCACTCTCCTTGCAGTGGCTTAACTTAAAATTCACCATTCTTAATATAGCTTGATTGTAACCTATGAAATGCTTTGCAATGCTTTACCTATGGAAAAACTGAATGGCATGTTGTATTTGACATCTGTTTATGAAACCAAAGCTCAAGATTGGGCAAATGAATAGCCAAAATCTGTTAATTTGTCAGTATATCACTTTTTGTCATTTTTGTAATAACAAATATAACTAAATTAAACTAAACCAAAATTCACACATAAACAACCTGCTTATTCAAAAAATAACTTTGGGTATATACTCGATGCCATTGAGTTGTTGAATATATTACAACATGCATCATTGCTTCAAGTCACAGGCCAGTCTTGAAATTAAAAATAAATTATCAAATGATTTTGTGGTGGTGTGTTCATCAAAGACAAATAATATGAATTTACAGGGCCTATGATATTTGTATGCTCCTACTCCAAGAAAAAAACTAACAAACAAACAATCAGATGGTAATTGTTCTATTTCAAATCCATGGTTGTCGTGTGTAAAGGCACACGAAAAAAAAAAAGAGTTAAAAATCCAAATACTGGAATACTGGAACTGACTTTGTAGTAACAAAAATTGTCTGAGTGGCATTAGACTAAACAGAGCAAGTCTGCCTGACAGGCATCAGCCCCCTCAGCATCATCAAATAATTAGACAGTGGGTGTCGTTTGTTGTGGTGTGTATGTATGCTTCTGTCCCTTTGGGCAGGGCAATAAGTGGGGTAATGACAGAACGGTGTGACTGGCTGCCAGCACAAACAGACAGCGCATCGAGAGTGGCTGTTTGGCACGTAGGCAATGGAAATGGCATCCTGCCATCCTCTCTTATTCTTATCAACCAACATGTCTTGGAGTGGAATTTTGTTTTGGTTTGACTGCACCCACTGCAGCCTAATCGGTGGGTGGGTGCTACCTAATCATCACCCCTTATCAGTGTATGCGTTGTAAGAGGCGGTGGGCGCAGTCGAGCAGGTTGGAAGTTTGCATGGAAATGGCACAAGGCCTTGAGAAAGGAGACGTGACAGATGCAACATAAGGGAAGACCCAGTATACATGTAGAGACAAAATAAAAAGTGTGTGTTTACATTCTTAAGCTTAAAAGCAGATCCGCCAGGTAGTTTTCTTTAGTAGTAGTTTATTTTGTTGAGATGATAATTGCTGAAGAATTTAGATGTTTGTGTGAAAGTATTAGTTGATTAAATAGGTCTTGAAACACCTGAGGCAAAATATGTGTACATTCTGGTGTCTTGTAACCAGCAGCCTTCATTAGTTCAATTAGCCGTTACTGTGCCCAATTTGGACATTTTCACTTAGGGGTGCACTCACTTTTGTTGCCAGGGCTTTAGTTATTAATGGTTGTACAGTATTTTGAGTTATCTTTGTCACTTGTGGTGTGGACTTAGGACCCAAATGTGGACAAGACAGGGGAGTTGAACAACAAAGAGGCTTTATATACAAAAACACAAAGTAAAAACAGAGAGCAGGTCTGGATTCAGATCTGTTTCAAATAAAACTCAAAAGTACAAAACAACCACAGCACCAAGTGCTGGATGCAGAACACGTGGAAGAAAACTTGCATGGAAGAAACCTCAACGTGCTTAGAGAAAACCTCGGCTAAGAAACCTCCACAACACGTTTACTGACAAAAATGTCATTCAGTTGCTCTTGCTAGGGCAATGCACAATTCTATATAACAGAATAAAAGCCTATATGATAAAATACGAGTGACTCATCATGAGGGACATAGCAACTGCATAACAACTACAAACTAAGGGTGACTAGACAAATTAAAAGCATAACTGACCACATTATCATCATTGGGAACATAGTAACTGCATTAGAATATAGACAAACACAGCAAATCGGTCAGTGTTAAATTTCCAGTGTTCGATCAAATATGCAGTAAGCAGTGTTATCTAACACTGTTAGGATAAAAAGTTACACTGTTAGAGTAAATGTCCTTGAGTGTTGGGGTGGATGTTGGGTGTAACCTGAATAGCACTACCTTGAGTGTTAAATTGACCACACCCTCATTTCCAGTGAAGGAGAAACTCTCCAATTTTCCAGTGCGCTGTCGACATTTCAATAGCGATACATCCATTTGGTCTTGTCAGAGCGGCGTGGCTCAGTGGTAGAGTGGTCGTCTCGCAAACCTGAGAGTGTGGGTTCAATCCCAGGCCAGTGTGACTGTCAAAGTATCCTTGAGTAAGATTCTGAACCCCCTGTTGCTCCTGATTCTGAGTCATCAGTAGGGATGTAACAATATAAAAACAACACAATATGATGTTATCAGGATGTGAAGGTTATGAACCGATAATTCTTATTATTATCACAGTGTTGTGAGAAGGTTGGCGATATAAAAAAAGGTCACAATATTGTAAAAAAAAAGATCTCATACTAACAAAATAAACTTTGCTTCTGTGCATAACAGCAATGCATATAAACAACCTACAATCTCTAATACCAATATTGAGGCACTTACTTGCTAATGCACGCACACATTGCGTTCCTCCACATATTGACTCAGTTCATCTGCCCATTAGCGTGGATTTGAAACATAGCAAGGCCAAAACATGCCTTGTGAAAATAAAACTGCACTCAAAAACTTGCCACCAGAGGGTACTAGAACTGCACAAATGGAAATCAACTTTTTTAACAGATGTGCTGCTTTTAATATTGTGACATGACGACGACGATATTGTGGCAGTTTTAATATCGCGATTTCACAATATTGCTGTTATCGTTACATCCCTAGTCATCAGTAGTCAAAACGTAAAGTGATTTAGCCTTGAAAGGAGGAAAAACGCTGTATAAATGAAGTACCATTTACCAGAGTAAAGTGTAGTGTGAGTTTAATTTTTAACACTGACACTAGTGCAATACACTCATAAGTGTTTAAACACCTGAGTTAAGTGTAGTTTGGCAGAATTAAATGTTTAACACTGACACCAAAGTTCTTTCAACAGTGTTTACTAATGTAGATTTTAGTAACACCGGTTAAGTGTGGAAAAAAGTAACTGAAAAAAGTGTCAGAGTTACACTCATTGATGTGGACACATATAAACAGAGTTAGATTTGACACTCTCAGTGTTGATCTAACACTGGCGATTTTGCTGTGTAATAGGGCTAAAACATCATCATCATCATCATAAGGGACATAGTAACTGCATAAGCAGACTACATTCATAACACAATGACCCCCTTGACTGCATAAGCATAAAACTGCATAAGCATAATAATACATCAACATCATAACACAATAACCCAAACAAAAATACAGTGACCTATGACCTAATCCAAAGTGTTGTCCCATGAAAATATATAATTAAATATTTGCAGAAAAGTGTACTCACTTTTGTGAGATACTGCACTTGTACATACATGCGAATAGGCAGCTACAGGCACAATGAAATGAAGATAACAGGCTGAAATAAATAACATTTCATCTAGGTTTTCAATTATATCTTGTGATAGTGTTTAGGCCAGCAGAAAAGCCCTTGGAGCCCTCTCTGGTATAAACCGGAATTCAATGATAAGGCCACTCTTAATCAGCACCCCCGGTGCTAAGTGAAGGATGTGATGGGCCGAACACAAAACTCAGGTACTGGCCCATGTGAATCATCTCATGGAACGACACATGCTCCCTTTCCATTTCAATAGATTGCAAACCCAAACATATTGCAAAACAATACAAGATAAAAAGCATTTGTTTGGGTGCACAGTCTGGCACCTGATAGTCTTACACAACCATCCCCAGGCGTACTGTTACGAAACATGATCAGCATAATTTATCAAACAAATGAATAATTTCTCAAGCACATGGTCATTATTTATTGAACTTGACTAATCAGCCTGAATGAATTCACAGTCTACAACACACCTCTCCATTAATACACAGTTGTAGTTTCAGGAGAAAATTATAGTGCAACGCTTCACTTTTGTATGTTACTGCCTCATTCCAAAATTTAATAATTTATTTTCCTCAAAATTCTACACACAACACCCCATAATGATAATGTGATTTTTTAATTTTATTTTTTGCAAGTTTATAAGAAAAATAAATAAGAAGAAGAAATCACATGTTCACATGTATTCACAGCCTTTGCCATGAAGTTCAAAATTGAGCTCAGGTGCTTATCTTAAGGTACAAATCTGGAGAAGGGTATAGAAAAAAAAAAAAGGTTGTAGTGAGCACAGTGGCCTCCATAATCTGTAAATTGAAGAAAATACGAACCAGCGGGACTTTTACTAGAGCTGGCCTCTCATCTCAACTGAGCAATCAGGTGAGAAGGGCCTTAGTCAGAGAGGTGACCAAGAACCCGATGCCACTCTTTGCAGTACTCCACCAATCAGACCTATTGTAGAGTGGCCAGACGGAAGCCTGGTTTGAGTTTGCCAAAAGGCACCTGAAGACCATGAGAAAGAAAATGATGTGGTCTGATGAGACACAGATTGAGCTCTTTGGCCCGAATGTATGTTGTCTTGTTGGGAGGAAAGCTCCGCCCATCACATGGCTGATACCATCCCTACAGTGAAGCATGGTGGTAGTAGCATCATGTTGCGGGGATGATTTTCAGTGATAGGAAGTCGGAGACTAGTCAGGATGGAGGGAAAGATTTCAATTGAATGCAACCCAGTCGTGTATTGCACACAATACACATAGTATATATTTCAATTTTGGTATCATTCTCTTCATGACAAATTGTTAAATAATACCTCTGTAAACTACTGTTTATATGTAACTAGAAACCTATACAAAAAGGAAATAGTTAGAGGTATTTAAAAAAATGTCAAATCAGTTGTGATTTTATTGCTGGAAATGTTTTCTACAGTTGATGTCCAAGAAAGGAAAAATGCCTCTATGCTGTACCAATGTTGCTTGCAAATGACGTCGGTGATGTTATCCTACAGGGAAATGTCTGGAGAATCAGTCTCGGTATTCAATTTTGGCACAGTTGCTATGGCAACCTGACGTAGAGGCCCTGGTCAAATCCAACATGTATTACTTGTCATATGATTCGTTCCGAGAAAGAATCCTTCATCGAAACATTGCTCTTTCTCTTAGAATGTTATAATCGGATAGATTGTGCTTTGATACCCTGAGTAACCTGCTCTGTTTTAACATTATGACATCAAACTAGCCTCAATTTACAACATTTCTGGGGGGATCTCTTTGTTTTCTATTTTTATGGGCTCGTGAATTTTCATTACTTTTTTAAAATTAATATTATTTTTTAATTATTATTCTTTTTTTTTCAAAGTAAATAAGCCTTTTTGGTCAACCTTGCCCCCATATTTTAAAAGCAAATTGATTTTAAATTTTATATGAACAATTTGATATGGCATGATTGTAAAGTCATTGTCTGGTGACCAGTCTAGGGTCACCCAAAGTTGGCTATGAATGAAGACAAGTGGTATAGAAAAAGAATGGATGAATGGATTCACAGACATTGAGTTGATTTTCAGACTGCCCATAGCCTTGATATACTATAAATAGTTCTGAACAAGCTTCATTCATTTGCATTCATGATCACACTCGTTCTGTCTGTGATACAGTCTCTCATTTCCACACCGAGCATACCAAAGCCAAATTTTCCTACAGAAGAAGATCAATAACTTTGATTAAAAGTCAATTTTGTAATAATCTTTCTTTCTTTCTTTTTTTTCTTCCAAAGAAGTGAACTGGCAAATGAACAACTCGCAAAACAACCTAATTTACTTGGTGGTTGTGCGTGTGTGTGTTTTTGACCCAACTTTTTAGAGTGTACACCCTTAAAACTCCTGGGTCAGAAAAAAAAAATCATAAAGGGACCAACCTGCTGCTTTCGCCAATTTTATCAAACTTTAGGTTGTTTTCTATCAAAAAACTAAATGACACCCAGAAAGTTGGGTCAAATTACCCAAGTAGTGAAGCAGTCCAATTTTGGACCAAAATTGGGTTATTTTCGACACAGTAGTTTTAAGAGTTAAATTTATTTTTTATGTTAAATCATAGGTCAAGTAAAAAAGTTTGGTCAGTCCCTTTTTGACCCAATTTTTTTTTGGGGCCCAACAGTTTTTAGAGTGTACATGCTCACTTTACAGTGAACATGCTCACTTTACACTTTACATTCAAGGGCTGCCGTTGTGAATGTACAGTTACATGTTTGCAGCCCACAGACAAAATTTATGAATTTGCCTCTAAATTTTTGTCAGTGTTTGGCTTTCACTGTAAAAAACTGTAGGATCAGTAGGGATTAATTTCTGCTTCAAGCATTAACTACTTGACTGTACATAACTAGACATTTTATGTGACCAACAAAAACTGAAGTGATCTTCCGCATTCAAGCGTCAATGTTATAAAAGCTTTTGTTTCTTAGGGTACCAACTCAAAAGCAAACCAATGAGTCCCTACAGGAACACAGCAATGTTACACATATTGTATTCTCCAAATATATGATCTCATTAATGTGGCAAACACACAATGACTGACTGCAGTCCTCTACAGTAAAAAGTCCATGATTTTGCTCTGCATTCTCGGCCACTTCATCATCACTCCCCTAATTGGCTCAGAGGGTATAAATAGCCACATCCATCACAAGACTGATTTACTGGCTTCACTTACAAGGTTAATGCAGCCCCAAGGGACACAATGTGGGCCATTGGGTTATCTTTTGAAGAACAACTGTTCAAGCAGATACAGGAAGGTTAATTGATTTTGGCTTTGAGCATAACATATATTTACAGTGGAACTTCATAGTTTGAATGTCTCGGAACTCGTACAAATTAGACTTCAACCATAAAATCTGAGTAAAAAATGCCTCGGAGTTTGAACTCATTTTCGGAATTCAAACACCCAAGCAAAGCAAGCTAAGCCGAACGTACCTTGAAAACGGGTAGCCGAGCGAAGCCGAGCGAAGCCGAGCGAAGCCGAGCGAAGCCGAGCGAAGCCGAGCGAAGCCGAGCGAAGCCGAGCAATGCCGAATGCTCACGTTGCGGTAGTTGAGACGATGCACTGCTCATTTCCAGTCAGATCGTGAATACTCCCGGAGGTGCTCCATACTCGCGAGTGCATTTAGATTTTTCCATGACAATTTTCCTTGCCATAGGCCCAAAGAAAGACAACAGTGCGAGTGGCAGCAAAGAAAAACATACAGTGCTGCGAACCACAGTGGAATCAGGAAGGAGATTATCGCGCTGCTGTAACTACCATGACTACTTCTGTAAATACTGGCACGAGGACCCCCCTTAGCTGTTCAACAACGTGCCTGACGTTAAACAACACACGCAAGGACCGCTTAATAGTCTAACAATATGCCCAATGTAAAATACACAAACTCAGCAATGAACTAAAGCTAGCATTAACATAGCATTTATCATCCACTGATGCCATCACACCACAACAGGTAAGGTAAGGTAATTTTATTGTTTAAATACTGTACTGTACTGTAAATGTAAAAAACATAAATATAAATTAAAATAGGAATTTTCTGTTTTTGGAGCTTGGCAACGGATGAATTGCATTTACATTATTTCCTATGGGAAAAAATGTTTCGGAGGTTGAACAATTCGGACTTTGAACACTTCGCAGGAACGAATTATGTTCAAACTCCGAGGTACCACTGTACGTTGTCACGTGTCATAATCTTATAGATAATGTGTCAGTAATACTCGTACAAACTACAATACTACATGTTTCACGATGCGACAGCCCCTTGACACAGTTTTGATCAGGTGTTCATGCAATTGAACATAAACAACTGTTTAGCTCATCCTTTCTTTTCTTAAGCTTAAGACAGTAATTGCTGCATTTGACACATCTAGCCCAACAACCAGCTCTAAAACCATGCATGGTAACACAAAAACAGGGTCTACATAACTTAATTAAGAGCTCATATTTAACCCTAGTAAGTAAGTAGGGCTGTGAACGTATAGATGGATGGAGATGAATGCTGAATCATAATTTTCGGATTCAAGTGAGAATGAATCATAGCATGTTGTTGAGTGTCACAGGAATGTTAGAATGGCAACGCGTGTGTACAGTTGGTATGTGCACTGCGTTGTCTGATGCGCGTTTTTTGAGACCTGACACCCAAAAGTGTTTGAATGTGTAATGAGAATATTTAGCCATTTAGCTAATGAGCATTATATCAAACTGTTAGCAATCATTCAGTAAAGTCTAACTAGGCAATGTATCAAAGTCTTTTGCTGTAGGTCTCTGATGCCGTTCTAGCTCGAAGGCAGTCGGCAAATTTGGACGCTGGGCCAGAGAGACAAACTTTCTTAGGAGTTTGCTTAGCGCTAGTGTTGAATTATTAACATTGTTTTTCAGTTTCAATTTATATTTTAGCCGTTTTGGATTTAGTTATAGCTGTGTAGCTCAATGAATAGTATTGTCTATTGTATTCTTATCTGTCTCTCTTGCCTGGGAAAGAGGGAGTAGAGTTTGTACCAGTCTCAGTCGGTCCAAGGACAGGCTGATTTATTATTGTTTAGGTCTAATCTGATTTGTATTCCTGGGAACTTCTGCCTTTTTGTGAATGGGAGGGGAGAGGAGACTTTTCGTATTCACCCACTTTTCAATAAATAATGATGTGCAGGAGAAGGAGGGACACACTTTTGAACAGAACACTGCTTGGGTGACTTCATTTGTGTGATCAGAAGCTTCTGATAATTATAATACCTTTGCAAAGGGACTTCTTCACCAGAATCTCACCATTCAGTTAATTGAACACGCAAAGAGTAGAATACAAATATTGGCTACTCTAACACTAGCTAGCTAGCTAGCTGCTACAACAGGCACGGCACGGCACATATGTGATATACTGATATGTTTAAAAAGAAAAATGGATATGAAGCTTGGCAAAGTGCATTAGACAACATTTGGTGTGGATAAAGCCTAAAGTGTACTCTATATACCATTATGAACACGTTGATTAAATTTTTGGGGATTATGACATGTTTTTCAGCAAAAGTACAATCAATAACCCATTCAAATGGATTCAGGATTCAGTTGGTTAAATGGTAAACGAATATGCAGGCACTACAAGTAGTTGAAACTAATAAGTCAAAGGTTTGGTAATGTCAAATACACACTGGTGATGAAATGATGTGTCTCCATATTGTTCCTTTTTTGCAGTGCTGTTGTGACAGAGGGTTAAACACAACATTAATACAGAAACTCTTTTTCCCCTATTTCTCTTACTGTGGGGACTTTTCAGTCCTCAAGATTCATCACCATTTCCCAAGTTAACCATGACCTCAAACACAAAATAAAGGTGTGAAATTTTTAACTTGCTGTCCCGGCATACGTCATTGTCTTTTTAAAGGAGTATCCAGGGAGGCTCCCTGTCCCATTTGTCTCGTCTTTTGTCATATGCACGCAAGTAGTGTCATCAAATTATATCAGAGACAAGATGAGTAGAAACCCATAGAAACACGTATTATGGAAAATTCAAGGCTGGGAGCTATGGAAACTGAAAATGAGGGGAGCACAACATTATAGACCCTGAAGATATAATTCTCCCATGATTTGGAATGAAGTTGAAGTGCAAACGAGGGCAGAGCTCTTAACATGAAACATGGTCATGGTAATGACATTATTTTTCACGTGTGTACCCATGTCCTGTAATACTTTTAGAGCAATGAATGTGGCTAACGCCTTTCAACGTAAAGCAATAAGCAACTGAAACGACGTTGACGTACTGATTGATTTGACTTGTTCACGTTTTTTCTAAAATAACATGTCATTCTATGCTCCCCACTCGTGTGAACAGTTTAGGGAAGAAGGCCCTTTTCGGCTCCAGCATGACTGCATCCTAATGCACAAGTCAAGGTCCGTAAAGACGTGCTTTGATGAGTGTGAAGTAGAAAAACTGGCGAGACTTGACCTTAAAACCCATCAAACACCGTTGAGATGAACTAGAACAGAACTTGTGAGCCAGGCCCTCCCTTTTAAATCTTGTGACCTATGACCTCACAAATATTCCTTAAGATGAATGTACAAACATTCCAACATCTTACTGAAAGTCTTCCCAAAAGAGTGTAAGCCAGGGCTGGAATGGCACCAAAAGAAAAAAAGAAAAAATCCTGGCATTTTGACTTAAGCCCGCCAGTCCGACTCCTGATCACCTCACCAAACACATAGTCCTGCCACTGATATTGACTTATGTTGGTTCAAGTTGCTGTCTATATTTGAAATTGATGAATGGACTAGTCCTTCTAAATTGTGGGCCAGTCTCTTGGGGTAAAATTCAGGAAAATAATAATTAAAAAGCACAGCATCGGCCCCAAAAAATGCCGGCCCATCAGGCATCTGCTCTGTACGCCAGATGGCCAGTCCAGCCCTGGTGTAAACTGTAGCTGCACTATATGAACCCACAGAAGTCTAGTTGATAAAGGGGGGAAAAAAGCAAGAAGCAGATGAAACGTAGTCATGCTTTACTTTTAATCGCTTCTTAGAAAAAGTATTTCTGATTGATTATTGTTTAACACAATATACAATATAATGCCATACATTGTGTAAAACATTTATTAATCCACCTGCAACAACCGGTGGACCTAAATGTGTTGTTGACAATAACAAAAATCACCTCTCATGCAGATAGTGCTAAATCAGGCTAACCACTTGGACAACCAGGACCAAAATGCATGAACATAGATTAACAATGTTAATACTGAACACAATTGTTTATCAAAACTGCTAACAAGTTTGGTCAGGAACAGTTTACACAGTAGCACAGTTACATAAGAGCATTTTGTTAACGCAGATCAATTGAGTGCCGTGCGTATTGTAGCATGCCACCAGTACCGTTGCAGTGACATCTACTTTTTCATGATGTGCAATAAGTGGAACAGTAGATCATTTGTGGGGTTTGTGTTGCTCAAACTTGTATTTTTAGACAT
The DNA here is from genome assembly GCF_054856555.1 of Leptonotus elevatus. NCBI lineage: Eukaryota > Metazoa > Chordata > Actinopteri > Syngnathiformes > Syngnathidae > Leptonotus > Leptonotus elevatus. Next base: position 5,871,151 of record NC_141249.1, read on the forward strand.
TAGCAGTTGTCATTTAAAGATGTGAAAAGAAGCAATTTATGTATTTTGATAGGAAGCAACGATCGAGTGTCTGTGCTGCTTAGCTATGCATGTGTCCTATTTCCAAGCGTATGCAGTTTAACATGTCCTCTATGCAAAGGTGATAAATCCAGGTTGAGAAAGTGAAACACAGTTTGGCTTTAGCCCCAGGTGCTAGCGAGCTAGCTCCCTAGCAGGTAAACAAACGCCATGGGAGCTAGCTAGGGAGCTAGCTAGCTAGCACCTAGGGCTCTGCCTCTATGTCGCATCTTGGTCACCAAACTGCTGTCAGATGACAACCTTATACCTTCAAAAATTATGGTCCCAGTTTAAATGGACAAAAATCAGTGAAAATTAAATTAGCAAGCAACTAAAAATATTTTTCAAAAGAAATAAAGGACATTAGTTAAAGCGATGATCTTTAAGTACATTTTTGGTTTAAATGAGGTTGGCGATATTTTTTTTAGAATGCAGCAATACATAAAAAAACAACTTTGGTTATTTTGTAGTTACAAGGTTCTCATATGACAACATTCCTTTAGCTCCTGCTCTGACGGGCGATCCAAAGAGTGTGCAGTTATATACACAATGTTACATTGTGTTGTGTGTAAATATATTTATAGAACAATATATTCCAGAGCCTTCTACACATTAGACACCACCACTTCCTGGTAATGCAAGTGCATATAAATTAGAAAATCGACTTTACACTCAACCGGTATTTCTTATTTACATGCTTAACGTATCGAATAAATACACACTGTTATAAACAGCAAAAAGAGCAACTTGAGCTTCTAGCGACAAACAATTATAGACAAAAGTGAGTCGTGATGGGGAGAAGTATAAGGCCAATGGCAAAGTCAACATATGCAAACACACACACACACACAACATATTCAAAACCTCCCATACTGCACACGCATACAACACACACGATTGCCAGTTAATTAACTATCCTGGAGTGAATTTTGACAAAGTACCATTTTAGTATATCACTTAACCAATATGCATACAAACATTGACAAACAAATAAACTTTGCTGTGGGAGCCAGATGAAACGTGAGGTCGACAAACCCTTTTCAAACTTGACTCTAAAATAGGAAGAAAAAAAAGATTGACAGTTTGCTGTCAAAATAGTATACCTAAGTCCCCTTATCTCCCTAAAGTTTATCTATCAAATATACAGCATGAGTGTCAATTTGTAATAACCAAACTGCCCTAGAAACCTGATGCGGTAAAGGGGCTTTCCCTCCCCCTTCTTCTCTCCTTTAAATGACGTCATTGGGAGGGAGCAGCACTTGAGTGATTTTCATAGCAGGAAAGAAATAGCTGGCCTGATTGTTTTGGGTTGTGTCCTTGGAGCCGAGAGGGGTTTGTCAAGCATGTGAACAGTGGCACTGATGAGGCTCCGTGAGCGCCTTTCATACTGGCAGCTGGGAGATCACCTTCAAATCATGTGGTCTGCCGGGCCTGATTGCATAGGGGCAGAAGGGCATTGCATCAGATGGGCTGGGGGGGGGGGGGGGGGGGGGGTTCAGGAGTAGTTCCAACTAACAGGATTATTAAGACTGCAGCATATCTGCCTGTTAAAAATAGAATCACTGCTGATGTGCATTTTGTCCTTGTCAGACTCTATCTTTGATTTGAAAGAATTGCAGACCTCCACAAAGGCAAATGTGTATAAAATGCCTTTTGTGTTATGTGATATCGATCTGTAAGCAATTTGTTATGCTACGCCCTCCAGTAAATTAGGTAAGTGGCCCTGTATGTTGCTTTTAATGGTGTCAAACAAATGGTGGTGAAATTATAAAATCCTCAGCAGAGGTAGTTATTAGTTTAGGGTGACCAGACATCCCGGGTTAACCGGGACTAGTGTTAATTTTATCCGCCATTTTTAAATTTAGTCGAACTAATCCCGTTTTTATTTAGTTAACTTTTAGTCGACTAGAAATCTAGCATTTCAGTCTTTATTTTAATCCAAGAAAACGTAATTTTGTCTAGTTTTAGTCAACAAAAACTGTTGTTGTGATGTTTTAGCCTAGTTTTAGTCAGGACAATCATTTATTTAACCCCTGTATTTTTATTGGTCAGCTGATTATGTTGAATATTTCGGCTCTAAAACTATTTGATGGCTACTATGGCGCAATGCTATAAATTAGCCAGCATTAGTTAGCGGTCGGATTAACATTATTGTTGGAACGTTATAGCCGTTGGATTAATGTTACGTTATACCTCTAATTTACTTTTTTTTCTCTTTTTTTTTTGTGCCTATCACCGTGAATCCACCTCCTGTCTGTCCCATGTGGGTGTGCATGTTGCACTTGCTAGCTGCAGATTTGAAAGGGGGTGTGTCACTCACTATGTGTTACATCAGTGTCACATTGGCAGATTAGTAGAGACAAGATTTTACAAAATCATATAATTTTCGTCTCATTTTTGTTCATGAACTCAAATGTCCATAGATTTTAGTCCACTTTTTATTAAGTGAAGTCTCAAGTCTCAAGTTTCGTCTCGTCCTGACGAAAATGCATACTGATTTATTCCCAGTTTTTATTTATTAATGAAGGTTTTAGTCTAGTTTTAGTCCGGTGAAAAATGTGTGTTGCCCAAAAATTATTTTGTTGAGTTTTCGTTGACGAAATTAACACTAACCGTGACAGTCCCGGGGTTTTGATAAACCAATTAAAAGGGAATTTAACTGTTAAATTCCTATTTACGTTCACATTCACGTTTGCGCTCTCATTCTCATCTGCAACTAATCGCTTGCAGGCATCCCATGTTTTTCTCATACCAGAACTAGAACTACTTTCTGCTTCCCTGTCTAACAATCATGGGAAATGTTGTCCTACTAGCCTAAATGCTGCAGTTAGTTACTTCCGGCACGCTTCCAATGTTCCATTGGGAACGTGAGGTAAATGCCACAGCTAGATTCTGGGACGGAGTAAAAAAATGTTGGATAATGGTCAAGTGTCAACCAAGATAACATTTAGCATTAGCTAAAGTAATAACACAAGCACCTCTCGCCAGATTGACATATTTGTTATAAGTAGTTCCTGTTGTTTGACTTTGAGTGAAATTGTCCTGGTTTGTAATTCTGAAAATCTGGTCACCCTTTATGAGTTGTTTGTTTTCATCTTGTGGCAGGACCGGTTTATCATGGTTGAAATAATCTGATTTGAATGTCACGCTCATGTAGAAAGAATATGAAAAATGCAAAACGTTAATTACTCAAATTTTCCATCCAACAGGAATACATGACCTCACTGTGCATTTTGCATGAAATTCCAGTTTGGGTCTGAAAAGTTAGGAAGCCCACAACGTTGATTATTTTACAGATCTTTCATTGAGAAGTATGAAGATGTATTAAATGTGAATGTAACAATATCACCATAAAACACAAACTACAAATGTAGTTGTGTTTAAACAATGTTGTGCTCAGGCTAAGAAATAATTCTGACAAAATGTGCACAATTACATTTCCCTACCAAGACAATTTCATCTAAGAGTTGTTTGTCGACATATTTCTCTATTGCCCAATACATGGAAGACTATTCTCTTAACATACAAAAATGATTTTACTCTCTCAGATAAGAAAAACATGTCACAGACATACTGTACTAGAGTGTTATTAAATAAATAAAAACTATATAAAGACATTAGTAAAAAAGGCACACAAAAGTTATTTGACAAATGGTACAGGAAAAAGTAAACACTTTCTCTTGCTATACAAACGTGTCTCCATCAGTAGATTTTATTCTATGCTACTTCTATATCATAACTCGTAAAAAAGTCTTAAGTTACAAAATTTCTCTCAGTAGTGTCAATGTTCATTTACTGCCAGTCCAGAAAAGAAACATTTCCTAACCTGGCCTTCAATTCCCACCGTCATTGTTGCGCGAGCGTCAAGACTAAAATGTTTGCAGTAAATATTTCCTGAGAACTCTGAAGCCGCTTCTCCGAAACCGTCTGTCCGTGCCTGGCTTCAAACACCCAAGTGCAAGACGGGCCCGTGCGGGCCAAAACTAAGCCTTTGCTTCTGCGGGCTTGTGAAAAAGCACAGCTGCAAGAGGATCTCCCCTCTTTTTCCAAAACACTTTCAAATCGGCACTTGAGCCTGCTGCCGGAAGCTTTATGTGTCTGTGGGCGACGCCTCGTGCGTCACGATCTCGATGGTCGACGTGGGCTCCATCACGTCGCTCTCGTCGTGCTCCTGATAGTCCAGAGGAGAATGAGAATCTCCGAGACTGTCCTCCTCCTCGTCGTCTTCCTCGTCCCCATCTTTCTCGATTCCGTTCAAGTCCTCCTCCTCCAGGGTCAGCTCAAACTGGAACTTCTCGCCGCCTCCCTGTCCTCCAGTGCCTCCCCCGTGTCCGTGAGAACTCTGATCATAGAAGGGTGGGGAGGGGCTCTGCGGGATCATGCTCTGGTACCAGTTCCTGTTGTCTTCCAGTGTGTCCAGAATGTCCTGCGCATCAGGATGGACCAGATCCGCCCAAGTTTCCCACAGAGGGTGGACGATGTAGTCAATGAAGCCCACCTAGAAGAAACAAAGACACACAGATTAGGCATGTCCGTTTTTTATTTATTTTTTGAATTCATTCACTCCCAGCCATTTTCACGGAAGCAACCCACTTCGCTCCAGCTGTTTTACTGTATTTTGACTGATTTCGCAAGGCCCACAGAAGATTCTGTTCTATTACTATAAAAACATGGAACCTACCAAAAGAAAGATTAGAGGATTTTCTTTCATCAGGAAAAAAAAAAGAGAATATTTGTATCTGTTTCCGTTTTGCAGCAATTAGCATTAGAATATAGCTAAATTTCATCATTATTCACAAACCTGTTGAAAACACTGGGAAAAATAGCTTGTTGCAACATGGCCCTGGCTGATCTCTTATACTCTGCTGCCACTCGCTGGCCGTTTTTTGTAATAACTACCATTACTTTAAGCGACCTCTTCAGGTCAGAAGCTGCATCAAAGCCTTCTGTATGCTCTAGCATAAAAAAACAAAACAAAGTATTAAAACGTATTTATACGTTTTTGGGTTTGAATGGAATTGACTGCTATTTATATTGCACTTTTTTTTTTTTTTAGCTATAATCCATCTATAACGCTGCACGCATTTTTTTTTCTCACCTGGCTCTTTTCCACTGAAGCTGTATGTTTATCGCACATCGGACTGATCTCCATCCCTCGTTCCCTCTCCCGGTCTCCCTGGTGGAAGAATTCATCCATGATCCGATCAGTCCACTGACGATACAGCTCCAGGGACTTTGTGGGGTTACTCAGGTCAGCGCAGTGCACCATGTTTCGCAGCACCTTGGGGGAAAAATAAATAAATAATCAATTTGACAATAAAAACTATATTCAATATCAGGGATGGGCAACTTAAATGTTAGGGGCCACAATTAGTCACTGGTGCCACTCTGGGGCCACATAGGGCCTTGCACTTCCTATCCAGATGTATCACAACATGGACACGATAAGTGCAACCATGCTCTCAATATATTTCATTTTTCGTAATACATTTCTCAATGCATGTATAAGCGATCCATCCTAACCCAATAACAAAGGGTTTGAAGCACACAACAAAATAATCTCTGAATGTAATTTTTGGGGGAAAAAAATTATCATTATCTCACGATGTAAATGGTAAAAATGTTTGTTTCCTGAAAAAATCTGGAAATAATGACATAGGCGATTACAGTGTTCCTTTGCTATAACGCGGTTCACTTTTCACGGTCTCACTGTTTCTCAGATTTTTTGTAATGGAGTTTTGCATGCATTATTTTTTTTAATAACAGTAATGTACCTATTTTATAACATTTATAAAGGTTTCAACATTGAGAATGTTTTAACAAGAGAAATGTGAGAAAATGGAAATGCTTCGATGAGAAAAGTGTATAAACTGTGTGGTGAGGGGTTTTAGAGCCTTAAAACATTTATAACACTGTATTTTAAGAAGGCGTCGATAAACAAATATTTAAAAAATAAACCTTTTTTGGGGGTGAAATTTATTGATTGAAATTGAAAAAATTGAATTTATTGGAGCCATAAGAAGCATGTAAATGAGAGGTGGGCGACTTGCAGTATTTGGATTCCTTACCTGTATTCTGTCTGTGTAATTGTCCAGCAGCAACACCCCAGAACTTGTCACTTTCTTGGTTTCCACCATTGTCTTCAGATCAGCCAACAGACTCATGTGTTTGGACATGTCAGTAGCTAAAACCTGCATGACAGAAAAAAAAAGGCAAAATTATTTTTTGACTTGAAGCATTTGATAAAGGATGGACACCAAAATTAAAATCAAGGTGTCGTACCATGTCAATGACCATCTTGCGTAGGGACTGCCGCTGCTTTTTTGTGAGGTTTTGGAAGATGTCACAGCCTTCTTCCTGCAGGAGCTTGAATCCAACAGCCAAGTGATGATTCTCCAGCACGGACTCATCGTTGTACATGAGCGCCAGCTCCGAGTCTGCTCGCAAGTGGAAAACAAAATCAGTCGCTCTCACCACTACTGCTCCAAAACTTTTAAAGACACAAAATCAAATTTGTTATTACAATTCACAACACATACTGGTATTGATGAGGAATTGGTTTGATACTCCTGGATGGTCAACATCATGGATGGCAGCGGCAAAGATGGCAGCAAGGATTTCAAGGTCGGTGAAGACAGCCTGGAGAAAACAAACGGCATGGTCACTTGATTTGGAAGATTGATCAGTTTTTAGAAATGTCACACAACAAAGCCGTGACAGCTCTGAATAAGGCTAAAGTCACAGCCAAAACGGTCAGCAAGCTAAGAGATTTCTCTTACTAGGGATTGGGGAGTACCGATAACAGGTATCAATATCGAGCTGATACCAGGTCTTATTTCAAGGTACTTGTGACGGTGACCAATTCCAGAATCGGCCACCCTCTTGTGGCCATTTTATGATACAAAATTAAAAGAATAGAAAATTGCCATTCATTTGATAACATTTTAAGGAAAAATGCTATTTTGGGATATATAGGTCAACCCCCTAAAAAATTTCTCGACAATATGTTCTATGCAGGCCCATTAGTCTAAACACGGTATTTTGTCTAACATTGTTAGTCGAATATGGGTTAAGAAGCAAACTCCAGCAGTTTTTTATCAATATCAGATGGCGGCCATTTTGCCACTTGCTGTCAACTAAAGATGACATCAATGTTGCTCAGGTCTCAGGTAACAACCAATCACAGCTCAGCTTCAGTAAACAGGTGAGCAGTGATTGGTCGATGCCTGAGCCCTGAGCAACTGTGATGTCATCTTCAGTCGACAGCAAGTGGCAAAATGGCCGCCCCCGGAGATGGATAAAAACAGGTGGATCTTGCTGCATAAACCATATTCCACAAATGTAATATTAATCAGAATGTCATTTTAAGACTAGTGAGGTCACATATAACATATTATTGTAAAGAAATATTAACGATTAACTTCCCGTTTAAAATGATCTGTCATTGTTTTTATTCAGGGATTTTAACGCACGATTAATGACCACCTGTACTGAGAGAATTCCAGTAATAAATTCAATAATAATGCATATATTTGTGGAGACTGGGTTCAAGTTGTATTTTACAATTTTAAAAATGTGCAGAATTTCACAAGTTACTTCATGTTAAAGATTAAAATAGCTCTTATTATGAAAAGAAAAATGCACTGAGCTGTCACCACTATCTTACAAATGCAATTATGCCATCTAGTGGCAGAAAAATAACCTCAACACTAATCAATATCACACTCTTTTTTTATAGTAGTATATCTTTTTAATTTTAACTAAATTCTATGAATTATTATGAAATTACTGTATCAATGATTAAAAGATGCAGCCATGTTTTTTTATTAGTTTTTTTCCCCACTTTTATATTAACAGGCGTATAAAAACTTTTTATTGTCCATTTAGAACAGTTATAAAATTTGCGATTAATCGTGAGTTAACTATTGAATTTATGCGATTAATTGCTATTACATTTTTTAATCGCCTGTCACTCCTATTATTATGATGATTCAAAATTGTATATATCAAAAACACTAGTGGTATCGGTACTTTGGATCTACTACTCAAGAGTTAAGTACTTGTTCTGGTATCGGTGTGAAAAAATGTGTATTCGTAAAAAAGAACATTCATCTTTTGGCTGTGCAGTACCTTGTGTCGTAACTTACGTCAAGTGCTGGAGTGGAGAGGAGGATGTGCGTGGACTGGGCTACGTCAGCCGCATGCAGGCTGTTGTGGTAGGCCACATCGGAATGGTAGTGATCTTCCAAAGTCATCATGTAGCCCACAAACGTGTCCGCTGGGATCTTAAATGTCTTTAATAGATCTCGCTCCTTACAAACACGAGATTGCGATACACATAGTTAGAGACGACACACGTAAGCAGCGTCACGCAACGTCATCCAAGGAAAGAAAGTTTCCTACCTGAAAGATGGCGTACATGATGCAGGTGAGAGGTCGGCTGTTTGAGTACTCGGAAACGGTGAAGATATTCAGGCCCCATTTGTTGAGGTCCTCCAGCTCCTTGGACAGCAATTCCTCTTTATCCGTTTTGACGCCGAAACGCGCGTTGCTGCTGCTGGAAAGCGACGATCCGTGGGAGATCTTCTTGACGCCGCTGATATGCGTCATCAGCTGCTGCTTGTGCTGCTGCTTCTTCTTCTCGCGTGTCTTGGAGGTCGGTGATGGGATCTCCACCTCATTCTGTTTCTCTGCGCAAAGGCAAAAAATAAAAATAAAGATGATGATGCACTAATTAGAAATAAAAAAACAATAATAATAAAATTAATAAAAAATAATAAAACAAATAAAATAAAATAAAACATCTAATAAAAAAAAACTGTAAAAACAATAGTGTGTGTTAAGAAGAAGTCAAAAAAGGGGTCATTGAAGCTTCCATAGTAGGTCTTTGTTTCCTTAGAATTGCTACCTGAGAAGCAAGCTACACGATGGAAACACCTGCAACCTATCAGCCGATCTGCACTCATGCGACCGTTCATTCATCGTCTGTGCATTCATTTGTTGAATCTATCTCATGTTGTCCACCTGCTGTCTCCCTCAACTCCTATTGTTCATTCATCTCACTCTCTTGCAGAACCTTTTTCCACCTCATCACGCTACACTGGTTTGCCAGTCGGCTGGGGGTCATCTTCCTGACTAGCTCCTGAACAGTGGTAATGAGGGTTAGTCTTGAAAGTCTGTGAAATGTTTATCAGCGATTTGTTAAAACGTTGATCTGTGAATATTTCACTTACACAATCACACATGTAACTAAGAATCTCAAAATATTGGATTGTAATGTAAATTCTCAAATTCCCATTTTTCCCCTGTTGATCAAAAGCATTAACTAAATACTGAGCTTTACACACTCAGAATTTTTAGCTAATCGCCAAGTTAAAAAAAAGAAAAATATAACCGATCCAGTCAGAAGATGGACCAATATATCCATTTAAACAACATGTTTATTTTTGGTTGAAGCATGCATAATTGCACCCCAAAAAAATCCGTGAAGCAGCGAGGCTGCAAAAAATGAACCACATTATAGTGAGGGGACACTAAATAATGGAATAAAAAAAATGGCAACAATTAAACCCTAAATATTCAGCAAAAAGTGCTGATAAACATCAATAAATGGAAAATAGGAAGAAAAAAATGCCCCCCCCCAAATTTTTATAAAATTAAAATTAAAACATTAATAATATTGGAAAATAATTGAAAACAATCTGAGTGTATTGTAAACCCTTGGATTATAAACAATGAGAGCACAGAACATCCCTGAAGTGAACGACATTGTATTTGCTGTAATGTTTAATTTCGAGGATCCAATCAATGATCTATCGGCAAATTATAACATTACAGCCGATCACCACATTTTGTATAAAAAATGCAAAATACCTGCTGATTGGATCCAACCGATCACATCTGTGTAAAGGCTACTAAATAATGTTTAAATACAATTGAATTAATCAGTCAGAGCTGCAGTTAACACTTTTAATGACCCCGTTAAGCGATGTCAGTGATTTGTTTCTAAATACATCAAATAAGTTAAACAGGTCGCATTACGATTTTTGTATTCATTCCAATTTGGCAGGGTTGTCCACAACATGATTCTCTGTGGTGTCTCATATTTATACGCCATTTTATTTTCACTTTACTGGGAGTTGAAGGGCTAGCTTGTGCAAGTGATAGTGATTATAATGTGATTATAAAAGCAACTGAGGCAACTTTAATGTCCATTCAATGTTTGCATAATAGTGTTTTGTAGTGCTTAGCTAATTGGAGCTCATTTACTTCTTTTTTTATCATGGCCTCCCAAACATGAGTAAAAAACATAAATAGAAAACGGAACGAAATCAGAAATGCTGCTCAAGCGTTCGTTGTATTTACATCACTTGCGAGAAGAGCCGAATGACATCCTGAATTGAATGACTGCCGTCTTATCCAAGAGCTTCTTTGTCAAGCTCCAACTCAGCTCATCACTGTCTTATCCGCCTGTGCTCGGGTTATTCAATTACCAGCTGTAATTCAAATAATTACTTTCAGTCTCACGCTCTCCCCCTCCTCCTCTTGCACCCTTCTTGTTTTAGATCTGTCTTATTCTCTCCCCTGAGCTGAAGCCAGTTAACACTAAGAACAGCCAATTAAGCGCTCTTGGACATGTGCAGTCTGCAAAATAAGAGGAAGAAAATATTGCCGTCTAATTTATTGGAGGGCGCTATTAAACTCGGTCGGCTGTAGGACTGTGAGGACTTGGGCTTTGGCACCGGAGGATCACGGTTCAAGTCTTGTGTGTCGGACAAAATGTAGAAGTAGCATTGAGTTGTTGGGTAGATGCTAGTCTGTTTCCTGGTTACTGTCGAGTTGCCCTTGAGCAAGGCTGTCGCCACTACACTATTCTCTTCCCTCATATTTTTAACGTCCACACCCCCGACCTCAAAGATCCTGTTCTTGCCTGTGCCTTCTTACCACATTAGTTTTCCTTTTCATCCTGTCCATAATGTAATATTAATCAAAATATTGTTTTTTTGACTAGTGGGGCTGTATTGAACATATTATTGTAAATAATAGTTTTCCTTTTTATATTCATGGGTTGAATGCCTTTTAAGAGTTTTTAAGGATTCACAAGAACCTTGCATACAGATGAAGGAGAAGCTGTTTGGCACTTTTTCAAAATTTTGTTCTCTAAGGGAGGCATATTCCAATATGAATAGAGGAAATAATGATGTAATACTGAAAAGATCGATCGTGACAGGCACACAACTGCATGCTGTCTTTCAAGACAGATGAGGAGGTTTTATTTGCAAACTCCATTTTGCTGGCTGGAAATAACCCTACACCTCCACAAATCAGCATGCGTTTCCTCATCACTCAAAGAATATTGAAATACCGCCTCACTATGTTTTCAGGATGTCGTTCCTTTATCGTATGTTCTCTTAGGCCATCTGAGGATGGGAGGAAACTGAGAAAGGACTTTCAAGGCGTCCCTGCTGCAAAAAAACGCACTAAGCTCGAGATGACTCATCCAGTATGGTAACTACCAGCAAAGGGGGTTCCTCTGTACCTCTTGTTTTCTCCTTCACTGCAGTCACTTCTCTCCCTCCCTCGCTTGCTCTCCGCTCCTCCCCACCCCACCGCCACTGATCCAGCAGTGAGGGATATGCCATTTACACCACACGGATCAGGATGCCCATCGATCGGAAGCACAGTGTCTATAAATAGACCCAACCACCTCCATCGTGGCGTGCAATCTACATACATGTTCTTCTAAATTTGTGTGTTTAACATATCATTGATCCTTTCTCAAAGCAAGACTGAAGCCACTCAGGGAAGATTTGCTGATTGCCTACTGCTAAAATTAATTAAGGATGTCATTTGAATGTGATATTTAAATGTATAGATTACAGGTGGGTAATTTCCCTTGATTGTCCAACCCACATTGAATCAGATTGTAACTAGTTTAACGTCTTTATTCAAAATCTGCATTTTCTCACTTTGAGGCTGCTGCAATAAACCTCGACATGAAACTTAGTGGCGCAGTGTTTTATGCTACGCCCCCACACAAGAGCATGTCATAGCAACTCACACAGCTTAGCATCATAGCTAAAATATACATTAGTGGAACTCTTTCTTAAATATATTGTGGTATGATTTGGCTTACTGGGTGTCAGTAAATGGCAAATTGGTAAATTTGGATCATGAAAATCCAAATTTCGGATTGTGATTTTGTATGTATGCACTGTATGCAAGTACTAATTACCTAGGAAAGTGTTGGAGATGAATTCGGACACCTGATTCCCAGACCGACTCATCTCCGATAGGTGCGTCAACTCCCGATTCAACATTCTCTTAAACTGCAAGACAGAAAGGGGAGGGAGAAAGACAATGCCATCAGCTTCCAGAGAAAACCACAAGAAAATTGCGACTTCATGGATTCTATGGACAATTCAGCATTTTATTCCACAAGTGGAATAAAACAAGTGGAGGAATTCCACCCCACTTCCACTTAAATTCCCTAAAAATAATAATAGTGTGGAGGATAATTTATTTCACCACTGGGGATGCCCTTTATTATTTTAACTCTCTGATTGCATTCACTCACAATTTTGACGCACATTTGCAAATTATACATTGGTCAGTTTTTTTGTGTGCAAGAATTCCAAAATGTCAATAATTTTGTCCATTTTCAGGCTGTTATCCTCCAAACACAAATTAAAACATTTGGATGTAAGTACACTGCGATCCAGGGCACTGCGGTAGCAGCTGTTGACAGGCTGATGGATTTGCACGCACACACCACACACCAACACACATCAAACACAGCTCTGCAGAGGGCTCAAGATGGAACCTGAGCTACAAAACATCACCGGCACATCAGGGATATCAGTGTAGTGGCATCAAAGCTCCATTAGATTGACAAAAAATAGATGAATAATTCAATCATTACAATGATTTCCCAACAAGCTACGCAGTTAAGAAACACCCACCTTAATGTAACCCCAAGACACTGACAGCAGGTAATTGGCTTCAGGCATTTTGGATGCTGTTTTCTCGTTCCTAATCAAAGCCAGAACTGTAATCCAATAAGGAAAAAATATGAAGGCAGTCGAACAGGATTCTCTCCCCTTCGCCTCTCCTTGCGTTCCTTTTTTAGTAGCTTAGAGAGCAGCTTGATGGTGGCCCACTCTCCCTCATTGCTGCATAAAGTGGCCAGCTCAGAGTCTCCATGCCCGTGGATGGATGGATCGGTGGCGGGATGCGAGGAGAAAATGGGCGCTGCTAGATGGGTTGGAGCAGCAGCTGTGATCCGTAAGCAGAGGCACTCACAGCGCACTCATGAATAATGGAGAAGACACGACCATGGGAGGCGTGGGAGGAGGCAGCGGGGAGATAGCGATGCAGACAGGAGGGAGGGAGCGAGGGAGGCTGCGATGTTCATCTGACTAGAGGGGGGGGGGGGGGGGGGGGGGGGTTCCTCTGCTGGGTTTGTCTCGGTTCGATACTCTCACTGCTGGAGTGCTAATCCCCCCTCCCACCAGCACCCTTGCCCTCCTCCGACTACCCTGTCTTTCTCTCGGCATGTCCCTCCCTCCCTTTCCCCCGATGGAGTTTACCAGCCCCAGTAACACGTTCCGAGCAGAACACATGATTTGACAGAAAGTGCAGAAAATAGTGGGTGAGGGGCGGGTTCCCCCCAAGTGTTTCTGATTGGCATGTGAGGAACCTATATAATGTCAGGAAAAGACCGTTTTTATACTGAGCATTTTTTTCTTGTGTAATATTAAGTCTTTCATTCATAAATATGCAATTAAATTCAGATGACTCCTTAGAGGTTCTTCCTGCACTTGAAATTTGGAGGACAAAATATTTGAGATGTTCGATACTATGTTTTTTCAAACCAATACAAGTATTCAGTACTCTTGAGTAGTCGCCGATACCAACCCTACAAGTGGCAATACCACTAGGACTTTTCATACCTAAAATTCCCCCCCAAACACAATGATATACCAGACGTCCGGGGTTAACTGAGACAGTCTCGCTTTTGAGCCTTGTGTCCCGAGTCCCGACATCACATTTGTTTTTGTTTTTGTCCAGTCAGCAAGCCAATTGTTTGGGCCATGAGTATGTCAATCACATAGTTGTCATAGCGATTCATACGACAAACCTATTAAAAAGGAAATTAATTATAATACTAAGAGCCTACGAGCTGTATATGTCTAATCTGTACGTATATGTATAGTTCAAACAGTAGTCTGCTCACGGGATGGGATGGGTTTCAACGGATTGCTCGGGCGTGTATGGGCTATCGGCTATCCGGTAATACAGTATATACAGATCAGTGGCATCTAATTGCAAGCAGGCGTTTTTTCGTCATACCGGAACCTGAACTACTTCCTGTGTCTAAGAATCATGGGAAGTGTAGTCCTACTAGCCTCATGCTGCTGTTAGCAGGCAGACCCAACGCAAGCTGAGCTTTTCTGGCGGCATATTTCCAATGTTACAATGTGGGTCTGGCATGAGGTAACCTAACCGGCACAGCCAGCTTCCAAAAGTTGCTGGGACTGAAAAAAAAGGTTGTATATTGGGGAGTATGTACATTGGTGTATTTATAGTTGTTGAAATGTCAACCAAAGCATTTAGCATTAGCTAAAGTAATAACACAAACAGATTAACTAGTGATTACATTTGTTATAAATAGCTGAGAATTTATTGTTTATTGTATATTTGATTTCCAGTCAAATTTTTTATTGTTGAAAATCTGCTCATCTTAAAAGGTACCAACACGAGAGTGCATTGTCTTATTTACAGCTATTGAACTGTCAACCAAGATAGCATTTAGCATTAGCTAAAGTAAAACACAAACAGATTGACTAGCGATTACATTTGTTATAAATAGGTCCTGCTGAGAATTAGATTTTCAGTGAAATTGTAGCATCTCGATTTTTCATTTTGAAAACCTGGTCACCTTACAGGCACCAACAAGGTTGACTTCATAACTGCACGTCTTTCAGCCATTGTGAGAAACGCGTCCTTGAGGCTCCACAGTGCAACATTGAATACTGGTCACATTTTAGGGAACGTGAATGTGCAGCATCTCATCACAATTTCTATTATCATTTCCTCTGCGCACCCTCCCTCTCTTTTGCAGATTCTGTCGTCTGCGGATATACGCCAGCCAGCGTGGAGGACTGATAAGCCTGATCATTAACCACATCCCATGTTATAGACGCTGCGGAGGGTTATTTTTAACATCCTGCGCCGGGGAGAGGACTTCAGTGTGTGAAAAAGAAAGAGATGGGAGATAATTGCATTCTTTCCCAATTTAGCTGACATGAACCCACTGGTTTCTGTGTGTGTGTGTGTGTGTGTCCCACATACGAGGACACCCAAACACCATGGCAACAACATCAGGCAGCCAGTATGCGGCTGCTTTCAGTGGCTTCCCCTCTTCCTTTGCAGGCAGACGTGTTATAGCTGCCGAGCTGTCACGAGGACACGCCACACACATCGCCTCAGCTCACATCCGAGCCATACAAAGTGAAAATCGCTCCCCCCACCACTCCTGCACCTCCTCCCGCCACTCCATCTCTCGCTCACTATCCACCACTTACATGTCGATTCCTCTACTGGCTGCTACTTGCCAACACAGTCATCAATCTCTGCCTCACTGCCTCCCAGGGACGATCGATGGGGTGTCCTCTGGCGCATGTGGACATGGCTGCATTGTACCAGGCTCGGGCCACCTGACTAGGATATACGGTGACATCAGGGCCATGAGCCAATTTTGATGCATGGTGTTGCTTTTGTCAACAATGGATTTTCAAGGATACCGTCCTGCTAAATTGCTTTATGTTGCCAGAGCGACAATCCATGGGAACCCACAAGTTCCCTTTTGACTGCAGATGTGTTTATGGGTCTGTGCGTACACAAATGATAAAGATGAGGGGGGATCAAAGCTCCCCCGGGAGGATTCCAGATTATCCTCCCACAGAGGGAAAGAATCCAGACAGAAAGGACCAAAAGCTGGGATATAGGATGCAAAAAAAAAAAAGAGTGCAAGAGAGGAGGCAGCGCTTTATATAATACTGCACTGCATAATATATCAAGAAACCAGAAATAACAGTGGGTGATGTCGCTCTGCAGTGTGGTGAAGAACTGTGCTTCCCCACAGGCTTAAAGAAATTCCCAAGTGCGCAAACACATAGACAGAAGCACAGTCGTGGCAGACGATGCCATTTTATGCAGTTACGTATGCTGACGTGCATGTTTTAGTTTAAGTCAAGTCAAAACATTTCTTTATAATAATATGATATATGCTGCCCCACTAGTCTAAACACAGTATTCTTATTGATAATGCATTTGTTTAACATGAATTAAGCAGCAAAATCCACACGAGTTGACCCATATGGGGGTTCCATTTTGCCACTTGCTGGTGACTGAAATTGACATCACAGTTGCTTAAAGGCGCAGGTAACGAGCAATCACGGTTCAGCTTGTGAACATCACATGACCAAACTCAGAAAACAGCTAACCAATCACAGCTCAGCTTCAGAAAATAGGTAATCCGTGATTGGTTGTTACCTGAGCAAATGGGATCTTATTTTCAGTCAAAAGAAAGTGACAAAATGGATGCCCCCTGAGATGTATAAAAACGGGTGGATTTCGCTGCTTAACTCAGATTCCACATATGCAATATTAATCAGAATGCGGTGTTTATACAAGTGGGGGTGCATAGGACATATTGTTGTAAGAAAAAAATTTCATTGGTTATCCTGAAGGGGTAGATTAGTCTTTGGCCAAATGACAGAAAGAAGAAGTGTTGAGTTCTCTTTTTTACGGAAGAGGATTAGGGTCAGTGAAGTGAAAAAAAAGGTTGGCAGGATTCTGACTTTAAAGTGAGAATTCTGACTTTAATCTCAGAATTCTGAATTAATTCACAGAATCCTGACATTCGGAACCCCCCACAGTTTACAGCTCTATGTCACAAAGTCTGAGTTTTCTCACTTTAAAGTCAAAATAGAATTATACTGACTTTAACGTCAGAATTCTCACTTTAAAATCAGAATTCTCACTTTAAAGTCAGAATTCTGAAAATAGTGAGAATCCTGCCAAATTGCGCCAACCCCTTTTTTTTCACTTCACTGGCCCTAATCCTCTTCCATATTTTTTCTATACAAAGCTTCACTTTGATTTTTGTTTATATGCATACAAATTATTGAATGACTGAAATGGAAACATTTAACGAATAAAATGCGATTCTACTACTTGTTTATGTCTGCCATCCTTTTGTTCATTTTCCACAGGCTTCCCTTGTACTGCTATCACGCTATAATCACATTTCCTTCTGTTCCTTCCCCCTTTTTAACCCCTGCTCTGCTCGCAGAGTTTTTGTGATTAAGAAAGCTGCTGTGACAGAGACAGGGAAGGTGAAGGGAGCATGTGGCATTTCAGCGAGAGTAGGAGAGAGAAAAAAACACGCACACTGTGCTCCTCCATTCAGATATGATCCCATTGGACAGCTCAATGTGGAGGTCGGCCAGGCGGACAGGTAGCTTAGAGGCAGATGGGGAGTCTCCCTCCCTTGAGCGTGACGCGGCTGCCATCTGTCTATTGATCTATCGAACCATGCACTAACCCCACCAACATCCTCCCACTTTATCTTCAAATCAAAACCGTACAAAATAAAACAAGAGTTTAGGCTTAAGGCCACTAGTAGGCGCTCTGTGTTAAGTCTGCCATATGACAGGAATTGTTGACCTTTCTAACCTTGCATCCTTACACATCCCCAAATTGAGAGACTTAAATAAACCGGGCAGGCACTTAAAAGTGATGTAACATGTTTGTTTGATTAAATTACAGTAGGGAGTAATCTTGAAAAATCACTGCTGTCATTCCATGAGTTTCAGCACACTTTTTAGACACAAATACTTAATAAGTTCAACTTTCAAATTGTTTTCTTCTTCTTTATGTTTTAAGTGTAACTAAGAATACAGCCCATGACATATGTACGCAATCATCGCATCACTTTATTTTCTTTTTTTTTCCTCCTTAAGCAAACTTGCTGCCATGCAGTAAAATCATTTAAGACATCTCCAAACTGGGCAGCCACTTAAAAGTGATGTAACATGTTCGGTTAAATTACAGTGGGGCGTAATCTAAGAAATAATACTTCACCCCTGTCATTCTATAGAGCGTTTCAGGCAGCACACTTTTTAGACATAAATACTTGAGTTCAACTTTTGTTGTTGTCATGTTTTAAGCTTAACTAAGAATACAGCCCATGGCATAATTATCATCATACCCCTTTCAATATGTTTGTGTGTGTGCTCCTTATGCAAACAAGCTGCCATTCAGTAACATCATTTTAACTAGTTATGACTGCGAGTGACAAAACTTGTGAAGCCATTTGTCTCACTGGACTTTTTTCCCCTCAAAAAAGCCTGTGACTTTTGCAGGCAGGAAAGGAGGACAATTGACAATTGTCAAAACAAAGAATTACTCCTAAACTTTGTGCTCGTTTGGCCCCAAAGGGTACAATGAGGTTCATCATCATTAGGGTTAGAATACAGCAGTAAGCAGGACAATGCGATTTTGCGAATTTGAAACAGTACAATAACAACAACAAAAAAGTAATGAAAGGATTAAAAAGTGTACACATGCTTTGTTCTCTCCGATCTCACAAATATGCACTCACAAGTTATATTGAATTTGTTTGTCAAAAATAACTCTGTTAAGAAAGATACTTAAGACCAGAAAAAGAAAAACACCAAAGGTGTAACTGGAACAGAACAATTTGTCAAAATAAATGATCTCTGCCTTATTCATCAATAACTAATACAGACACAAATCTAGAAATGTTTTCCACATGTGTGGATGTACATTTAAATGGCTGCACAACTTGTTCCAAGAGTCCAAATAATAAATGAACTTCATTATCATACAATATACACGTCAAAGTTGTCTGAACAACAGAGCTTACTTGAGGCTCTCTCTCAGAAACTAAACTAAACTTAGAGCTAACCACAGCATGCGCAAGCATCAGAAGTGCAGCCCTCAAGTCCACATGAACCGGATTTGTAAAATACACGCTCACCAAAAGAAATCTTCACAAAGCAAAATTTGTTCAGGAAACTCACCTTCCTCCAGCCATTGAGCTTCCCTAATTTCCTCTCTTTCTTGTCAAAATAACTGGCTCCCATGTTGTTGCTGTTAAGTGTCGAGCAGCCGCTCAAGTGTGACTAGCGCGTGAGTAAAAGGACCGAGCTTTCTCGACTTTCTGAAGTTGGGAAAGGCCGCAGCTCGAGTGACTCAGATTGAGGTCTGACTAGGCTTTACCTCATTCTGCGCGTCTTTATGCGTGTGCGTGCGTGCACGAGAGAGCGAGACCTCAGCCCTAAACACACACCCTCATGAGGGTAGTCCCGCCCGCCTCAGTACTGTTGTCCGCCCTGCTTGTTGTTCAACCCTCCTCACACACTCAGCTGCTGAATTGAACAGAACATTCGGATAGAAAGAAACCTTATCTCTTTATTGACGAGTCTTGGTGAATTCAGAGGCGCATTTCCTGGAGAATATGACAAATGCTGTGGTGACTATATTTACTCAGGACATCCCAAACAAGTTCCCATTAACTAGTAACTCGAATAACAACTTAACATTCTAGTAGGGCTGGTGAAAAAAAAAGTAGACCAAGAGGATCTCAAAAATAGGTTGATCAAAATTTTTGCCCCAGGGCATTGATGGCACCCATTGTACACCACCCATACAGAATTTCCAGACCACATAAAAATCCATCGTACTCTATTTAAATCAATGGTCCACAACTTTTTTTGCACTATGGACCGGTTGCCTTTCATTGCCTTTTGGGCTATGAAAAACATCAACATACATATCACGACGTTACAAAATTAAAATGTCCCCCCCAGTTTTGTTAACAAGAGTTTGAAAACCTAGAATTTTTTTAATTGTATTAGAACAGATATAAAAATGGGGATTAATCGTGAGTTAACTCATGAAGTCATGCGATTAATTACGATTTACGAATTTTTTAAAATAATCTTTTCTTAAAAAATAAATAAAAGAATTGTTTTCCCTAAATTAGGGGCATCAGGCAATTAAAATTTGTTATCGTAATTAATCGCATGACTTTACTAGTTAACTCACGATTAATCACAAATTTTACATCTGTTCTAAATGTACAATATTTTTTTTTCTTCCAGATTTTCATACTCTTGTTAACAAAAATGGAAAAAAATGTTAAATAGAAATAGTTCAAATGATTTTTTTTACGTCTATAGCCGTCAACGGAAGCAAATGAGAAATAAACACATAAATAAAGGTCGACTGATTGGCTGCGGTCACACACACATTTCCGAATATCACGATTCTTGATTATATAATAACCCAGCCGAACTTGTGTATATTTCCCTATGGAATGTAATTAACAAAACAATTTATTTTTTACTTTTGTCCATTTCTATGTGCGACCCGGTACCAATAGTCCACGGTCCGAAGCCGATCTAAACCACTCATGGCCTTTTCACAATCTATTAGCATAGGGTGACCAGACATCCCATTTCGGCTGGGACAGTTTTCGCCTTCCTCATCCTTTTTTAAATAAAATGTTTTATTTATTATTTTATGTTTTGTACCGTTATTCCGAAGGTCCTGTCCTGGTGTCCCTTTTTTTTGCCATGTGTATGTCAATCACAATGTTGTCATAGCGATTCATATGATAAATCCATTACAAGGGAGGGAATTTACCTGTTAAATTCCTTCCTACTTGCTTCCAAATTCACGTTTGCATTCTGCATTGCAACGTGAGTTGAACTTCCCAGCAGTAATGTTACAATGCGTGACCGGCGTGAGATAAACGGCAGCTTCCAATAGCTGTCGGGACAGAGCAAAAATGGTTGGCTAATGGTGAGTTGCTTTGATTGTTTAGCACTGTTGAACTGTCAACCAAGATAGCATTTAGCATTAGCACCATATTTCCATAAACAGACGTGTTTAGTGTAAGGCTCCTTATCAACATGTTTGATCCATATGAGGTTACGTGCTGGGATGCAACATCACTGCCAGCATTGGGACTGCAGTTAGGAATCTAACAACAATACCACTTGAAAAAAAATGTAATTAAAGAAAGTTCATTAGGTATACCTCAAATACTGTTGATGGTAAGGATGTAACGATATCCAAAAATCACGATATGAAGTTCACCATATAATAATTATCACAATATTGAGGGGAGGTTGGCGATGTGATGTAAAAAAGGTCACAATATTGTAAAAAAAAAAAGAGCTCATACAAAAAACAACAACACATTATTGTGCTTTTGTGCATAACATAAATTTATATAAAAACCTACAATCTCTAATAACACTTACTAGGCACTTACTTACAAATGCACACACACATTGAGTTCCTCCACATATGGACTCGGTTCACAAGCATATTATGTTCACCTTCATTTGACCATTAGCATGGATTTTTAACATAGAAGGGCCAAATCATGCCTTGTGAAAATTAAACGGCACTAAAAAACTAGCCACCAGAGGGTGCGAGAAATGCACAAATGAAAACCAACCTGACTTTTTTAACAGATGTGCTACTTTTAATATTGTGACATGACGACAACGATATTGTGGCAGTTTTAATGTCACAATATCACAATATTGCCGTTATCGTTACATCCCTAGTTGATAGAAAACAACAACTGTTCATCAAGAAGCAATCATCTATCAGATTTTTATTCGGATCAGCTCAGTTTGCAGAAGCGTTCAAATTAGAAGAAAAAATAATTTGTGATACATTGTTTTCCCGTTTTAATAATTAAAGACAATAGGGTAGCAATTACATCAAATAATTTGAATTATACAAAGGGACAAAGTGTTCCATCATGCATGTCAACAGGTTGTGTCTGAGTTTGTCTGCAAAGACTTTACTTCTACAAATGTTTGCACATTTAAATATGAATAGTTTGTTAGTTTAATGTTTTAAGTTAGGATTAAAAAAGCATTATATAATATAGTAGATTTAAAAAAAAAAAGTCTAACCAGTTGTCCGTTTTGATTGCGTTTAAATGACCACAGAAAAAAAAGAACATAAATAAAAAATGTTGATGGGATCTCTAATTGCTTTAGTTGTAATCCACACTTTCCCAAACCTGGAAAACTCCACCTTAAAAGTGGATCATGTCTTATTTAAAAAAAACAAAAAAAAAACAAACAAACATAAACTTATATTAGACACCACGTCACCATATGCAATAAACAATAAAATAATCTGTTTAATTCATTTAAACAGTCACGCACAAAGAAGCAACTTCTGGTGGACAGTAAAAAGATGTTGGACAGCAACAGCATCGATGAAGTGGAGAATACGAGAGATTGAATAATCACTTGACCAGTCATTCAAATGACATTTTGCAGCCGTGGGTGATGGATTCATAAAAGGTCTTTCCTCGCGGTACAATTCCATCTTTATGTGAAACAGATGAATATTTTTTTGTAAAAGGATTTTTTTTTTCATGACAGCTGCTGGAAGATCAAAACTTAAATCCTTAGAGGGTTGCGACTTGATACATACATGTATACTGTATATTTTTATTAAGTAACATTTGATCCAATGTTAAAGACGACAGCGTGGATCGAATGTGCAATGCCAAAAGCACCATGGTATAGTGTAAAGGAACTCATAGTCACACTGATGGACTTTGTAAGTGAGGAACTAGAAAACTTCACTGATTTACTTTTTGTAATAGAGTGAATCCCCCGTTTATCGTGGGGGACCTGCGGCAGGTGAAAATCTGCGATATTGAGACCAATCCCACACACTTTAAACACCATCTAACAATCACAGTTTGAAAATAACACACTTTCTAATCAAAAACAAACAAACAAACACTAGAGAAAGAAGAGCGTTGCACACTTTGAACATTTTGCGGTCGATTGAGATAGACAACTTTTTTTTTCCAGCCCTAATTGAAACAAACAAATACTACCAACTTCTCACAAATCGATATGATATTATTAGACTTAACAACAATCCGATCGCCTGGATCGGGATCGGACGATATTTAGCATTTTATGCAAAATCGGAGATCGGCTGTAATGTCATCAATCAATGACATTGCCGGGTCCAGGAAATAAGACATTACACGTTATATTTAATGTTTATCAGCATTTTTTGAAGATTTTTATTTTTTTCCCATGCATTTTAATTGCGGTCCATTATACGTGGGGTTTCACTACTTGTGGGCCAGAACAATCGCTATCCCCCGCGAAAGGCGGTGGATGGCTGTAGGAAAAAAGCCTTTTTAATTAAGCAATTAATCGCGATTAATCAAAATTCTAAGAAGTCACTAATCTGATTTAAAAACGTAATCGTTTGACAGCTCTAGTAAATATACGTTTTTTAACTATAAAAATACATCAAAAATATAATATACAAATATAATAATAAAATATAAAATAATATACTTTAATGAACCAGCTCCAGTGTTAATGATGCAGACCTCCGCCATCCACTTCTCTGCTCATAATTAAAATTGGCAACTTTGTTCAAGGCATCTGTTCACATATGATCACAGCACACAGTATATCTGTGGATATTTCGCGGGAGGATATTTTGTATGTAAGTAATGACGGCCTCCCATTTAGAGGTGAATGGTCAGTTCCTTGAAATAGTGTTGAAAACAAAAAAATAAGGTCTCTCCCTACCTTGGTGGAGGCCATGTCGCTGACAGAGCGATAGGTCTGGATTGTCTCCAGCTGGTCCAGACACCAGTCCAACTCCTCCGTGGTCTCCATGGCCAGCTTCTGGTACGCCTCATCTGTCATCAAGCAAGCAGCACAGAGACACACAGTCAGAACAGAGCATAATGCTGCAGAGGCCAGGCCATGTGCAGACATGTGCACCCAAGAGTGGCGCTCGCTTGTCTAGAAGGAGTAGCTGCGGTGAGCTGGTTGGATTTGGAGCTCTGGGCCGTTTTTCTCTCTTTGTGCCATGCCATTTGAGCATTATAAAATGATATATAATAGAAAACAATGGATTTGATAGTTAGCTTCATTAGCATGTAACAATGTACAGCTAAAAGCAACGGCAATACTCATGCTGTAATTTGGACAATATTGTTGGGCAACTACTCCGTAGTTGCTGTTTAAGACAGTAAAGTGGTTAGTTTGGTGTGAGTTTACTGGAAAGTAGTAGTTTGACGGCTGATGGGAGGGAGATGAGGACGCATACACACACGTAGGCGTTCTGCGCATCTGCTGCCCCAGTATAGTGTATACTCGGGGTTTCCTAGCTGCAGAGCACAACACGGCGGCATGCACTGCGCCGACCTTAGCGTGGCTGCGTAGAATGTGTCCCCCGCTCTGATCTTCTTGCCATCAAAGACGTGAGGCTGTTTGCTCTCCCAAACATGAGAGGCACCTGGCAGCCTGCCCACGGCCTTCCGTCACTCCGCTGAAGGGAAGCGAGAGACACAGAGGGAGGCTGTGCGACTAGCTTAAGGCCGCATGCCTCTGATGTTGAACTGGCTTCACTGGAAATGTTTTTTTCCTGGTATTACCGACACGGTTGAGGTGGTTTGTGTTTATAAGAGCACTGAGCGTCATTGGCTCTGAAATATCTTCCCAATTTGGAAACATTTCTTTGGACGAGAACCGTCCTCCGTCCCACGTCCCGGCAAATTTCGCCAACCCCGTTGTACTGTTATTACACAGGTCCCGTCCCGTTTGTCACATTATTTTGCCATGTGTATGTCAATCACACAGTGGTCGCAGTGATTCATATACCCATTAAAAGGGAAAGTAACTGTTAGATTCCTTCCTGTTAACTTCCAAATTCACGTTTGTGTTCTCATTCGCGTGTTTTCATTATACCGAAACTAGCACCACTTCCTGCTTCTGTGTCTAAGAATCATGGGAAATGTAGTCCAATTGCTGTGGTCGCGGGTCAATGCAAGCTCAGCTTTTCTGGTGGCATGTTTCCAATGTGAGACTGGCGCGACATAAACTACACGGCCAGCTTCCAATAGCTGCCGAGACCGAGCAAAAAAGGTTGGCTAATGGTCAGTGCTTTGGCTTGTTTAGCGCTGTTGAACTGTCAACCAAGATAAAATTTAGCATACGCTAAAGCAATAACCCAAAAGTCTGGCAGAATCTTGAGAATTATGTTTGATTTAGCTCCATGTAACCCAAAAAGAACTAGATAACAGTAGCATGAAGCTAGCCTATCTGTCATTTTAAGATAAAACACGGATGTCACGTTGGCAAGCTACCTGACTTTTTAAAGAAAACTGTTAGGATTCAGAATTTTTGCCTGAATTCTGAATTCATTCCTCCACAACTAGAGGCCTCTTATGCAGCATCTTTGCTCATAGCAAAAACTCTGAAGACCAGCTCCTTATTTGGCTGGAGTGCTGGCTGAGACGATGTTGGACAAAAACTTTGCCTTGGATAGAATGGGAACAGACATTGTTCAACAAGACCTGGGAAACTTTTTTTTCACTCTCGCTGGGTGAATCCACAGATGTCAGTGGAAATGCGCAATGAAGCAAATTGAAGGTAGATCCCTGTCACCAATCAGAACAAACTCAAATTGTTTTGGATGTGTGTGAAGCAGGAACACCCTGGCCTAGGATAGAGAGTTTTGGAGCAGCTATGACCCTTTGCCTCCGCATATTTATGTGAGGCCTTCTCCTCTGAAAGGAGTGGGATCAAAGCAAAACAGAGAAACAGACTGTGCTTGGCGAAGAGCTTGATCACAGCAGTTGCCTCCCAAGAATGACAAAGATCATCTGTGAAGTACAAGCCCCAAAATGCAAAAAACACTTAGTTCAGAGCAACAATGCAATATTCAATGTTTACAGTCTTCTTTTTAATAAATTGTATCTTTTTTACCTTTTAGCAGGTATGGTTTCTTTATGTTGATTACGGTATTTCATGTGGACAAATCTTTATTTATAATTAAGGATATAGTGGATGATGTTTTTTGTCTGCGTTTTCCGGGTGGACCATCTTAACTTTTGGTCCTCCATCCTGTCAATCAATCTGGAGAAATGGATAATTGTGGGAATTCCCACATATGTTATTGTGATTTTTATTCTCCACAATTTTTTGTACTACTTCCGATTTATACCGTTCAAATTTCAACTTGCTTGCACAATTCACGCCTCCCGGGTTATTTATCGTCTGATTCCACATTACTTTATTTATTCGCACAATTTAACGTTAAATATCAACTTTCCCCATTCATTTTCAATGGGATTGACATTTAACTTTTTCTAAGTCCCACTTTCCACGCCAAATCCCATACATACAACTGATCATCATTACCAGCAGTCTGATACTGCTCAGTGGCGCATTTTGTAAATTGCCTTGTCCAGTAACCAAAAGGTCGCAGGTTCAAATCCAACCTCCAACTGTACATTGCACATATATCCATGGCAAATATGCTAAGGGATATACATGTATACCAACTGACTATCATAGTTCCACTTTTCCAACTAAATGAATGGAGGGTACTTTCAGATAACACTCTTCCATATAAATTTGCTTAACTTAAACTTAAACTTGCTTAAAAAAATCTCGCCTCCAGGGTTCAAGTGTTCTTTTTATTAATTTCTCTTTCAACTACAATTAATACTTCATACTAATACTACAATTAATATTCACATAATATATCGTTCAATTTAATTCATAAGTATTTAGATTAGCATTCAGCTATTAGCATTCAGCTATTAGCATTCAGCTATTAGCATTCAGCTATTAGCATTCAGCTATTAGCATTCAGCTTTCTACATTCCCACAACATTTCTGCAGAAATTTCATTTAGTCTAGTTTAGGGAGGAATTTAGATTTTCTGTTTAAAAATCTGGAAAATAATCTGAAATAATTGCTGCAATTGTGTACTCCTTATTGTAGTTCTCGGCCTGCACATATTTTCAGCAATTAACCAATCTTTTTGGGGGTGTTGTGCAAAATTTTCAGTGAAGAGCCACAACTACAACATGCACACTTATAATCAGCATGCTGCAGGGCAACAGTCTTCTAATGGCACTTGCTTTACGAGAAACAGCAAGCAAGATTATCGAAACCACGCATGTGGTTACACAACTCTTCCTAACAAAGACCAAAGACGCTGATAGCGGTCGGTTGGAGTTCTCTTTTTTACCCCTTACAAGCCGAATCATGACTTTACTTGCACAGCATTGCAAAATCTATCACTCACATGTATTAGAAAAAAACTGAGTGGAGTTGGTACAGTATTTTAAAAGAGTGTCATGTGACCATGCAATAATTGGTTTGACATTTCTGCTTTCTGGGTTCTGACTGGCATCACTCACAACATTCATTAAGACAAAGGGACACGCCCTGCATTATCGCAACTCACCGTAGTGCAAATTTAAAACATTCAACTGCTGCAATGGGGAATTACAGATATTTATAATTTTTTTTTAAAAAGATTACATTTGGAAATAAAGCAGATATTAGGCAAATGGCACACCCCAAAGTACATCTATAGCATTGGACCTCAATTGTTGTCATACTGGGACCCGCATTTTCATCAACAATCAAGGTGACCCACTCTAACTGACATTAAAAGCAACAACACATATTTTTTTTAAATAGCATTTGAAAACGTACGTGCAGGTCAAAACAACTGTAACACTTTTACCAGTCTGGATTATTATTATTATTATATAAAGTGATTATTATTATTATTATTATTAATTCTTATTATTTATTTATTTTTAATGAGAGGGGCTGCTTATATGCCATGTTAAGTTGTTTTTACATTCCAAGTATGTTTCTGATGCATGCCTGTCAATACAATTTTATTTTCAAAATACAGTGGAACCTCAGAGTTTGAACGTCTCGGAACTTGTACAAATCAAACTTCAAACTTCAAACTAAAAATTTGAGTAAAAAATGCCTCGGAGTTTGAACTCATTTTCGGAGTTCGAACACCCAAACAAAGCAAGTTAAGCCGAACTTACCTTGAAAACGGGTAGCCGAGTGAAGCCGAGCAATTAGCCATAAAACTATACAAATAATAATGAAATGAATGAAAAAATGAAAATGAATGAATGAAAAAAAATCACTAAATTCAGAAAAACCTTTACGGTTTGTTTTTTTAAACTCACAAAAAGCAAATGTATACATATTTTCCAACTCAAATGTCCTTGTGAGCACAACGTGTTTGAAGCAAACTATACAGTAGATATTCATGACACATTTATGCAAATGACCCTGTGGATTACTAGGACTTTCCCTTCTGTCACTGCATCAACTTTTAATCATGTTGAAGTTTGCCTTTTAGCCGTTTTAGTCACTTTTCACTTGTTACAACCTTCCGCCCACCCTCATGCTCTTCTCCCTGCCCCGCTGGGACATACTGTTCCATGTCCTTCTCATAACATACACATGTACACATTCCTGTTGGATTTACTACAAATCACAGTTGAATTGTCACTAGGAAGCCAATAAATCGGAATGAAACAACTCTTCTTAATGGGTCGATAGAGACACTGAATAGTTTTGAATAAATATTAGGCTAACTATGAATTATTGTTGAATAGGGACCTTCGGCCTGCATTGTCCACACAAATAAAACATGCCCCCTGCCTAAGAAGGGAAAACACTCACAAATATACTGCACACAAGCACAATCAATCTAAAGAGATCCAAGAGCTGTATCAACAATTATGGGCTTGATAACGCTGTCAGCATTTATTTACAATACAATCTTTTGGTTACTTAAGATAAAATGATTATAAGAAACAATATTTTCAATTTTTTTTAAATCCCATTCGGGTCATGGTTAACTGGAGTCTATCAAAGCTGAGGTGAGGTACATCCTGGACAGTCACAGAAATAACACAAATATGACAAATATGACAATAAAAATGTGAAGAAAATTAACCAATGAAAATCACTGTTGAAAAGCAGAAATATATATATATATATATATATATATATATATATATATATATATATATATATATATATATATATATATATATATATATATATAAAAATAAATAAAAACTCATGAAAAAGGCATGGGCAAAAATGATGGCACCACTAGAAAAGAGACATGTTTAACCAAAGTGTGTCCTCTTATTATAAACACAGGTGTTTTCAAACTTGTAATCATTCAACAGGGTCCGACATTAAGCCTTTTTTTCCCCCCAGAAGGGCTCCCGAAAACTCCCAAGAATGGCTTAGAGCATAGGTGTCAAACTCCGGTGCAGGTTTTGTTTCCCTTCTCCAACACAGCTGATATATGATCAGCTCATCAGCAAGCTCTGCATAAGCCTGATAACGATCCTGCTGATTGGAATCAGCTTGTGTTGGAAGAGGGAAACCTCCAAAACCTGCAAGACTGCGGCCCTCGATGACCGGAGTTTGACACCTTTGGCTTAGAGCAGAGGTGGGCATCGAGGGCCGGAATCCTGCAGGTTTTGCATGTTGCCCTTCTCCAACACAGCTGATATATGATCAGCTCATCAGCAAGCTCCGCATAAGCCTGATAACGATCCTGTTGATTGGAATCAGCTTGTATTGGAAGTGAGAAACCTCCAAAACCTGCAGGACTCCGGCCCTCGAGGACCGAGATTGCCCACCTCTGGCTTAGAGCAAAGACATTGGACTACTCTGAAGTGGCCTTCTATGAGCCCAGATTTAAATCTTATTGAACTTTAATTTACCAAAGTTACACACAAAAAATGAACTGACTTCTGTTCACTGATATTGGAGTTACGCTTGTGGTACAAAAACTTTAATACTCTAAAGCAGTGGTCCCCAACCACTGGGCCGCGGCCCGGTACCGGGCCGTGGGTCATTTGGTACCGGGCCGTGGGTCATTTGGTACCGAAATACAAAATATTGCATTATTTTTATTTTTTTCGAAAATTATGTTTTATTTTGAAAAGTGGCCGGATTCTGTCTGTTACATCCGTCTCACTTGACGCACTTCAAGGCCGCTAACACCACACGTCACATGATACGTCACGCTAAATTTAATTCCAAGCTAGCAAAATGAGCAAAAAACAAACTTCTTTAAAAAGTTTCTTTGCAAAGGGGAAACGGTCCAATGAAGGGACAGAAGAGGAACCTGGACCCTCTAAAAAAGGGAAAGCTGCCTTTAATAGGCAGTATCAAGAATCGTATTTTAAATATGGATTTATCGCCACAGGCGATTCCCACGCACCAAGCCCGCTGTGCGTAATATGCGGTGACCGGCTTTCTAATGAGGCGATGAAGCCTTCAAAACTGGTTCGCCACTTGGAGAGCAAGCACCCCACAGCAAAAGACAAGCCTTTGGAGTATTTTCAACGGAAACAACGTGAACATGAGGGGCAGAAGAAGTTGCTGATAACCACCACGTCCACACAGGCAAGTGCACTGAGAGCAGACCAGAGTGTGTTGCATTGTTTTGGGGCAGAAACGATGTTGCTCATGTGATGTTCTGTTGTTGGTGCGACGTTACGGGCACCGTTAATAAAGTTGCACATTATTACACAGTAGATTTACGTTCATTATTATTATAGAGAAAATACCACAGTTTTTTTCTTGTCATTTTATTTTGTTTTTATCAGCTAAACCTTTAGATTGGGCCGTGAAAATATTGTCAGACATTAAACCGGTCCGTGGTACAGAAAAGGTTGGGGACCACTGCTCTAAAGCATAAATCAAAACTAAACATTATTATCTCTGTAAAGGCAACTATTTTTTGATAGAGCTTTTGCAGTACATTTGAAAACAGCCAGCTTCATTAGTGACACTCGGCAAACTAACCAAAACTATTCCCACAATACGCACTCGTACGCACACAGTTCCCGGACTGTGTGTTATTCACACACAGATACACATGGGAATCTACGCACATGGGAGGAGACAGAACGAAGTTACGGGACAGGCTGACATCAGCGGGGTTTCTCCAAGGCCCCAGGGCATCGATATCAGTCTTGCATCTGCTGCTCTCAGTCGCGCTGACATACTCTGATACAAAAATATGGTGTCTTCTTTGACGCTTGAACTCATTTCGATAAGGTAGCAGAAGCAGACGTCAGTGAGGTTCTTTGTGTGTCCTAGCAAAGATTCTGGTTGAAGGACCATTCAACCATTCTGGTTGAAGTTTAACACAGTCTTGTCCTTAAGCAGCCTCTCTAAAGTCTGTTTGGAGTCCTGCTATCAAATGTATTACTTATTTTTTGACTTAGCTAATTTAAAGGGGAAGTCAACCTTAAATATTTCTTGACAATAATATGTTATATGTGACCTCATGAGTCTAAACATGACATTCCGATTAATATTTCTGATTTCACCTATATCAGGGGACGGCAATTTTGCCATTTGCAGATGACATCACAGTTGCTCAGAGCTCAGGCATCGACCAATCACAGTTCACCTGTTTTTTAAACTGATCTGTAATTGGTTGTCACTGTGGTATTCAAGTATTCAAAAAGTATGAACTATTTCAATGTTCTTAATCTTTATTACACCCAGTTCAGAACATTATCAGTTTTTCAGAATGTGAACAAGACTGGTGAGCATTTCCTCTCTCATCTTGCTGGTACTTTGCATAGTCCTCAGCATGTCATGTTGTGTAATGATATCTAATCTCTTGAGCACCGTCACTGTCTCTGTGCAAGACATGTCGGGGTGCCCCTGTGCCCAACGAGAAAACATTCCGACTACTGTTTTTCTTGAAATTGGCTGTTCTCATCGGCAACCTTTCTTTTCACGGCAGGTTTTGAAAAAGACATGACTGGGTGGCACGATGTCATTTACTTCCACTTGTCACCTCAGAATTACGTTTCACCGAAAGATGTCCTAGGCTTGAGCTATGGTAGCCCATAAGTGATTAAACACACACGCGCACACCCACACCCACACACACACACACCCACGCACGCATGCACGCACGCACACACTTGTTTTTAAGTGTTTAATCAGTGCTATGATCTTCATGTTCCATACACACCACTGGTACAGATAATAGGATAATCATAAAACCACCTTAAGTTCATCTTGACAATTATAATGAATGTGACCACCAATGGATGGATAAATAAGTCTATAAAACAATGGTCAACCACACTGACAACCAGAATCTAATATAATCAGCACAAGGGAAACACAACAGGCTTTGACGACAGTTTTATAGTCAGTGCAAAAATATGTCCCAGTAGTCTGTTTACATTTAAACTCCAGCTTCCAGTCAACAAGTGACGCTGTAATTGTGAGATTCTAATTTCGGCATCTTGACGCTCTTGTGCTGGTCAGTGCGGACTCATGTTCTTCTCCTCATCTATAAGCAACTTCACACAACACATTGGACAGTGAAATGAGAGGGAATTTAGAGATTATTCTTATTCTTATTATATATTATTATTATTATTTTTATTATTATTATTATTATTATCATTATCATAATCAGCATTATTATTATGACATGTAATGTTTCTTACACCATTTTGTTACATCTGCATTTTTTCCTGTGCTTTCTATAAATGAAGAATAGTTAAGTGAATACACAAACCACAACAACCTCATCAATCCACTGTTTCTACTCTATTCTTCTTAATCTGAGCACAGCAACAACGCTGGAAATATCTTCTATGCAAAAATAGCTCAAATAAAAATTTCCGGTTAAGTTAGCAGAATGACAAAACTCCTCATTGGAACACCTAATGTTGCTATCAGATCTGCAGTATTTCACTGACAAAATGGACAACAATTAATAATACTTGACAGGTACAATTATTTGACATGAATTCTTTCTTTGTTTTGAAAATATTTGGGTATTTTCCAACTGTAATTAAAGAAACATGACACTTGTTATTTAGATGAATGCATGCGTGTCGGCCTTGATTCAAGCCCGTTTGGTCCAAGTGGGGACAGAGCCAACTGAGTGTGGCGAGCAAGGCACAGGCATTCAGTGATGAAGGGCTTTGCGTGCAAAGGAGGATCAGAGTTTCCAGAAACATACGAAGAGCAGCTGAGGCAAACCTCAAGGGACCTCAGACAACATGACTCCTTTACATGGGTAAGCGTAGCAAAACAGAGCCCATGTGGTTCTGCGTGCATGCTGTCCACCACATAAGAGCGCCACAAAATCAAATTGAACCAATAAAGATTTTTGGCCCTGCAAAATATGATTGTTTTTGCCAGTGGACTTTCCTGATTTAATCAAGATTGAAAATCCTTATTAAAAAAAACGCAGATATAAAATTGTAATGGGCATGTGGCATCCATTGCCTGAAAAAATGTGAAAATGCTAAAAACAAAACATTATTTTTTTCATTAAACCACATCAAGATAATAAAAACAATGTTTTACTGGTTAATTTAATTCTTGCTTCATTGTTAAATTCTCAGAAAAGCACATAAAGTGTCAAAGGCGTTTAGTTTTTTAAAGTCACCTGTCTGTCACTTTCCACAAATAATAATCATGATCTCTGGCGGAGGGGCTCAGTGGTTCCCAAACAGTCAAACAAAATTGCCTGTCTGTGTGGCAGAGTATGTGTCAATCCATTTGCGCTGAGCTGAACAGGCCTGCTGGCAAGGGAATACTTGAGGGGAAGGACAGCCGTCTATTTTATGGCTGTGCTGACGTCAATGGCATAATTCAAATACTTGGAGAATACAGGCTTCCAGCTTACTGAGGCTGCTCTGACTCTTTTTCGGGCAGGGGCATGAATAAAACCTGACATGGATTTCCCCATTGCTGCTTCGCGTATTATAGTTACGCGTTGGATTTCAAAGAATAAACAAATAAGAAACTTAGACTGTTTGACAAGAGGCGTATTCAAGAGAATCAAGTAGAATTTGTCAATTTGAAGTTTACGGTAATAAATTCGATGACAACACATTATTTGCAATTCTTAAAATGTGAATATATGAACCATATGAAAAAATGTGGATGTAGTTATTCTATAGTAGTGGTGTCTTGAAGTTCGAATGGCCCAAAACGTTTTTTTAACGTTTGAACTTTCATCATATGTGACATCATTATGTGAGATTTGATGATACATCAGCAGACCAGGACTCTGCTGGGAACAGATGCGTTCATGTTTTTTTGGTTCCATTGCTGTTGGCTTGATCGGACTCTCATCGGGTGACTTCTTGTGATATGTCCTTTAGATATTTTACAAAATGATACACTAAAGTACTCACTGTGAAGAAGACACCAGTTTTAATATTTTGTTTCAGTGATGGTACAAAAAGAAACTCTCATTTCTCATTGAAAAAACATAAATTTATGTCTTGAGTAGTTTTATCGTAGATTATCGTGGATTTATTACCTGACCAATATATTGATCATCGCAGTATCTCATATCGTGAGATAATCATTATCGTGAGCCTTGTATCGCATATCGTATCATACCGTGAGGTACCCAGAGGTTCCCACCCCTCTTTAATAAGGTGCATTACTAAAGTAGTACATTTCGTGCCACAAAAATTTTGCCTTTTGATCATTTTCCATGACTTTCCATGTCTCACCACAATCGTTTAATGTGTGTGTGTGTACATTTACATGTGGGCATGGTAATAGTATACTTTCCACCGTCTGTATTTATCTAAAGCACTTTGTGTTACATTTTTTACTGTACTAAAAGTACTTGATGAGATGCTGTATTGATTTGATTTCACTTTATTTTCATCATTGCTGCATCTTTAGAAAATGAACTAATAATGTCTGCTGATTGTTGACGCCTTTATTGTCCAGCATTTGGTCTGTGTCCTCAAGCACTCAAATGTCAGTCTCTGAAAGCCTGAAAAGCACATTTTGTGACAAACATTCTGTTTATTTAGATCTTGTTGGATACCAAGCAGAACTATATTTCCCAAGTGACAATCACAAGTAATCTGTATCTCTCAATATCCAAACTATTGAAAGTTCATGGTAAAATGGGCGGTAATCCCAGTGTCAAAATGTGACCTGCAACAACAGGCCTGGTCCCTGCTCCACAAACAAGTCTGCAATGTCATAAACAAGGTGCTAAATATCAACCCTCCTCAAAGCTTTCTACACACGTTGATAGCCAGTGCATCCAAGTGAAGGGAAATACGGAGGGCAAAAAAACACACAATTCTTCATTTGAAATAAAGTCTGGCAGCATTGGTGTGGGGTGGACCCAAGCGCAGGGAAGCAAGGTGTATGGGCTCAAAGAAAGGTAATTTAATTAAACAAGAAAAAAAGCCAAACAAGGTGCTTGGGTATTCAAAAAACTGAGAATCCAAAACTCCAAAACAAGATTCAAAGTAACAAACATTTTTAACTAGGGCTGTGCCACAAATGATTCTTTAGCTAGACACCGATAGTACAATTAGTCGACTAATCGGACCATATGAAAATGGCAGCATTTAGCGCCATCGATAAGAAATCTGCATTGAGTTGCCTTGTGTATGAAATGTGCTATAGAAATAAAACTGTCTTGCCTAGCCTTGCCAGCAAGCACCTCCTCTTACTCTTATGTAACAATCATTACCTTACAGCCTGAATTGTTGAAGTATGTACAAACTAAAAATAAAGACAACTTTAGATGATAGTAAATTCAACTTCAACTTGCAGCTTGTATCAACAGTCCTGACTTGTTTATTAATGAACTGAAGGCCATCTTTAGCTGTAACTATTAAGTGTATTTAAACACACTTTTTTACACAATCAGGAAAATTCACTGCGGTGAAGAAAACTAAAATAAACACTAGGGTTTGTTTTTAATTTAGTTTTTATTTAACCTTTATCCAAAACGTTTAGTTTTGCTTCACTAGTACTCTTAATTTAAAAGAGGTAAACTGAGCTACACAATTAAAATTAGGTATGCACCTGAAACAAAAAATAAATAACTAAAATACTTAACTCATTCACTCCCAGCCATTTTTTACTGAAGCAACCCCCTTCGCTCCCGGCTGTTTTACTGGATTTGGACTGATTTTGCAAGGCACACAGATTATTGTGTATTATTGCTATAAAAACATGGAACCTACCAAAAGAAAGATTGAGTCTCTTCTTCCATCAGGAAAAAAAAGTACATTTCTATCGGTTATATTAGAATATAGCTAAGTTTCATCAGTATTCACAAATCGGTTTAGAACTGTGGGTAAATGAGCTTTTTTCAACACGGCCCTGGTTGATTTATTTTGCTCTGCTGCCACCTTCTGGCCGTTTTTCTAATAACAACCATTTCTTCAGCCGTTCTCTGCAGTTGAGAGGCTGCATCAAAGCCTTCTGTATGCTCTAGCATAAAACATACAAACAACATAAAAAAAACTTATAAATACGTCTTTGGGACACTTGGCGAGGCCAGCCCCAGCCCTAATGGCAGCCACGACGGCGGACCCTTAGGCGAGCGTGGCAAGCCCGGAGGTCTCCAGCCTTTTGGATAATATTTACGGCAGAAGCGTTGCCGCACATTAATATGCATAATAACTAGTGGTGCAACGGATAATCATTGATCCGTGGTTGGTTCGGATCAGGCCCCGCGGTTCGGACCATGCCAAATCCGCGAATTGGTTGGTGGGGGGGAGAAAAAGAACAAAGTGCAACAAAGTGCACATTCACAGTTGAAACAAAAAAAAAAAGTCCACAGCATCATATAAACTGATGACCAAACGAAAAAGTTCTGCATAGGCGTGACAAAAACAAGGAGGCGCCACCTTGTGTCATACAGCGGATTGTTACAAAATGTGTAGACATGTGATCATAGTCTGAAAATATTAGAACAAAACTCGCTATATTTTGAATAATATTCAAAAATATAATTATGGATATGAATGTGTGGCAACGCTTCCGATGTAATTATTACGTATTATTGGTTGGGTGGGGGGGAGGACTGCGCATTCTCAGTCGATTCGATACCATTCTGACATGACATGTCAAGGAAGCCGAAACATACTTAACGTAACACGCTAAGCCTCACTTGAAAATAAAGTTGACCAAACACAGTAATACATAGACGACAATGCAAGTTAACCCACGTCGTGGCGTGATGGCTAGCTTGACTTCCCTTTTAGCCATTTCTTTGATTTACAGTGTAGTTGCGGCCAACATTAACACAACGCTATCCCGAACTCATGTTCAATCGCTCAATTTAGGACGCTAAGAAACCGCTGATTAATTACTCTGTCATTGTAGAGCGGAAGTCTCCAACGTAAGTGGCTAGCGGCTAGCTGTTAGCATGACCAATGTGCATGAGTGTCTGGCTGCCGGCTGGTAAGTAAGTTTGACAGCTGACTTACTTTAATTCTTTTTCAATATTCTGGACCAAGGCTAGGTTGTAATTCACTCTCTATGTTTTAAGTAAGAAAATGTGGCTTAAATTGCACGTTGAGGCCTTTTCATTATTAAGAAACCCCAATAGATAAATAGAACTTTGTCTTCATTTATTAAAAAAAGAAAAACATTCAACTCAAAATGTCAAACTTAGCTGTTTAGATTATAGGAACACAACTTTGGGCCATTAATACCTTCTTATTTTACACCTGATCCATGTAAAAATAAGAATGTTTCTGCCTCATATTACACTTAATAGTTGTAACCCTAAATCCTAAACGACTATATTAGACATTTTGAATAGATTTGTTTTAATTTGAAGGTAAAAAGTGATTTACAAAATAAATGAAGACACTAAATCCTACATGGCTATATTGACATTTTGAATTGATTTTTATTTTATTATTTTTTTAATGTAAAAAGCACTTTACAAAGAGTTTTGTTAATTGCACTCGTAAAAACATAGAAATTGGGCAGCAACAGAATCGGCATCCTCAACTGGTCTATCATTTTCCCATCTTGGTTTCCAAAACAAACCACAACATATCTTAGCTGACAGATGGTTGGTATGGACTTAGTGGTGACTCGGTAAACTGTTACGCATTTTACACACAAGCGCATACTGCAGCCCGTATGATCAAGAAGCTCCGGTAAGAAATAGTGATGATATCACTTTGCTGCCAAGACTCAGAACATATCAACAACTTCTTAGATCTGTCCAGAGCCAGAGAGCAAGCGGTTTAAAGGATGGACGAGATATTCCTCACATCCTCTCTGAGAACAAACACACAGCTACCCACATCTGTCACAAGTCAGCACACACGCACACACGCACAAACACACAAATAAGAGGCGCTCACTTATTTACAGTACAAACACAAGTAGACTCACAACTTCACCTCGTGATGCAAGGCACCATTTGGGCAAACAAGGCTTCTGTAAACACACACTCACACACTTGAGGATGCGAATACACAGAGAGACGTGCATTTTTCAAAGCAACCTGGGCTGTATAAACAATACTTTTCATTGTAGCACGTCTGTGTTAGCTGCAAGGAATAGTGGTGAGAGACATAGTGCAGTTTGATGACTTGTGTGATTTGGTCCACCGTCCGTGCTCTCCACAACTCCGCTGGACTTGAAAAGACAGCACGGCTGGCCAACGGCATCATAAATGACAACAGAGCAGCCAAGTCTCTCAACTTTTCGTTTCTCAGGCATATGACAACTACCACCTCAGCTGTTTGTCAAGACACTTCCAAACCTCCCCCTCAAATGAAAATAGTTCAAATTTATTACAAATTTCATAATCAGGTGATGCTGTGCCAGTGTTTTAGAAAATCATTGACATCAAATATCTTAAAGCTGCCCGAAATAATCATACATTGAAGTATAATAAAATTCTGCACTGGAGGAAACCAGCACATGAGCTGAAAGCAAATGTGTATTCCTATGCAATTATTTTTCAGTTTTAACTAAGAAGGCAGCATAAAATAAAAAATATATCAGAAAAAAGATGGTGTGCCACTCAGCACGTATACACATTCCTTTCCATTCCATGCTGACCTGCGCAATTTAGCTCAAGGTGAAGTGTTGGGAACATATAGGGAAGAGGTCAGGTAAAGATGGCGCACAACCCTAAGTTGTACACTGTAAAAAACCAAACTAAAATAACAGAATTTTGAAGTTTATTTTTATTAAATTTTTATAGATTTTTCCAATAGTTTTGAAATGTCATTTAATTTTCAAAAATAGACTGTGATCTGTAATGCTGAATGTAAAATAACATGAAATCACTGTAACTGTGAAAACTAACAATATTTCAGTTATTTTACCGAGAAAGGCATTAGAAATACATATATGTAAAATATAATCACAAACAGGCCCAAAATTGCACAAGCAGCGATCCACACATCTGTTTTGAAATTGATAATGTGATAATGTTTCTCATTAAACATTAAAAACAACCTGAAAATAAGGCAACATCTTGTTGAAATTACACCTACAAACTGTATTTATTTTTATTTTTATTTTTGTAATGAGAAATGTAAGTAAGTATAAGTTTGTGTTCACTGTATTTTTTGGTGACCCAGCTGCCAGAAAATTAAAAAAATGTTAACATGTTTTTTTTTTTACATTCATACAGTGTCATTTGTGTCACTAACTTTGTGTATAATATTGTATTTTGCTCCTAGACCTATGAATAGGCAAAGTATTGCTTGACTCAAACACCACTGACAATGACATTTCTAATGTTCTGAAAGTGTAACATGAATGTAACATCATATCATCGGTAATATGTGAAAACACTTGTATCCATTTTTTTCATGTAAATGTTTACATTTTTGGGATGTCTGTATTCAGTTTTATCCTAAAAACAAAACAAAAATGTAAAAATGACAAAAATGGACAAAATCGTTTTTCACATAGCAGCGACCTTATTATAATTATGCCTGTTGTTTACTTAATGGACTGTAATGAAATAAGTTTCAACCAACAATATCACATGAAGAAGTCTTTCCAAACTACTGCATTCACTGAAATTTTCTGAATAATATATTTTTTCCCCAGTGCCTGCCTTGTTCGGCTGCTTTGTCATGCAGAATAGAGAATCTTTATTCATACCGTTTTACGCCAGGAGGGTGACTTTAAGTAACTTGTTAACAAGTTCCAGTTTCGTCTCATTTGTCCAAAGGACCATCTCCCAGAGGCTTTGTGGCCTGTCAACATGCAATGGCAAATTCCAGTCTTGTCATTCCAGTCTTTCAAGTCAGGTGCTTTCACACTATCACCCTTAAGTTTGTTTTAATCAAACTCTAGTTCACCTTTTACCAGTTTGTGAGTTTCAGTTGAAAAGGCAAACACAGCAAACAAACTCTGGTGCTGACCAAATGAACAGGTCAGAGACATACAAGAAAGCTGATTCAGCCTTGGACAAAGTACAGTGATCCACCAAGTGGTCCAGTTCTTAGTCCATAGGTGTGTTTACTATGAATGTCACTAAATACAAATACTGTATGTACCTACCGTGTATTTATCTCTCCCTGAGCTTGTGATTGTTTTCTACCAGTACTCTTGCTTCCTCCCCAGCTCAAAACCATATATAGTATGTTTGTCCTGTCCATGATCTAGCCCAGGGTTGTCCAAACTTTTTCCTTCAGAGGGCCACATAAAAAAAAAATGCAAGGACCACTCAGATTATTACTATTTTTATTATTAATTCATCAAACACAGTCAATCAAGCAATTGCAAATCATTTATAGCTTTATTATCATTTATAAGACAGTTTGTGATTTTATAAGATTTTGGGATGGTCAAGACCGCAACCAGAAAATATCAGCTCCAACACTGAACAGCAGCCAGATCTCATTTCAACATTCAGAACAAAGAGGAGCAATCTTTTGCAGTTACTTGGGAATCTTTCATATAATATTCTCACAATTTGGACCTTGACACAGCGCACAAAGTAGCGGAAACCATTTTTGCTTGTAAAAATTCATTATCTTTATTTGCCAGTGTTATGCAGAGAAATTTTGTTTAATTGTAAATAGTTAATTTGCATATTTAGAAAAGCTCTACAGTATACAAAACAAATGTGTTAGTAGCAGATGCCATTTTTCATATTGGCGGGCCGCAAATAGCCCCTCGGCCATAGTTTGGACATGCCTACCCTACTGCTCACCTGAGGTCAGCTGCGATAGGCTTCAGCTTCCGATGACACTGAACAGGCAATATATAAAGATGAATTGTTTTTCTTTATAATGTACCTATTTATAATATACATAAAACAACAATGACAAAAACAAATAAATTAGTGAATGGCACAATCATTTTTTAAAACAATTGTGCTCATAGGGAAAATGTGTTGGAAAGTGTTGAATGAGGTCATTTGTACGTATTGAATTGAATTCAATGGTTATACAAAATGCTGTTAAAATGACAAAATGGAGTGCTCGTCATCCAGTGCTTGATCTGTATGAGTGTATAATGATGCTGATTTGCAGTTTGAATAACAGTGTGAAAACAAGCAACCCAAAAGAGCTCATCAAGTGGATATACTTAGGATGCCATTAACAGCTTTTGAAAAACTCTGCACATCAATTCATAAACTACATAGTAGGCACAGTATGAATATGAAGAAGGTGAAGGTAACATTGTATCGGCAACTGTTAAGAACACACTCTACTTTCAGCAAGGTTGAACACATGATGTATTGACTATGGCTTTAAGTGTTTACACAGGTGGGAAAAGATTAATGCATGCTAGGTCATACAAACTATAAACATTTTGACCATGGCAGAAAATGTGCTGACTTTGACAAGATTTCAAATTATAATTAGAGTAGAACCTTCAAATTCAAATATCTGAAAGGATGTTGTATTTTGAATTGAATTGAAGTTTTCAGGAAGAAATGTGCCGTAGACCCCGGAGAAAAACTTGAAAGTCAAACAATCATTATGTGCGACCTCACATCAGAACACAATACCTCACGAGTTCAGTCAACAAACAAGAGCTGCTGGCTTCGCTGCTTGTAGCGTTAAACAAACAAGTCAATCTTTCGCTATCTGCCTATTTCTAAAAACATTTCGTCTCTGAGCGAGCCATTTGCCGAATTGTGAGGTCAGTTTATGAAGTGCAACCTCCATTAGTGAAAATGTTTTATTGTCTTTACGGGCGCTGGCCTTTTTTGCACACTCAGGATTGTGCTTCGTCCAAGCAACGTCATTTGTCTTGTCTCAACTTCCTGACTCTATCCCCTGTCGTCATCGTGATAAAAGTCTTACTTGCCTTTGGCAGGCAGTTAATGGGGCAGAATGAGAAAAAAAACAGATTGATTAGAAATTAGGTGCTAATGCGTAATATAATTCTTGATCCTTGGGGAATTTTGACATGTCATGATTTATGCCTTTTTTTTGGGATGATTGAGTTTTGGTCTTGGTTGTGTTTTAATTAGAGATTTTATTTTAATCGGAGTTAATCGCATGACTTCAATAATTAACTCACGATTAATCGAAAATTAATCGCACATTTTATATCTCAATTTATAATAATAATAATAATAATATATTTTTCCTAAGTTTTCATACTCTTGTTAACATAAAAGTGGGAAGAAAAGTTAACCTAATAGAAATATGGTTGCTATTTGAGTCATTGAATCAGTAATTTCAACAATAACAATTCATACATTTTCAAAAAAATTACAAATAGGTACTGTACTGTAAAAAAAAAAAAACTAGTGTGACATTAATTTGTGTTATTTTTCTGTCACTACATGGCATAATTGCGTTTGTAATACAATGGTGACAAATCAGTGCATTTTTCTTTTCATATTAAGAGCTGGCTAATTTTTTAACATGAAGTAACTTCTACACATTTTAAAAAGTGTTAAATACAACTTGACCCCAGTCCCCTCAAATATATGCATTGTTATTTAATTTATTACTGCTAAATTGTATGATAGCGACTTCTTTGAACGACGTTGAATGCTTTTATTTTGTTAAGTTCTCAGATGCGCATTGATTGTAAAGTGACCTCACTTTACTGCAAGCCTAAATATTGAAACATGTCATGCAGCAAGAGCTGAAGCTTTATTCACACATTGAAGTGACGTGGATAGTATGCAGTGACAAGAAATGATGGCAAACAAAATAACTGCATGTGACGCAAATAAGAGGTGAACAATGACTAACTTTGAGCAATGCGGCTTCAAAACAAAGAGAAGCTGAGTAGACGTATTCCTGCAAAGTGAGTCAAAGGGTGAATCAGTTTTGACACATACTTTAGCATATGCTGCTACGTTCTATTTATTTATTTATTTTTACACCACAAGGCCATGTGACCACATCAGCACACATAATTACTGAGTTTATGCTCTTGCTTTTGGGGGAGTTACTTTACAAGTAACCCTTTTCGTATGCTTGTCGTACTTGATTTTATATAATTTTCATGTGTTACTTATGTCAGCAGTTTAGTCACCTTTCTGCTTATATAAGAAGAAAAAATCAAACACGTGTCCCAAGAGAACTCGAATGAGATTCACCTGTGCACTTACGTATGATAACATTGTGTTAATGTGTGCATTGTGTGGGCACACACAATGAACGTTTGTCTCACTGCATCCTATTTTTCTACTTAGGGCTGACGCACACATTCATAGACACGATTACACACACGCGCGCGTGCGGACAACTAAATGTAGACACAGTTCCTCTTGGCTTCCGTCAAGTCCCAACAGTTAATGACAACAAAACAGGAACAATCTGATCTTCTCTTCCTGCCTTACACATCCTGCCCACCGCCGCCTCCTCCTCTGGCAGATCGACAGAGATACGAGCGATAAGAAGAAAGAATTAAGATGTTCGGAAAAGAGCTGAAAAGGCAGACAGCGTTTTCTGTATATCTACACTTGATGTGACAGATCATGTTCAAGTGAGGTGAACATGTTGAACGACGTGCCGTTGTCAATTGTCAGAAGAAACTCAAAGGGCCAGATGCAACTCAAAGATATAAATGTAGCGAAAAATATAATGAAATAG
This sequence comes from Leptonotus elevatus, assembly GCF_054856555.1. Classification (NCBI taxonomy): domain Eukaryota; kingdom Metazoa; phylum Chordata; class Actinopteri; order Syngnathiformes; family Syngnathidae; genus Leptonotus; species Leptonotus elevatus. The sequence goes on from NC_141249.1 coordinate 5,915,012, forward strand.
ATATGTAAAATAAATAACTACTCAATGTTAAATAACTGTGACTATATTACTTATTCAAGTTACAAATACTACATAAACATTTGCTCCTTGTGTTGCATTTTATTTATAACATTAATTATTTTAATGTGTCAGGTCAAGAAACCAACATTACTCCATCTATCAAAGATCCAACTATCCAAGTGAAGAAGTAAAAATACAGATGTAGTATTTTACGAAAACAAATGGCTGCACACAGCAAGTGTTTCTGCTCACAGACTTTAAACATGGATTACTTAAAGAAAAAAGACCTGAATCTCAGGTCTTTTTGCAAGGACATGATAGAAACTCCACAAACATGAAATTCCAAATTAAATTTTGCAGAGGCAAAAACTGGTTTAAAGGATTTAGTTTATTAATGAAAGTACCACGTGTTATAGTCACTTAAGTGTCAGCAAGGATGAAATGTTTTCATAATTCTAATTCAATAATTGTAAATATAAAATTAAAATATTCTGAATTGTCTTTAAGTCCAATTAGTCAGGTCTTTCAGAAATGTAAGACAATACTTTTAAATTCATGTGAACAATATGAAAACAAAAATTTGACCTTTACAATTCTATGTTTTAATTAATTTACAATTCTATGTTTTAATTATATTTATTATTTATCTATAAATCAATATCAGGCTCGAAAAGGAAAATTGATTCGACAACAGCCAAAATACCAAATATCAGCCCAGACGATTATCAATCCATCACTCATCACTAGTTTTAAATAGCATTCAATGGCTACAAAATACGTAATTTATGAAACATAAGAAAATTGTACTTCCTTGTGCATATCAGGCCTTTAATTTTGGTAACAAAATTCTCTTCCTTAGCGGAAGCAATATAGCTATGCGTCACATACTTAAGAAACTTGTTTGTCTTTACAGGAGGTCTGAACACACAAGCGTGATTTCATCGACACATACACACACAGCACCTGATGAGCTGCGGTTCTGATGGAGGAAGTGAAAACTTGGTCCATCTGCTTTGACAGGAAGTCAACAGAAGCCACAGAAAGGCTCATTGACGTCAATCAGAGCCACAGGAACACCTCCCAACACCACACACACACACGCCCGCGTGTACGCACACATATGCGTGTGCACGCACGCATGCACACACGCACACACGCACACACACACACACACACACACACACACACTGTGCCCTCATTCAAGTCCCATCTTGTCAAACCACAACTGCACAGATAAGAAATGTTAAAAACCATCATAGCATCATTCTATGACATACTCCACATACATTAAAATTACAAGCAGAAGTGAATTTGAGAGGATGAATTGGAGGGTTACAAAGGCAGAGACTTTGTATTCATTACCTTAACTGAAAGGCCCATGTCAAATAATGTGAAATGTGACATACTTGCGTGCGTCTGCGTGTTCACACGTTGAGACGCTGCCTTTCACTGACGTAAATACATGAACGGTGTAAAAATCCCATGCTGAAAGAGGGAGCTTTCTGTTATCGCTTTATCAGAGTACATGTGCTTGAGCTAGTTTTGGTTTGGTTAATGATGTTGCTGACAAAGAAATCCAGACTACAACGCAAATGGTATTTCAGGTGAAAATTGTCACATATGCGATTATGTGACGAAAAAGACAGACAAAACAATCCAAAATAAGTATGGGCATGTCTGGGGTACATAAAAAATACACCAGCTAAATAAAGATGAGTTCATATTGTTGGACAATCCAAACTTTCATCGGAGCTTCTTACCTGGGAGGCACACTTTGGTGACTGTAGGCTGATTTGCGGCTGCAGGAGACCTCCTGAAAGAAGGAAAGACAGTAAGAACAAAATATTTGTTTGGGTAAAGATTGTGGGCCTTTTGGATAACTGTTTAATATTTGAAATTTAGTGAATAGCAATACAGTGCAGCAGAGAAGTGATGTAATTAGTATTACTGGTGAAACAAATTTCACGCCAGGTTGAAAACTTCAACTTGATCTCCCACACAAAAAAAAAATATTATTTTTTTTTATCAAGTTGCATTGTCTTCCTCAATCATATCTTTGAAGGATGGTTAAAAACCTCATATTAAGATTACCGGTAAACATTTATGATGTTAATATTGACATTGTTGATACATAGTGGATGATTCCTTGTAAAACATGGAGGAAGTAGTCCTGCTTTTATACAAAATTATGAATGGGCAGTGCCCAGTCAAAGTGAACCCAGCAAATTGTTTGGCTACATTAGCCTCATTCAATTCAAGTTTATTGATCAGACTCAGGTCTATATACTGTAGTTGTTTCACTTTGTATCGCTGAGTTTGTTTCTTGCTACCATCCCGTGGTCTCACTGCCGCTGGTATGACTAACAACATGAGGCTAACCCGGTTCATGCCCATTTATTGTTTATTGCTTCTTGTGTCATCACAATGTCCTGTTTCAGCCAGGTTGTTTTGGTGATAAAGTTATTTTAGTCTATAGGTCTCTCTGAAAATGCTTTTTTTTGGGCTATTTTCCACAGCGAAAAATGTTGGGCGACTATCATGTCCTCAGTGGGTGTTTGTCTGTACAAAAATTGACAAATAGCGAACAAAGAAAAAGTCAGAAGCTTCATTCTCTTGACAATAGTATTTTGTAAAAGATTTTAAAAAAAAGAAGTTTTCCCTACACACAATGAGAGCCAATGGTGAGAAACTGGAGCTACACAATGGCTTTATGAAATGTAGAAATTAGCGTATCTTTTAGCAAACTACTTGCACCATGAATCGGAGGTGTCATGTTTATCTAACTATCAGAAGAAAAGCTGGAAAACAGTAAGAAACTTATTACGCTAAAACCACCAGCAGAGGGAGGCAAAGAAACACAAATACATGCTAGCTCTAACAGGACATGACAGTGACATATTGGCCCGGTTGGGACAGCATTTGGTTCCGGGCCACTGTGAATGTCGAACCCTGCCTGCTCCTGACTGTAATCCATTAACTGTCGAACCTATCCTGGGCAGATTTGTTGAGTGCAATCACAGTGCTGTCAGCAACTAAGATGCTTTTGTAATTACGAGGCAGTCACAGCACCCAGAACATGCTCAGAATTCACAGAATTGACACAAAGATGCCAACAGGTATCGGTTCAAATTTAGAATCTCCTAGATCCGAAACAATACGATCAACTTACTACTATATAGTAAAATCCCTATGAGTCCATTATGTACAGTTGGATATTTTAAGTCCAGGCTCCTTTAATTATATTGTTTAAATACACAAAAATCTATGTCAAACCTTCTAATATAACAGCATACGCATCTTTTTATTTATTTTTTATTTTTTTTTATTTTTTTACCCTCAATGTTTGTCTTAGTCTCTTTGAATGTAGGTCGGCCACACTGAAGAGATGCAGACAAGAGAATGTTTGTATGGCTTGCAGCATACTTCAAAACACTGCGGAAAAAAAGGCATGGCTGCCCTACATACATATTTTTAGTCTCTCTGCACCAGCACAAGGTGTGATATTGACAACTGCTACTGTCACTTTGGATCACAATTTCTTTAGTGTGGCGCTCATCCAGGTGTGAAAACAAATGTCTGCTTTTTACTGCACTTCTAAATGACAGGAATTGAAATGCAAATTGGCCATTAACTCATTTACTCCCAGCCATTTTCACTGAAGCAACCCCCTTTGCTCCCAGCTGGTTTACTGGATGTTGACTGACTTTTGCAAGGCCCACAGAATATTGTATTATATTGCTATAAAAACATGGAACCTACCAAAAGAAAGATTAGAGTCTCTTCTTTCATCAGGAAGAAAGTATATTTATATCTGCTTCCGTTTAGCAGCAATTAGCATTAGAATATAGCTCAATTTCATCATTATTCACAAATCTGTTTAGAACTGTGGGTTAATGAGCTTTTTTTCAATATGGCCCTGGTTGATCTCTTTTGCTCTGCTGCCATCTGCTGGCCGTTTTTGTAATTACTACCATTTCTTCAACTGTTTTCTGCAGTTGAGAGGCTGCATCAAAGGCTTCTGTATGCTCTAGCATTTAAAAAAAACGTATACATACATACATCTTTGGTACATTTACAATGTTTAGTTTGGGAGCAAATTAGTTCAAATGAATGCCGAATCAGAGTTTTGGGATTCGAGTGAGAATGAATCACAGAGCTGCCAACCTATGTAGAAATTCACTTCCATAATAATTTGTCTGAATTTCCATACTTTTTTCATATAATCATTTTTACCACAGGGCAGTTATTGCTGTAAATGCAATAGGATAAAATAAATATGCATGCTATTCAATTGCATACCATAATCATTACTCAACAAAAATAATTGTTAATAAATTATGGCTTCCAAATTAGTTATTGTAATGTATTTACTACATCAAACTTACAGTGTACGGTAACGGTGTACATAATTGTAGCCTTAATCAAAGAATGTGAGATTTCAGCGTGCCATTATCCACAATATCGGTCTATGGATGAATTAGCCATTATGGATTCTGTTTTCAACAGTAATAAAGAAAACATATCTCTTAAAACAAATTAATCAGATGTAAAAATGTAAACTCAGCTAAAACTCTATAACACTTAACTCTAGTTTTGCAAACATACAAATAACTAGAATAGATTAGACAATTTAAGCACAGACAAAATGGGTTTCTAATTAATGCAATGTATTTATTGGACAAACGGCTTCTCCTGCGTGATTTTTCTATGTCCAGTATCCACTGTTGCTAGTGAAACAATGCACATTTTAATCTTTTCTTATGTATATACACTTTTGATATTGATATACTTTTTTAAGCCCTTCCTCCTTGTTAACGTATATGTGGTGACATACTAATTGATTTCCTGTCCTATGTAGCTAGACTAGCTGTCTGCTGAATATGTCAGACTAACAGACACCAATGCAACTTTGTAAAGCTTGTTACTACCATCTTGTGGTGACTTTATAAATCTACAGACCCATAAAATGCACAGGGTTTTCAGTTTATGGGTGGATTTGTTTGTATGCAGGAAGTAGAAAAAACGCAGTTACATGGATTAAACTATTTTAAAACGTTTTTTATGTTTGTTTTTTGAAAATAATCAGAACTATATTAACTGTTAAAACAATCAGTTGAATAATTATTTTAAATATACGTTTAGATTCAGTTTCTTGTGAGTTGAAAACTACTCAATTTATTTTGTGTGTTCTAATGTGCGAGTGTTGCCCTCAATGTGTCTTTAAAATACAGTTTTAACTTAAATAATGTAAGCCAGAGAATGAATGACTTACTTGCTGGAGGCACACTGGACATTGGTCAGTACAGTGAAGTTATTCCTCACACTTCGAAGGCTTGCCAGGACCTGGACACATAAGAGAAGGATTTCCATTAGTCTTCCGACATGCATTTATTTAGTGCTAGCTTTTGGGTAATTCACTATACAGTATAGTTCATTATTTAACAAACTGGTTGATCTCTAGTGTTTGATTCAGTATACAGTTATACAGAACAATCATTGAAATTGTGTGTGAAATTTTGCATTTTAACGTACAATACAGTAGTTAGGTGAAATGCTAGCTCATAGCTTGTTATTATAATAATAATAATAATAATAATATAATAATAACAATAATAATAACAATAATAATAATAATAATAATAATAATAATAATAATGAAAAGCACAGTTTGCATGTTCCGTCATATTTCCCAAATATTCTTGTTAGGTTATTTGTAAACTTTAAATCAGTGGTTCTTAACCTGGGGGTTCGATCAAACACCAGGGTTTCGGTGAATCAGTCTCAGATGTTTGGTGGAGGTCAAGACACACACCAGACTCAAATAATTCATGATGATACACCCCGCTTTGCTATCATTGGCTGCAGGTGATCATGTGACATTGCTTGGCCCAACTGTGCTGCAGGGAATTAAGTACACTCAGTAGTCGACTTGTGGCTGTTGTGATGGCACATTGTATGATTTATTTATTATTGTAATCACTTAATATTATATCGAGCAAAAAAAGAAAGTGGTCGGATGAATTTGTGCAATATGAATTCACATGAACGGAACGTATGGTGTTCCACAGGGTTCATTTCTTGGGCCTCTGCTGTTGTCATTGTATCTGCTGCCACTGGATTCCATCTTAAGAAAATGGCAGTGGTTGTTTGGTCCGATAAGTGCGCTATAAATATAGAGCTGAGTTGGGTGATGGGGGTCAGCATCCTAACTGCATGAATTACAATGCCAAGTTGAGCCATTAATTTCCAGCACAACTAGCAATCTAGCTAAACCAAGGGGACATTTCCTTATACAGCATTGGAGATGAGGAATACAAAAACACAACATTTTCTGAATTCAAGGTGACAAGAGCCAGATTTTATGAAATGGCTACTTTCTCTGATCATTTTGTTCACCAATAAACCCTATATCCATGTCTTGAATTTGAAAAAAACAAACAGACAAAAAGCATATTTTATGTTTCAATGTGTGTGTTTTTTTTAAAGGGTTCGGTGAATGCACATAAGAAACTGGTGGGGTTCAGTACCTCCAACCAGGTTAAGAATCACTGCTCTAAATAAACCATGTGTGTGAATCAATATACCAAAGTTAACTTAATTTACTTGCATGACATTTAATAATTTTAAATATTGCATAAAGTCGACTTCAACCACCCTGACTCGAACAATAACTACCCTCTATGTGTCTATCAAGTGTCAAAGGGTGAGTACAGATTTGATTGTTTTAAGTTTCATTATACTACAGTTAACTATGTTTTATCATTCCAGTCTGTTCAGCTAATAAACGTTAAGGAGGTTTGACGCCGGAATGGCTTGCTTGAATTATAATTATTTCCTGTGGGAAAATGTGTTTGTGTGAATTCCAAACAAATGACAGGACAGCCATCAGTTTCCTGCAATTGAATGTGTTTGACCTGAGAAGTTCCACAGTAACAGATTTAACTGAATTTTCAACAACAGATGGGGAAATATTTACCTGAGCAAAAGGCGTCACGATCAGGTCATCACCATGTCTGGAAGGACACAGAAATGTGTACTAAGAAATGTGTTCAAATTCAGTGTAAGCACTGAATGCTTTGCTCTTGATAGTGCTTAACCACATTAGCCATGGACAGAAACTAAAACAACCCAGCCAATCCCATCACTGTGAGGAAGAGACAAAGATGGACTCCAAAGAGTGTGGGAGGGAGGTCATAATTCGGAGTCTTCAATTCTTGGGGATATTTGACCTTGTAAGGCATTTTGTGCAACGACTAATCTATTTTTGTAAACTGAGAAAGAGCAAGACACTTCAAATCATTGTCATGCTGTCTGGAACCACATATTTATTACTGAGGGGATATTTACAGGCATCGCCACTCAATATCTATCAGTGGATCAACATCAGGGTCAAAGTACGACAAAATATACTCATTCTGAGAGCATATCAAAAAGTGGTACCACAAAGAAAAAATAAAATAACATTTTAATAATAAAAACTGTAATAATGTTGGCTTTACACAGATTTCTTTTAAGACAGAGTGTGGCATTTCCTCAACAAAAATGTAGTTATTGATATACTATTAATAATATTGTCAAAGGAAATTAGCCACAAATAAGAGTGAAAACAAAATGTTTATTGCTTTGAATTTAAATAATGTTGAAGGCAAAAGAGCATTTTATGACAAGAGGAAAAAATTCACTGTATTGGTGTGGTTACAGAAAACGGCAAACTATGTCAAGGATTAAACGGTCCGTAAATAAACATAAATGTGTATTTGTAAAAAATATATATGCTTGCAGTATACTAATCCGTGTAAATCCGAAGAAATTGTGCAACACACACAAAAAAAATACTGTGACAAGATAAATAAACGTTTGTTTATAAATTAAAGTAACACCTCTCTGACAGTGTCAATCAAAACTGAAAATGATTAATTTAATAACAAATGTCACTTTATTCAATTGTGCAAGTGTGCTTAAATTGCGGTTAGGGACTGTGCAGTACTTTCATATTTCTACTCACAGCTCAGAGGCGATGGAGGAGTTCCGTGACATGGACTTGGGTGAAAGATCATAGTCGCTGTCCGAGCGATACAAAAAGGACTCTCTGCGCTGGCTGTGACTTGGGAAGTTGGCGTGGAGGATGAGTCCGGAGCCGGGGGAGGCCTGAGAGTCCAGAGGACTGCAGCTGGCTGAAGGGCCATTCTCCACATCAAAACTGAAAATAGAACAGCAAACTGATTCAGATCTTTTTGTTGTCATCCATCATTTGGCATTTAGATGAAGATATAACAATGATTACAATATTTTATGGACTATAAGGAATGAATTATCCAAACAATGCTTTGACATTGAGATTATCCGATGGTTTTTTTAAATAAAACACTCTGTGGTCTTGGATCACTTTAATTTACTGGCTGAGGATGAAACAAGTAGAGTGCAGATTGATTAATGTGTACGATCATTACATGCAGTTGCGCTCTCAATTATACACATACACACATGCACGGGTAGACTTGACCTGGTAAGGGGGGCGCACTAACACGCTACAATGCACCGTGCTTATTCAGTGATGGGCATTAGTGAGATTTAGGCGAGTGTGTTCAGGAAGACAAATGAAAATACTTTTTTTTTCATGTATCAGTGCTTTATCACAGCCCCTTGTTTAATAAATAAACATGAGCATGACAATTCTCTAAACCTTTGAATGTACATATGCACCTTTTCATTTTTTCAGTTATTTTTGCAAAACTTGCTGTTTCAAACAAGGACCTGAATGGCAAAATTGACAACAGGTGTTTGATCAGTACATTCCTTGGTTCAATTAGAATTGGTATTTGAACAGTCATCTTCATAACGCCTTTCACATTTTGTCACCACAACACACCAAGACGACTCTTAACAACGGATCAACAGTACCTCGTGATTTCGAAGGTTCAAACCGGAAGATCTCAAAGGTATGTGGCTACTGAACTTAGAGCGTCACAGAGTGACATTAGCAGGTTGCAACACATTTGGCTACGCTTACATGCAGTAAATTTTCGGGTTAAGATGAAATTGGAATATTCCCATCTAAACCCGACATCATTTCGCAAATAGACGTGATTTCCGCTTTTTACTTTCTACCGTCAATAAAAGACATTTCATGTCACTTACCACACCTTATTGATTATAACTTATATATGACTGGACTGTCAATTCCGCTTACTGGCGGCCATCTTACGTTGCCACTCACTCAAGCCACTTAACATTAATACATTGATTTGTCTGCCGCGTTTTTATGTTATTTTCTGCCTCTACAATGAAAATGCCAGTGTGTATGGCATTCAATTGTACCAATAAGTCTGGGAGAAGCGCTGCATGTAAGTTTCAATGCTATTTTTTTTCTCTTAGAAGTTATATCTTCAGGTGCTACTGAAAGATTCATCTGCATCATGTTGTCAGTCATTAACAGTGCATTTTAGTAAAAGAAACAGAAAATAATGCAAAAACGCTGCAGCGACATCAATGTATTCAAGTTAGGCTCACCTAGCACGTGGCAACGTAAGATGGCCGCCGCCCATTCAAATTGTTCCTATCCTCAAAAGACCAATTCTTGTGAATAGAGCATGTACAGAACACAAAGGAGGTACCCCGATATGTGTTTATATGATTAAATAATAGGTTAAAAAAAGGTATCTAATTCATTTTTTAAAACCCAGATGTTTTTACGCATTTACATATCCTTTCAAAACCTGAATATTGTATTGCCAGTAATCAGTTTTTAAGATCTCCCTGACTGCATGTAAACATAGTCACATATACAGAGACCGGAAGAGTTACAGAAAAGCATAGAAGATTTCCACGACGCTAGGTCTATGTCAAATGTGGCAAACTTATTGCTTTTCCTTGAGAGAAAAGAGAGGATACATGTTTTGTTTTTTGTTTTTTGTCTTAGGCTTATACTGGACTGGTCATTACACAGCAAGTACAAAAGATCGACAGCAAATGCATGTGCACCATACAGTACACGTTCATACATGCATGCCTGCACTTTGCACCAACTACTGAACGCTTGGCTGCCTGTGCCCTCGAGTCAATCTCCTGTTTTATGTCAGACAATCACATGCAGACTGCACAGTTAAACATCACTCACTCACACATTCACTCACCCACACACGTACGCATTCATGCATGACACACACATGGATGCAAAAACTTGACTGTATAGGCCCCTAAAAGGATTGTTAAATTGATAATGGGACCTTTGAAAATAATTAAGTTAAAAAAAGGACATTAAGGATTGTACCTCAGACTTATGATTCACTTGTGACTTGTGACTCGGCTCTCACAAGAAGCAATGATTAGTAAAGTCTAATCAGAAAAATGTCAATATATGAACATGGTGAGTGTGTTTGCACTTTCAGCCCATTTGTATTAGGGATGTCAATTTTTACCTCAACCATCAATCAAACTAATCATCCAATCATCAGCTTTATGTCTCTCTCAACCACTTAGAGCCCAATCTTTAAACCAAAAACTGTTATCGAATAGCTTTGCAGTTCTTCCGTAATTACCAAAAGGTAGGAACGTAATCATTGATCTTGTGGCTGTGTTTGCCCTGTAGTGTGCTTATCCAGACAAAAGAAGGATATCCAAGCATTTAGCCTTGGAATAGCGGCACAAAGACAGCTCTTGGGAACAAAGAGCTTTTTCTATGTAATAGGGTGTATTTGTCTGGGAACTCATTCTTACTCATATTACTCTCGCATGCTTTCTCACAAAGTTCATCTATGGAAAAACACGGTTGAGTGTCGCACGTCAACTATAGTGATGCAATAATGTGTCCTTCTAACAGAGGGCACGGGGTCTGTCTGTGTGCATCCAGACAGTACGAGAACAAGGGATGTTTATCTAACCTGATGGGCGGTCAAGAAGACCGTAGGCTGAAAATTTCATTACAAAGGTTCAGTCATGATTTGTCTAGGACAGGGGTCTGTCTGCAAACAGTGGCTTCAAAAGAATTAACAAATTGGATTTTTTTTTTATTGTAATTAAATATTCAAGTCAAAAATTTTAAGTTGTCAGAAAAAGAGAGACGAATGATTGATGAATAAGAGGAAAAGCAGAAAATTACCATTAAAATTGCCAAAAATGTCAGAGAATTGACTAAAAAATACAGAAAATATTTTTTTTTCAAAAAGTAACCATAAAATGTGAAAAAACTAAAGAAATCCACCAGCAAATATCTTTGGAATTGCCCCCCAAAAAAGCCATAAAATGTCCAAACAAGGCAGAGAGGCAGAAAATGACCATAATATGTCCATAAAATTGGCAAAAATGTCAGAAATTTGACAGAAAAGTCTAAAAATTTATGAAAAACAAAGTATTAAAAAAATAAACGAAAGGTAGAAGCAAATGAATGTCAAAGCATTGGATGCTAAATGTTTTTGTGTTAAAAGGAACGGTTGCTGATGAGGGGTAAGTTTAAATCCGATTACAGAAACATGAACCAAATAATTAACTGTCATTTTGAATGACTCAATTACACATTTTTTATATTTCACAATACAAAGCCACTCTACAAAGCCTTTTAGGGAAAGGGTTATGGAGAAAATGCACGGACAAGAGGTTGCTTGCTAGAGTTTTTTGCTGTTACGACAGGAAGTTCTCCCTCTGACCCCAAACAATTAGCTATGATGAAATTCAAGGAAGACATTTCGTTCCCACTTTCCGACTTTGTTAGTCAGATTTACTGGAATGACTGCAACATTAAACCTAAATTGTTGACTAATGAAATAACAAATTAGACAAATGTATTTGTATGTTTTCCTTTGTGAAGATTTTGTTCAGTTTTGATTTCCACTGTCAGAGAGATATCAATTTAACAAATATTTTTATTATTGTGGTGGCATACAGTCTCTTCCAAAGTATTAGAACGGCAAGGTCAATTCCTTTCTTCTTTTTGTATATTGAAGACATTTTCGTTTCCGATCAAAAGATGAATATGAGAAAAAAGCTCAGAACTCCAGCTTTTATTTCATGGTATTTATTTACTTTACATCTAGAGGTGTTGACTCAGGACAGGGCACCTTATTGGAACACGTGACTGATGGGTGTTGTCCAGTTGCTGAGGTGTTGCCTTTTAGATTGATTGCTTAAACATTAGATAGTGCTTGTTTTGGGCTTTGTGTTGTGCTAAGCAAACATGAAGACCACAGAGCTATCTGTGGAAGAAAAGGAAACCATTTTGAAGCTGAAAGAAGAGGGAAAATCGATTAGAGCTATTGCACAAACATTGTACAATACAACTTCAATTTCAAATGTGCTGAAAAGAAAGAAACTACTGGTGTAATGAGCAACAGACATTGAACAGGTCATCGAAGGGTTGATGACAGAAACATTGTGAGAACTGTGAAGAAATACCCAAAGACAGCAGTCAGTGAGATCACTGCTAACCTGCACAGGGCAGGGGTGACGGTATCACAATCCTCTGATTGAAGAAGACAAGACGCAAACCACCCATAAGCAAAAAAACAAAATAAAAACAAAAACAAAAACTGAAGGCCAGATTGGATTTTGCAAAGAAGTACAGATATAAGCGATGAGACCAAGATAACTTCTAACAAAGTGATGAAAAGGCCAAAGTAAGGATCTGCTTATGATCTAAAACACAAAAGCTCATCTTTAAAGCATGGTGGAGGTGCATAATGATATGGCTTGGGCTTGCTTTAATTCTGAAGTCTACAAAACCATTTTGTCTGGTAATATAAAAAAATGCATCCAAACTAATCAGAAGAAGCTTCATCTTACAACAAGACGGAACACAAGAAAGAACTTCACCAGAGGGAAAAAGTGGAAGGTCTTAGACTAGTACACCCTAAAAAAGTAACCCAATTAAGGATTAAATAAATGGACCGAGCCACTTTATGGGTCAATTTGAAAGACCCATTTCTCGACCCAAGTAGAGGATCGGTCCATTTTTGACCCATAGTTGGATTTTTTTTTGACCCAACTGTTTAGAGTGTAGGGATGTAATGATATCCAAACATCACAATACCATATCATCACGATATGTTAATTATTACAATATTGTGGAGAGGTTGACGATATAAAAAAGGTCATAATATTGTAAAAAAAAAAAAAGCTAGAACTGTACAAATGTAAATCAACCTGCCTTTTTTTAACAGATGTGCTGATTTTACAGTTGTTGTTTTTTTACAGTTGCATAAACACTAAAAACAAAATAATTCTATAATAATCAACACCTTAAACTGAAGGAGCAAAACATTGGACCAGATTTTCACCACTATAAACACAAAGCCAGCATCACACTTTTTTTTCAGAACAACACACACATTGATTTGTGAAACACTGAACACACTTTTATACATTAGACAGAGGTATGTCATAATGACACTTCCTTGCAATTCCAAAGCACTGAATGACAAATCACCACATGCATGAAGTCAGTTGATAAAACACACGCACATGAACTATTTCAGCACATGATTGCTTTATTGTAGACAAACCGATCAGGTTTGAATGCTACAAAAATGCAGCAAGTAATTTCACCCGCTTTGAACTAAAACGGAAGAAGTCAGAAGAAGAAAAAATTGTGTGAAAGGGGGAATCCGTGGAGGATGATGAGCAGGAGGAGGTTGAGAAAGAACTGAAATTTGAGGAAAACATCCTCAAAGAAGAAGATGACCATGTTTGTCAAATAAAATGCAAGCAATTCTATTTGATAATGTCATCAACCATGGATTGATGCTAAAGGAGGCCTTCCAACAAGACCATGGGTTAAAAAAAAAATCCAACGAGAATATTGCCTACAATGTTGATGAAAGTTGCTGGTCAGATCTAACTAGGCCAAGGAGTCGGCAAACCCCAGTCCTAGAGAGCTACGTGCTTTAGATGTCTCCCTCCTCCAACACAGGTGATTCAAATGAAGAATTCATCATCACACACTGGAAAATCCTGATAAGGATCCTCACCTATGTTGGAGGAGGGAGACATCTCAAACACAGGACCACGGCTCTCTGGGACCAGAGTTGCCTACCCCTGAACTCAGCGATTTATTTAATTTATTTGATTATTTTTTCTTTTTCTTTTTTTTTAACAGTAAATTTAACCTGTACTGGTAGTACAGTATTTTTATTTGTCTATTTTCTGGGCTTACAGTGTTGTTACACATTTTGTTGTGATTGTCTATCTTGACTGATTTTGGTTATATGAAGACAAATGAATCCTATTTTCAATAGTGTGTAGCATTGATGTTGTGTTTGACTAATTTAGCATATTTTGTATTTGTATTTTTTTTGTGTACTTCACTTAAAGTAACTGCTAAAAGTTGATTAAGTTAAACATTGCAGTGTGTAACTGGTTCAAACAGAGTTAAACTTTAAGACACGTGTATGTCATTTGGCAACATAAGATGGTTTATAGACATGTGTTTAGTTTTGACAAGAGTGATTAATTTTGCACAGCATGTGAGATGTTCTGCATCTCATGCGCATGGTTGTGCTAATTGTGTGGAGTGCTTTTAAAATCCGAGCCCTGTTTTGTATTTCATGCTTAAGAACGGTAATATCATGACATGACGACTACAATATTGTGGCAATTTTAATATGACGATATAACAATATTGCCGTTATCGTCACATCCCTAAAGACTAGTCAAGTCAATCACCGGACCTTAACCCAAAAGAGCATGTATTTTACCTCCTGGAGAGGACATTCAAGGGAGAAGCCCTCATAAACAAACAACAACTGAAAGAGGCAGCAGTAAAGGTCTAGGAATGCATTTCAAATGAAGACTGCAACAGTATGGTAAAGTCAATGGGTCGCAGGCTTCATATAGATTTATTTCAAGTAAGGGTTATTCCACCAAATATAATGTTATTTATTTGAAGTTAATTTAATAATGTCTGTTCCAATACTTTGCTCACTTGAAAAGTGGACAGCTTCAAACAAAAGGTGCTCTGTCCTGAGTTGTTTAACGTAAAGACTATGAAATAAAAACTGAAATTAAAAGAGCAAGGGCTAGGACTAGTCTAGATATGTTTGTTTTTTTTACTCCCTTTTGAACATGTAAACTACTTAATGATGTGCTTTGTGTTTTCTCTTCTACAATTCTTTCTGTTACTTATCTATATGTTTAACAAACAACTAAACAAACAAAGAGCAAGAACCGAAGCCGACTAAGAGGAAGCGATCTTCTAGCAACATAAAAATAGATGCACACATGAGGTGGGGTAATTAGTTTGACGGTGTAATTAGTTTTGGTGATTTGGACAAAATAAGAAATGAGAGAGAGAGAGAGGGAAAGTGAGAGAGAGATCCAAAAACGCTTTTTGTTAAACCAGCTGATTTGTTGTGTGCCAGCACTCTGAACTAGCCCACAAGGAGCACAAGCTTATTGAATGATCCCATAAGGCTGAGCAAAAATAGGAGCTGAATTCATCTTCCAAAACTACACTTAAATTAGATATCTAAAAGGAGACATTAACCTCAAATACACTTATTTACAACATCATAGTCAGAGAGAAATGTGTATAATTAACCAGAGTATGAGTACAACTGGGTTGTATTTCATATTGTTTTTGTGTCCTTCATTTAACAAGAATAGAATAGAATAGAATAGAATAGACTTGGGCAACAGCTACAGCATCATGACAACTTGCACAATATAATGTTAGCTGAGACTGTATCCGAAACTACACCTTTATAAATGTAATTAATTCTAATAATGTTCAATTTCGATTGATACTATATTAGACAGTTGGCAATCTTGATCAAAACCAAGCATAATTACCTTTTCAAAGGTAATATTTGCTACAGCACTTGTATTAGATTGTGCAAGTAACCATCATGTTGTGGCTGCTCTGTGTATCTGTCACTAATGATTGACAGACTGACAGCTTCATGAGACAGTGGTTCACGTGAAATGCAAGGAGGCCAATTACAGAGGCACAATGCTACATATGGGTAAGGCCTTACTTATTAATTTTCTGCCAAATATAAGCATCAACCTTAAAAATAAAATCCATATCAGTCAGGCCCATCTTATGAGGATTGTATACTATGGTCTCTGTTGTACAGTATTTAGATCCACTTGTGCAGAAATGGTCAAATATTTTATCAACGCTAACAATGTTGTAATCATATTTTTCAATCAATAAGTGAGCAGGGCATTCTGGACAATGAACAACTAAAATATTGTCCATTGTAAGCACCAATCAAATATAAGGAGAATAGTCCAGGCTCCAAGTGAACTTATTAATAGAAACCAGGTCACTAACATAATCAGAATTTGTGCCAAGTCATTATACATGCACATTAAGTTAAAATGAACCCAAGAGATGTGCTAATTTATGGATCATTATATTATTTGCAGCTTGCATGTTGCACAATTTCAGGAAATGCAAAGCAGTACTGGACAAGAGGTGTGACAATGATGGAGCAGTGCCTCTGTTTGTATATGTGTCTGTGAAAAAACATTGTAGCTGTTCGTGATGACATCAGTGACACCTGAGACTCAAAAGGAGCCTACTCTACTTTGGCTTACTGGCTAATTAATTACTAATTAATATACAGTAAAGTACTTTTCCATTACAGTGTGTGTTGTCGTGATCACAGTGCATCTTCCCCTAATTGCTTGCCGTTATGGAGCACTCACTTGAAAGTGTAAATGGAAATTATACATTTGCTTCTAAATACATTCTGTCATGTTTCGGTTCTGTGGGTTGGGATTTTGTTTGTTTTTTCGTGTGTGATTGTTGTCTTTTGTCTATGGTTAGTGTTTTGTGTGTTCCTAGTCTCTCCCCTTGTCGTGCTATGTCTAACCTTGTCCATCTGTGTGTTTCTTCCCTTCCCAGTGTGTGTGACCAATCAGTGCCCTCAGCCACTTGTGTTTACCCAGGTGTGTCTCATTAGTGTTGTTGTATTTAGTTTGTTGTGTTTGTCCAGTCTGTGTGGGAGCATTGTCAAAGTTATGTGTGGAAGTCGTGCGTTTCGGCTCGTCAACCCCTCGTCACAGTCAAGTTGTCCACGTCACAGTCAAGTCGTCCACGTCACAGTCAAGTCGCCCACGTTCTGCCAAGTCATGCAGTCCAATCACGGCGACCGGCCTGCTCTCGTCCAGTCCAGTCACAGCGACCGGCCTGCTCACGTCCCGTCCAGTCAGGTCCCTTCATTTTCATAAATAAACCCCTCCCGGAGACCCGGACAGGATGTAAAAAAGTGGACATGTCTGGGCAAAAGAGGACTATTGGTCATCCTAACATAGGCCCAATTCTACAACTATAGCATGGGTTAGCTAGTTAGCTATGCCTACATAATTTTTTTTTACCTACCCTGGATGCCCCAATTTACAGAATACGGAATTTGGTGCCATTATTTAAATTTTCAAGTGAGGAGTTGATGTCTCGTACAAGCTCGCCGCTTGTTCACCAGCCGAGAGGAGCCCTGGAAGCCTGTTAGCTTGCAGGCTAGCCGGCGACTAATGCCTCTTGTCGTGGCATGGAAAGTCCCATGACAACCTGGTTGGGTTAATTTTCAGCCCCTGGAGATTTTAAGCAGATATATTTCCATGGTTGAAACAATGTGTAGGAGTATATAGGGTGCGTGTCAAAAAGGCTAATGGCAAACATATACATATAAGTTTGTAGATAGATGAAATAGATTATTTTGATGAGTGGACTTTTCTATTTACAAAGTAACTTTTCCCACCATTTACACTTTTTACAGGCATGCGTGCGTGAGTGGCATGTTGCGACCATCTGTCAATAGCAGGCGTCATTAGTTCTCATCCAATTTCTATAACTTCATGGCTAGGGAAGCCAAGTTAAATTTCAGAAAGACACTCATAACTTTAACCGCAAACATACTGCACACCTAAGTCACAACGCACTCTCTTCCCATCCTACCTTATAGCGCAAGCAAAGTGCAAACAATACTGTCAAAGCAATTCCAAAATTCTCTACACCCCACCCCAGAGCCAGCAAACACAAAACATGGAATGTTACAAGACCATTGCCTGAAAAAATGGGCCAACAGTTTGAAAAGCCATTTAACATGAAATGGAAAATGAAGCTAAGACCAGCCTCAGGGTTAGTTTAGGTTTTCATAATTATTCTGTGCAGTCTCAAGCAGATGTGGAAGATATTTGGAGGTGGTTTTGGGTCAGTCCGCCAACAGCTGCGACACTCGATTTAAGCTGGATTGGGTTTGTTTTGGGCGGGGGGGGGGGGGGGGAGCAATTAAAACCAAAGCTATGTACTGCTTGTCTAAAAACAAAAAATATCTATTGGACTCTTAGCAATGAAGAAACTACAGTATTTAAAGAAAGTACACATTGCCTGTTCAAACCCAGTAAGTCATCAGTAGGTCAACTAATGGAGGCTCAAAAGCATATTAGGAAGAGAAATGGCAGCCGTTTACATTATGTTTACGTTAGTTACGCTGCAAAATCTGTCACATGAGATGTTTTACTGGTCCCATATTTGTTCAGTTCAAGTCCGGCATTTGTGCTAAAGGTACACAAGAGGAGCACTTTCTGTGACTTGCTTTTAGCTTTACACAAACATACATACCATACATGTTTCATGGCATGTGTATGTGTGTAAATAAATTGCATGTTGTCATTTAAACAAAAGCACGTGGGTCGGCTATGAAGCACAGATGAAACGTACAAGAGTGGTGATGAAGTTAGGGAGTATAAAGGGGTAAGGCTGGGCAACATTTCTTAATATTCTTGCGAGATCTCTAACAATACGATAATGATATTACAATGTTATATGTATTCAAATAAACTCAGTAAGATCATTTTTATTTGACAAACACTGCACACAAAAGCAACAAACGAGTCCAGGGTGGTTCACCACAATGTTATGGAGCAAAAATAAATAAATAAATAAATATGTCTAGGGCTCTACACTAACTTTTGCATTGGTAGATTTGGAAGATTTGGTCACACCCTTTTTTGGTGAGGTACAGCATTGACCATATTTGCTTATGTTGTCTTAATAGGTAGAGCTGTTGTTGTGTATGACGTAAGGATTGACAGTCAAGTCAGGTCAAATGACTCAAGATGTGAGATTTGGAAAACATTTTAACGTAACAAGAAGTTTGTCTGCACCAAGCAGTGGGTGATAAATCAGGTTAATTATTTTACATACTTTGAAAAGAAGACAATAAGAAAAAGACAATCGAACTTTTAATTTCTACCACCACACTAGGGGTGTGCTCAAAAAATCGATACGGCAATATATCGTTGCGGGCCTCTTTACAATACACATATTACTAAGTAAACTGTCAAGTAAACTTTACTTAATAAAAAAAAAAGTGTGCATGTGTAGGTGTCCCATGAAATCAATTATGTTTATTCATTCATTCATTTAATTATTTACTTATAAACTTAACATGGTACATGTTTCTAAATGTACCAATTTTTCTATATATTGTTTAAAAACAAAATAGAATGTGTTACATGAAGAATTTTTTTTTCCCAAAATATTTTAAATAACCACATTTGAGAGCTGTAATTTTAATACTTTTATATTTTTACCCATATTAGCCCATGCCAATTGGAGTGTTAAAATGTTGGTGTTATGTGTTTGTTGAATGATTGATTTCAACCCTCAAAGTGTATTTTTAACACTGTGTGATTTAAATGGAGATCGGTGTTGGGGTGATTTGACAGAATAGATTTATTTACACAACAAAACTGAGCTCCTTTGAATAAGATCCCTTTAAGCAGGCATTTAAACTTTAAATATCACTAAAGAATAATATTCCGACACACTAGCAGTTCTATTCTCTCTTTATCAGTCATCTGAGCTTCAATGAGACACTTGACCTGACATACGACTGTTGTGATTTTGACACTGCTGTGCCACAGGTTATTGTCTCTGCGTGGACACAAGTTGGAGCACACACATACCATTTTATTGGTGGGCTTATATGACACAGAGTTTACTTACAATCTTGGAAATTAATTATTAAATATTTTCACGTAACCTCTGCCATGTGCTCGTGTACTCCTCTTGGGAAACACTGTTGTAAGGTGACTTTGATGATGATGACGATGATGATTACGGGTACTATTATTATTATTATTATTATTATTATTATTGTTGTTGTTGTTGTTGTTGTTAATCAACTTTGATGTTATACAAGGCAAAACCATAACAACTCACTGTCCAAATAATTATGGGCCTGGGGTGGGGGGACCTATAACTGAACAGTAATTCGGGCCAGAATTCATTACTCACTTGTCAAATTTCTGAATACACTTATTTTATTATTATCAATTTCGTTGTTTCATTTATTCAACAGCATCTTATCTATTAAATTTTAAGAATTTGAAGAGCTCACATGCCTTGCTGAGCTTGGAGAACCGTGTTTTCACATGTATTATTTTGCATTCAAAAACAGCCAAAGTCACAGAGTAGCCTAATGGATGCAAATTATGAGCCAGCAGCACAAATTAGAGCTATTCTGCTATGACTGATAAGATTTTTGATGAAAGGGACAGTGAAGTGGAGCCAGAGAAGCCAGAACAACCACGACCTGTTTAAACAAAGCAAAATAAAGTTGAAAATTTGCTTTTTTCTCAAGAGTATGTGGTAATAGCTAGCTCGCTAATGCTAATCGCGATTGCTAACAGTCTAGCATAGGCTAAGTTTGTTGGTGTTTAATTAATAATGCATATGTATAAAAGATAATAAATTATGAGTACTTATATCTACTCAATTCAACTTACATCTAACTTTAGTGAATCGACCCCCCACCCCAAAACATTTTTAACAAAATTTTGAAAACGTTTTTTGGGGGGGTAGGATCATAAATTTTAAAATGATTCATAGTGACAGCACGACATACAATTGTAGTCCACATTGAATGGATTCAATAAGCAGGGAAACATCTTAAATACTGTAAGACAAGTGTACATGGCAAGAACTAGTCTCAGCACAAATTGCCTCCACTAAAGCACAAGAGACCGGAGCAAAAAGAAAGAAAGAACGCAGCCACTTTAATTTCACATTTCAGACATAAGTGAGAATATTGATGTCAAAGGTCCTAACCTGTTAGTGTGGCCATGGTTGGCGGCATGGAGTTTCCTGATGACTTCCTCGCTGAAGTCAAAATGAACCCTTCCTCTGGCACAAGGTGAACGCCGGAACATTGCCCCAACTCACACATGCACACACTACCTGGCACACACATGGAACCATAAACACGGTAGCAGGACCACGGCAAGACTACAGTAAATGTTGTGTGCACAAATGTCACACACCTCAGCAAGCTATTTATGCACACGCTCACAGTATATGCAATCATAATTGCACATATTGCCATTCATGGTGAAAATCTATTCAAACCTATTAAACAATCACACTCACCCAGTGCCTATGAAACAGACATTCAAACTACACACCATACACATGGCTGCAAAGTTGGCCAACAGATCCACCAGTAGGGAAACAAACATTCAAACATCCTAATCCACACACTTGAGGTAATTTCACACACACACAACACACAGCTCACATCACATCATGCAATTCTTGTCTGCTCTGACAATCTTTGGCAAAGACTGTAGTTCCTCCCCACAGTGTGTGTGTTTTCCCTTCAGTGCAGCCCAACAGAGTAAAGAGGCACATTCAAGATCTGGAGAGGATTCAGTGGAGTCTGGAGTCACTCGTCACTAACGGTCTCATTACCTCAAAGCGGATGTGTATTTGAGGATAACCTGAAGGAACATCTACCCACATGCGGGCTGAACACAACCTCAGTTGGCTTCAAAATAACAGTTCTTGATTTAAAACCAAGCTAGAGGTTTCAGTTCCATCTGAAAGTGTCAACCTTGTCTTGTTTGTGACAGAAGTAGGTGGCATCTGGCATGCCTGTAGGGGGTCACTGTGCCTGATGACATTTCACTTACTGTACTGTAGAACAAAAATCCTCATATATACTCATTCAGAGAGTTATTCATTTTATAATATATTTATTATTATAAAAGGGAAAACATTCCAATTCCACATAGGAAGTCCAGAGCTGAGGGCCAAGATAATTATTCCCCAAAAAACAGAAAGAAAGAAATACTCAGAAAAACAGAGGCTGGTTTTCTTTTTTGGGGGGGGTAATTTTTTGTGACCTCTGAATTCCAAGTGACTTGTTGCATACTTGCTAAGAATGGACACTTTTTCGCATACTTCCAATGTACCTTCAACTATATAACTGGCTCAGTTAAGGTAAGCATACGAACATGTCAATCGATCGGCATGATTTTAGTAAGCTAACAGTTAAGTTTCGACTGAAGCATATTGCATGCGGGAAAGTGTCCGCCATTAGTGAATCTGCAACAAGTCACTTGGAGTGCAGAGGTAAAAAAAACAAAAAAAAAATTATTTATTTTTTCCGTTTGTTTTTTAAATAACGCCCCTGCCCGTCGCACCCCACCCCTATTTTTCTGAATATATTTTTCTGTTTTTCTGAATTATTTATCCTTCTGTTTTTCCTCGTTTTTCAGAATATTTTTTTATGACAGAACAGAAAAAAAATATTCTGAAAAACTGAAAATAAAATAAAAAATACACAAAAATCAAAACTCCCCTCAAAAATTCGTTGGAAAAACAGGAGGTTTTTTTTCAAGTGAGTGCAATACGCTTACGTATGTTTATGCTTGTATTATTAATGTGTTGAGCAAGGTTCTGGGTACGGGTGGATTTAATTTTATGAAACCATGACTGTGGATGATATGATAAACAAGTTCAGCCAAGTTGTTTTAATGAGCATAAACAGTCAAATTGTTTTGTTTTGTTTATTTTTTTCTAAGAACCGATTTCTTCAAATTTTCAAGTAAATGTAATCTTTACATATGTCACTAATTAAAAATAATAAATCATGGCAGGGTATCAAGGGATCTAAGCATACGGCATCCCTGTGAAAACGGTAAAAAGATTCATTCAAATTTTCTGCATAGCTCCGACATTAGCCAAAACAGTGGCCCAACCCAATAGGATTTTAAATTGTGTTTTTAACCTACCCTAATGGGCCAGTCCGGGCCTGTCTCTGTGTATTAAAGCCCCATGTTAAGACGTGCACTTCCATTAGTGAACCATCACTTTCTTCATGCTTTTAAAACAATAATGTCTTCAAAGCCCTGTTGTCTCAAGAGATAGCTCACCTTTAAATCACAGTTCATAGAAAAGTGTGTGACTATAAAGCCTGTTGAGGCAAGCAAACCGCAATCATTCACCCAAGTATTCATTCAAAAACCACAAAGGTTGCAACAGACAACTTCAAACAAAAACAGCACAACACGCCTGTAAACATTAGAGGGCGCCATGACCATTCTCAGGTCTGCGGGGAGGACTCTGCAGACTCTGATACTTGCCAGCCACAAGATGGCAGTGACTTGCTGCATCTGATTGCAAGTTAAGGAAGCAGGCCGTGAATTTCACATTGAAAAGAAGTGGCATGCAAGATGGGCCACCAGATGGGCCACACAATCGGGAAAAAGGGACTCAAACAAAATGACAGCTATAATGGATCTGAGCCCATTATCTAATAGATGTGATATAGTGGTAGGGTCCTGGGGACACAACCTTTGTCAGACTTTTAATATGCCTCTTAAAATGTTAAATGCACAAATGTCATTACAGTCACTACTTTAACATGTGCCTCATAAAACTATATAATACTGACTTATGTACTTAAAAGTAATGAGGTCTCTTTTCTTCTTCTTTAAATCGGTAGTTTTCACATGTTCGAACTGAGAAACATATTTAGAGATTGCCATAAGTGTTAAACTGTAATAGAACCAGTCAGGGTTTGTACTAGCACCCAAAACATTTGACTTAGACCAGCCGGACCATTGGTTCAGTTGTCTGTCTTCATTGTATAATAATTAATATACTTTACCCTCTCTAGGGGTAAAATGGAGGAAAACGAATTAAATAGCATCCGCCCTGTATGCCAAATGGCCAGTCCAGCCCTGGTCCCAGTTTACTACAGGTTTGATCTGAAATTGTTTTAGTCAATATAAGGCTGCAAAATAAAAGCTACCTTTTGTATCAAGTAGTGTTTTTAATATATACTGACAAGACGGTCAGAACAGTTCATAATACCTCAAAGCCATTTGGATGTCAGCTAAAAATAGCAAGCAAAAAACAACAACAACAAACAGATAATAAGACTCAATAAGCAAGAAGGTTTTTAGCTTGGGAGCCAACACATCTGCATGTTAGGATGAGTGAATGTTAAGTATTTATCATCTTTCATGGAATATTGATACATTTGATCGATGTTTGGGATAAACTAAAACCTGAGGAACTACCATTTCTGTTAAAGCAAATTTCCAGAAAATAATTATTACTATGGACGTGACTACTTGTATACACTGTAGTGAAGTTTTACTGGAATTTGTTTGGGTAAACACTCCTAAAGAGATGGTCACCAATTTGGTCCCAACTGTTTATGATAATGTATTAACATGTACTACTTTCTGTTCCTTTGCACCTTTAATTGTGTGACAAAACAATCAGATTCTGCAAGCTCAAATTTAACTGTCTTTTGAATGACATCCAGTGACGTACAGTGAGCTCAAGGTTTGGGTAGGCAGGCAGTCGCAAATTGAGACGGACACACCAATTACAAATTTGTGTGTCGGCAATGTTCAACTGTTAGATTAAAATAGTTTTGTTTGAACATGTATTGTCTTGTAATTACCAACTAAAATGTGAAATCTTGGCAGTTTGTTTTTATGACTGCCAAACAAAACCACTTTACTCTTTCACTTCTCTCAAGCCCCAATGACCTAATGGATAAGGCACTGGCTTCCTAAGCCAGTGATTGTGGGTTCGAGTCCCATCTGGGTTGTTTTGAGACCCATCTGGGGTGTTTCTCACTTTAAGAGCGTCATACTCCATTCACCGATTCCCTGACTGCTGTGTGAGGTGGGATAGGCTGCAATGATAATGTAGTACTTACTGTCCCTTTACACCTTTAATTGGGTAACAAAGCAATCAGATTCTGCGAGCTCAAATTCAACTCTGTCTTTTCAGTCACGTGCAGTGAGCTCTTGGTTTGGGTCGGCAGGCAGTCGCAAATTGAGACGGACTAACCAATTACAAATTTGTGTGTCGGCAGGCGAGTGTACAACGTATCCTCGGGTGACCATATTTTCATCTCCAAAAAAGAGGACACCCAGCCTGACCTCGAAATACTTAATACTCAGATACAAGATGCAATACATTCAAACTATTTTAACATATACCTCCCCTATATAGATAGGAAATAAAACAAAAAAACATTACTCTCTTTTGAAGTCTTAAAGTTTTTGCTCCGCAATATTTTTTTACTTCGAGCACTTGACACTCGCTACACACGCACGCTAAAGTTCTGGACCACCGTTTCCTGCTCATAAGTGCATCACCTGGCACAGCGGTTCATACCCGATTCCCCAGCCACACGGCGGAGGTGTCCTTGAGTAAGACTCCAATTCCCTGACTGCTGTGTGAGGTGGGATAGGCTGCAAAGATAATGTACTATTTACTGTTCCTTTACACCTGACAGATTCTGTAAATCCAAATTCACAAAAACACTTTACTCTTCTACTTCTCTCAAGCCCCAGTGGCCTAATGGATAAGGCACTGGCCTCCTAAGCCAGGGATTGTGGGTTCGAGTCCCATCTGGGGTGTTTCGAGCCCCATCTGGGGTGTTTCGAGTCCCATCTGGGGTGTTTCGAGTCCCATCTGGGGTGTTTCGAGTCCCATCTGGGGTGTTTCTGCTTTTAAGTGCGTGACCCTGTTTCATACCTGATTACCGAGGCACACAGCGCAGGTGTCCTTGAGCAAGACTCCAATTCCCTGACTGCTGTGTGAAGTGGTATAGGCTGCAATGATAATGTATTAACATGTACTATTTACTGTTTCTTTACACTTGACAGATTCTGTAAGCTCAAATTCACAAAAACACTTTACTCTTCTGCTTCTCTCAAGCCCCAGTGGCCTAATGGATAAGGCACTGGCCTCCTAAGCCAGGGATTGTGGGTTCGAGTCCCATCTGGGGTGTTTCTAGTCCCATCTGGGGAGTTTCAAGTGCCATCTGAAGTGTTTCTGCTTTTAAGTTGCGTCACCTGCCACTGTGGTGACACTGGTTCATACCTGATTACCTCGGCACACGGCTAAGGTGTCCTTGAGCAAGACACCGATTCCCTGACTGCTGTGTGAGGTGGGATAGGCTGCAATGATAATGTATTGACATCTACTACTTATTTACACCTTTGACAGATTCTGTGAGTTCAAATTCACAAAACCACTTTACTCTTCTGCTCCTCTCAAGCCGCAGTGGCCTAATAGATAAGGCACTGGCCTCCTAAGCCAGGGATTGTGGGTTTGAGTCCCATCTGGGGTGTTTCGAGTCCCATCTGGGGTG